>NW_028277054.1:2798181-3109090 GCF_059951505.1 Python bivittatus
CTAGCTCAGCCCCGCAGATTTCCTTCTCTTAGTTTGCCTGTGCAAAGCATGCTGAACTCAGTCAGTGGCTGAGGGCATGATGAGAGCTGGGTTAGTTTTAATCTTGGTGTTTCGTCTTTTTTCCAAGTGGCCAAGGTGAGCATACGGCCCATCCCATTAGTTGATAATTCAGAGCATTGTGAATACTCAGCCAACAGTGTTTTTTTTTCTTCAGTAACAAAGTTAAGGAAAATGTGTGGGTTTCGGATTAAGGCCTTTTCTATTCTGGTTGAGGAAGAGGTGCAAACCTGCGGATGATAAGAAAAAAAGAGCAGACCCTGGAACGCCAATATTTTATGTATTTATTTGTTAGACGTATGTCCCACCCTCTGTTCAGGAGCTCAAAGTATCATAGTATCCCCCCCCCCTCATTTTTCCCCACCACAACGACCTTATGAGGTAGGTTGGGCCAAGAGTGATGGGCCCAAAGCCACCCTGGGAGCTTCCATGGCCTGGGGGGGGGGGGGACCTGAACCTGGGTCTCACTGGTGCCACTTCAGACCTCAGTCAGGGGCTCCCCTTGGCCCTGCCAGGCCAGCCAAATCAACTGATACGAGGAGGATGCTCCATGGTTTGAAGTCTAGCCAATGGTAGGAAATGTAAAGGGTTTTAAAATGGGGGAGGGATCCTGCTTGGTGTTTGGGGTCAGCCTGCAAAAAATCAGCAGTGCCCCTTTCCCACATGCCACACAGAGGGGGGCTTGCCACGAACTGAGGGGGCTGCCTCTAGTTGCCAGTGTGATGGCCGAGCAATTTCTTTTCATCTCCATCGGTACAACTGGAACAGCATCATTTTGTCCAGAAGGAGCGAGGCCCTGACGTATTATCTGTATACAGCATACCTCGGGTCAGGGATTAGATACAGGAGGATAAGTGTCTTGGGGTGACAGATTCAGAAGGCAGCATGATTAGGTCAAGGGGCTTGGTGGAACTTCCATTTTCAGGGGCATGCTACCAGACGCCAGGACAATGAGAGGATAGCCATTCCTTCTGCTTCTGAACTTCCCATGCGACAGACTGGGTTGTTTTGGGAAAAGAATACATAGATTCTTCTCATTCAGCGCTACAATTCTTAGGAACTCTAAGAGGAAGGCAGAAAGGAGCGTGAGGTTTGACTGCATATTGGGGAACTGGGGAATGATAAACCGTTCGCTCCCTGCTCAGCGGAGGTTTTCCCCCCCTCCCGCCTTCATTTAATTAATGTGATTTATCATTGTAAGCTTTGCATTTATATTGTTCCACAAACTACTTGGTTCTTCCTGTTCTGTTTGAGGTTGACTGTTCCATGTTGAAAGGTGGGGAAAGAATTTGGTAATGCTGAATCTCTATGACAGGAATGAAGCCTCTGTGTGTGTGTCTGTGAGTGTGAGTGTGTGTGTGTGTGTGTGTGTATGCAGACTTTTGTAAGACCAGGGAATAGATCTGGATCTGGCTTCTCCAAGGTCATACGCTTAAGGAGTTGAATACAGTTTTCTTTTTACTGAATGTATGAGAAAAATAATTCCATTTATCATCCTGTGATAGTGTTTAAAGCTCGCTCTTGATAAGGAAACTCGAATACAGTGGTTTCATTCTGTGGTGCAGAGAATGCAATGTAAAAGGACTTGGTATGATTAAACAGGGTTCCTAAACCCAGGTTTAGGTCAGGTGTTTTCTTTCTGGCCAGATAATTCTACAAGCCCACAAAAACAGCCTGAAAAATTCCAGGTATTCTGCTACCAGACCTGAAGGCTCCACTTATATATTGGTATTAATCATTGCTATCATGGCTTTTCTCTGTGGCTTTGCCAAATCCAGTCTCTGATAGATCCTTTGGCTATATTGAAATGCAGACCACCATATCTTCCAGTGGAATAATTAAAGGATACATCTTGGGTGTGTGAAGTTTCCACAGTACACCCTTGTTGGTCATGCTTAGTTCAACACATCTGGAGGAGAAGTCCCATTTTTACCAATATCCAGTTTCCTCCCTTGGAGCAGCACCGTCTCTTTGAAGGGTGCCACTGGAAGCAGATAAAGGGCGTTGTATATGGAAGTTCAGTTAGTTATTAGATGCTACGGTCTATGGATACCTCTTCTATTTGCGTGCATTCTGGTCTACGACCTTCCTAATTCCACGGAGCAGCAGATTTGAATGCTAAAACTCACAGCCCAACTGTTGAATAAGCAGGAGGAGGCCTCCAAAGATAGTCATCAAACACAACTTGGAGGCCACAGGAAAGTAGCTTCTTGTATGGTTACAGGGAGTCCCCAGTTTAAGGACGAGTTCCGTTCCCGAGGTCTGTCCTTAAGTTGAATTTGTATGTAAGCCGGAACAGTATTATTATATAATACGGTCTAAATGGTATTGTGTAATGAACTCCAACCACTGTGTATTTAACTGGAATCACTGTATATTTATCTCAAATTTTGCTACAACAGGCTCTGTTCTGAACTATGGGTTGTCTATAAACTGGGCATTCTTACCCAGGGACTCCCTGCGGCCGGAGTGCATATATTTCCCCCCCCACAAATGCTTCACCTCAAAGTCAGAACAGAAAATGTCCAAAACTGGCTAAACATTTTATGGAGACAGTCACAGGCACTGAATGGTTTGATTCGATTTAGATATGAAAGACAGGTTAGAACCTCAAGTGCAGGAACGTTTGATGAGAGAGCACCACAGACAAGGCTGAGCCCATGAAGTTGGGCAATACATTTAAATAAATAATAATGAAATAATAATAGGGCAATGGGTTGGCACAGCAAACTAAGCTAGGAGTCTTGGAGAGACCAATGGACTGGGTCCTTTGAGTCCTGTAAACTTCCCGGCCTTCATAAACATGCAAAGACCCCATTTTGACTGACCAGGTTTCACTGGCATCTTCCCTTGCCAACGCTGGTGTTCGCACTGGCAGTACAACTGCTTCCAAGTGATCCCATCACCATGCCAGCCTTCAGGACCAGTGGCTACTTCATCACTGACAAACCTAAGGCAGATGTTCCTCAGGATGATCAGAGGTATGCTCCTGCCCCATGTTTGATAGGGAGGAGGGAAGGGAACCAAGCTTAAAGTCTAGGAGCCAAGAAAGGGGAGTGGAGGATGAAGAAGATGGTGCAAGAAAGTGGCCTTTTTCTAGGCAACTTGTGGACAAAATAGAGCTGGGAATAAGTAACGCTTGGGATCAGTCTCAGTTGTTATTACTGATGGACTACTTTTCTTCTGAGATGGTCGTCCTTGGAGATGCCAGCAACCCCTCCTCCAAACCAACAAGGGTGTGTGTGTGTGTGTGTGTGTGTGTGTAAAAAAAAAGTCAAAGTCTTGCCTTTTTGGATCCCCCTGCAAGCACCACTAATTTCCCAGAGCTCTTGATCCGGTGGATGTTTCTGGAATTTTTTATTTTTTATTTTAAACTTTTTTATTCCTAAAAAACAATCTTACCAAACATCGAACAGCGAGTCAAAGCGGGTTACAAATACAAATGTGCATAGTCATATTGTCATATTACCAGTATACCCAAGTGTATATATATCATCAGTAAAAAGGATGTTTCTGGAATTTTGAGAGTGTGAGAATCCCTGCACAGAACATCTACCATGTTGCGTAAGATCAGTCGTGCAATTCTCTTTATCAAGAGACCCACTGGGGAAGTTTGCAGAACACAGGAACCTAAAGCAGGCCCAATCATCTATTTGTGCCCCCAAAAGTCACAAAAATGTATTTCACCAAAGGCCAACCGGTGGTGTTCAGAGAAAGATGCATACTCTAATTATCGCACCGTTTCACACAGAGGTCAATTCTGTTTGACCATTCAGTTGGGATCTGGACTGAAGTACAGTTTCTCGACCCATGTCTCTGAGTAATACATACCTTTATGGCATTTTGATTGTGTGTTTTTATGCATGTGCTTAAATGTAATATGCACACAGTTCTTAAGATTAACTCTCTAAACCGATGCATGGTTGAATGCAAATCTGAGGCCGCTGTTTTAATTTTTGGTGGAAGTTGTGTAGATTTAGGGGCCTCAGAAAATCTCGGCAAGTAAATTTCCACTACCAATAATTTTGACCCTGCAGAAAGATTTATGGGCCAGGCAACCTGGGCTGCGTCTTTTCACTCTGAACACCCTGGTCTTTCTGTCTGTTCTCTCCAGTTCTGTCACTGGAGAAGGAAAAAAAACGGGGAGGAGAGAAAAGAATTGCCCATCTTTTAAATCCTGGATTTTTCCACTTTCCTAGTTTCTCAACCTGATTATTCCTTAGTTGACTGGAAATATTAGCTTCCTGCTTGGCTGAGGGTTTTTTTCTCCTAATGAATGGTAAATATTTGTTCTGCTGAATATTGATGTTAATGCTTTCTAATTATGCATTTTTTTTAAGCTTAAAGGAGGATGATTTAGAAAACTGAATTCAGGAACTTCAGAAGGCAAGGAGTTCAGCTTCCCTTTCAGATAATATATTTTCCTTCCTTTAGAGAGAGAATCGGACGGTCGTGGGGTGCTGAAATCAAAAATGCCCCTTGCTGTGGGCCACACCAAAAATTGCCAGTCCTAAAGCAGACTGGAAACCAGCAAAGACACGGGTTACTGACTCAAAAGGGCATTTTTTTTTTCTTTCTTTTTCTAGCCAGCTTAGGCTGTTAGTCAAGAAAGGCCAAAAACCGTTTTCAAAGCGTTGCTCGACCAGAAAGGTCTTAAAGCAGATTGATAGATCCCTTCCTTTCCTTTCGTCTTTGACTTGCATCTTACAGTCTGAAGCTTCCCAGGCCGTCTTTGGAAGAATATATATATATATATATATATAGATATTTTTGCCATGCTATGAGACATTACAGTGCCCCTTCCTCCCCTCCATACCCTACACCCAAATCACTGGTTACAGCTAGCAGTGTTTTTAATTTGCCATTTTCTTCTCTGCGAATTGGAGGGGAAGGGAAGATGGATTGTTGCAGGATTGAAACGTACACCCCCCCCCCCTTGACTCTTGTTTGGTTTCTCCTCTGAAATCGAAATGTTCTGTGGAGACACTCACTTAACAGTTATTCTGGGCTGGGCCTCTGCTACAAATATTTGTGTAACATATGGTGCGTGAACTTGTCTAATGTATAGCTGGGAACACACTGTCTCTCCCTCGCTATCCCTCCAAATCTAGCAGGGAAAAAAGGAGGGAAGGAAGGAATTGAGGGGTGGACTTTGCTGGTTGGAAGTTGACATAAATCATAGAAGGGACAGAGTTGGAGTGCTCCCTACCAGCAGAAGCGGTCTTTGAAATAACTTTAATCCTAGCCACAAAAAGAAAAAGAAAAAAGAAAAAAAGAAAGAAAGTTTCTTATGGTACATTCAGACTTTTATCTTCTCCCTAAAGTTTGCAGCATTCATTCTTTGCTTGCAGCCTTACAGATCCTTTAATCTCTTCGCTGGTCAAAAGGCTACATTTCCAACGTAGATGGACCTGAAGGATGGTGAATTTGTTTTCCCTCCTTATTCTTCTTCGGGGAGGGGAGCCCTGCCGTGACGTGTGTGGGGGGTCCTGGGATGAGGCTGTGCAGTTGTGACTGAGCATGATGTGCATTAATGCTGCACCAGTTGCATCGTGATGAAGGTGGCTGATTCCTAAAATCAGAGTTCTCAGTGTTGGGCAGATGACCAAGGATGTGGAGAAGTCAGAGATACGGAGCTGGGAGGAAACGTTCTGTGATTTTTAAAGCCATTCATTTTTCTGACTTTCTGTGAATCTTCTACTAAATTTAGAATGCTTGCCTAGAGCTAGTGTTCTGCATCAGGTTTATTCCTGGAGCATGCCCATTTGAGGGGGGAAAAAGAGATATCCTAAAGCATGCAGAGTGTGCCTTTGAGGTCCGACTGAATGATGGGGGCTTTCTTCCAAGAAGAGCAGGCATAGAAGTCTTGTAGAGAAAGCAAACGGTGGGACCGGGTGTCCTTCTTTCTCCTGGATTTAGAAGTATGTTCCCTCCTACTGAATGGTCTTTAAACATTAACAGTTTGTCTTTCTTCTCACCAAGAGCTGCAGATGACCCTAGGCTTCAACTCCTCCAGCGTGTCTCCGCTGGAGCCTCCATGCAACTGGTTTGCCAAACACTGTTTCCTCTTCTTTTTAGGCACCCCTTGTTCCCACTGCTCGCCCTGGTCTTTGAAAAATGTGAGCTGGCTACATGTTCTCCCAGAGACACTTCTGGTTCGTATCCTGGAGGAGATGTCTGCTCATCGGATTCCTTCAATGAAGACATTGCTGTCTTTGCCAAACAGGTTGGTTTCTGGAGAAGGGGAGGCATCACAGAGAGGGGGAGATGTGTAGGTTCTTGGCAGTGGAAAAAAAAAAAGACATTATGCTTATAAACACATTTTCTAATTTGATAGTCCAGAATATTTCTTAGCCCACTGGATGAGCTGTACATAATTTGTGGCCCACCCAGATCAATGAATGACGAGCCAGCTCTTCTAACGTCCCTTAGCTTGGTCTCCTGGAAGCAGCTGTAAACTTGGCACAAGGGACTAGGCAATTGGCTACTTATAAGCCTGCATTAAAGTTAAGGTCTTGGAATAAAATCTGGAAAAACATCTTTTTTCTCGGATCAAGATTTGTGGTGCAGAGAAGTGCTGGGCTATAATGTATTCTAGAGGATGAGTCATTCTGATGATAGATAGATAGATAGATAGATAGATAGATAGATAGATAGATAGATAGATGGATGGATGGATGGATGGATGGATGGATGGATGGATGGACAAACCGACAGACAGACAGACAGATAGATAGATGATAGATAGAGATGATATAGATGGATGGATGGATGGATGGATGGATGGATGGACAAACCGATAGATAGATAGATAGATAGATAGATAGATAGATAGATAGATAGATAGATAGATATGAGATAGATAGATATGAGATAGATAGATAGATAGATAGATAGATAGATAGATAGATAGATAGATACCACGTGTCCTTGAAACAGCAATTATTAGAAATTCCTCATTCTAATGCAGACATTCACCAAATATCAGCATTTTCAATATATGGACACTCTGCTTGGCGAACAATGTCAGATCTTGGCAGCAAATGCCATGGCACGCTAGTCCCATGGTGAGACAGGGGTAGAGTGCCCCTGCCAGTCCCATAAAGAGGCAGGAATCGAATGCCCCCAATTCTACAGAGAGGCGGGGGTTGTGGCCCCTTCTCACATCTGCCATTTCAATATGTGGATTTTTCTGCCTTTTGCTGAAATCATGAAACATTTTTCTTCCGCATCTTGATTCTGATCATGATGCGGCTGTTGCTGTGGGCCTGAACTTGTTGATTTCCTAGCTGGGGGATTGGGATGGGCTTAAGTCAAATAATGCAAGTTTAAAACCAACCAACCAACCAACCAACCTACCAACCAACCTACCAACCAACCTTTATTTAGTACTTGAAAATACCAAATATTAGAAACAGTGTTTCAAGAGAGTTGGAGCCATAGCACCTGAATGAAACCACTACCTTGAATGTGCTTGGTCAAACTGGGCATTATTGACCCCAGTTGGCTTGATGGCCCAGCTCAGAATGAAAGCTCCACCTGGTAGGCGTGGCCCCCTCTGGAAAATCCGGGGGAACATGTACCCTGCCAGCCCCCCAGTTGACCCCCGTGGCTGCCACAGAGACCAGGAGTTGCTGGCCTGAGTGGATACTGCTGGAACATCTACAGTCACGGGAGATCATGACGTGGACTGCACCAAATGCATGAGAACTGACATGGGCTCCCTTAAAGAGATGTTGTAGATAACTTTTTGGGAAGCAGCTATGGGGCTCCTGGTAGAAAGCCTCCCCACCGTCCCGGACGACAGTTCTGAGACTTTTGTGGTAGAAGGTGAGAGTCAGATTAGAAAGTTGAAGACCTCCAACTTAGGGCTCATTTCGCTGCCTCTTTTGACTATAGTTTGAGACACAGGTATCAAAGTGTGATATGGCATCTAGCAGTGCTTCTCAAACTTGGCAACTTTAAGACATGTGGACTTCAAGTCCCAGAATTCCCTAGCCAGCTGGCTGGGGAATTCTGGGACTTGAAGTCCACATGTCTTAAAGTTGCCAAGTTTGAGAAGCACCGATCTATGGGTGGGTGTGTGTGTGTCAGAAAAGTTAAGTGGTACCTATGACCATGCAATTGAAGCTTCTCCCCTTGCAGTCACCATCTTGACTTTCTGACACCCCCCACAGATGACCCTGATCGCAAATCCATTGTCCCACAAAGTAACAGGGCCTCTTGATTCAGTAAAATGTTTTTGTCCCCCGTTACAAAAGAAACTCTGAGGCTGTGTTGTTTTGGGAGGTGCCTCCCCCCTCCCTTCCTCCTTATCTGGAAAGATCTCCCATTGACTTCTGGGACATGGAGAAGATTGTGTAGTAAAATCTCCCCCCCCCCTTTTTAGCGTGCATGTGTATTGAAAATACACACCCAACCTCTCAAAGGCCAAAACATGGAATGCTCTTCAAAAAGACATTTAAAAAAAAGTGATGTGGTCCTTCAAGCAATAGACCTTGCTTCAGAAGCCAGTGGTTCTATTTGTATAATACACTAACCATGGTTAACTGTACTGTGGCTTGCTGGATGAACCCCAAGGGCTTGGTTTACTCAAGTCACCGTTCTAAAAAGTAATCACATCGCTAGGCTTGCAAAATTGAAAAGTCAACCAGCGTGTTGTGGGAACTTTGTCAAGAGGGGGCAAGAAATTTTAGTATCTGGATGGACAGCAATGTTTGGGTGAGGGGAGAGAGGGGGGCATAAGGGGGAGTGACCTCCCATGCATCATGGCCTCACTGCACAAATGACGCAACTGGTGTCACTTTTTAAAACAAGAACTCCAATCAGATCTACTGGGGCTTTAACTGGGCCTCCTTGGTGTCATCTGAAATTGTGTCCTTGGAGCAGTGACCTGTGAAGTCATTGTGATGTCTGTCAAATGTCCGTGCTGGGAGATCAAAAAGGTGCCAGCGTTAATCCTCGCTCTGAAATGGCTTGCGGGGTAAAAAAGCGGGTTCAAAACATTTTCAAGTAACGCAGGCAGAAATAAAGCATCTCGTTTCATTAGCAGCCCTGGAATGATATGAGGGTATTAGAGTTTAACCTGAATTGCATTGTGTTCCCAAAGGTGGCTAGTTTAAGGGACATGGAGCACCCAACAACCCTTCCTCCAGCAGAGGGGAAAAATAGGATGACCATTCACGTTGCCCAACAGTAGGGCCGGCTGTAATGTAGAACAGTGTTGCTCAACCTCGGCAACTTTAAGATGGGTGGACTTCAACTCCCAGAATTCCCCAGCTGGCTGGGGAATTCTGGGAGTTGAAGTCCACCCATCTTAAAGCATTCTGGCTGGAGAATTCTGGGAGTTGAAGTCCACATCTCTTAAAGCTCCCAAGGCTGAGAAACATTGTACTAGCGTATGGCACTGTATTTAAGTTCCTTTGCTTGGGTCTATGAAAGGTTTCCCAAATTCCCCTTTAAATACATTCCAGCATCTTCAGCAAAGAGGCTCTGAGTAACAGCGGGTGATTACTTACACGCAAAACGACAATGCATCCTTGAGCATGTCCAGAGTGCCTTTCCTTTTTGCAGAAAACTGGGTTGAAAATAAATGCAGCTATGGGGAGAAGGCATTGGCTAAAATAGGAGTTATGGCCAGGTGGGGGTTGGGGGAAGACAGAAGGCAAGAGGTGTTTTTTCTTGAGGTGAGAAAATAGGATTTCATGCATTCTCTCGGCCCGCTCAATACCAGTTCTGGAGAACGAATGTTATTGCTAGCTGAGAAACCATCATTCAGATCCAAATTATATATTCTTTGACCTTGAAGGTTGCCACCTCTTTAGGTCTTGCATAAAAATGAGGAAAATCACAATAAAAATACTTTTTTCCCACGTGTTTCCCCTCTCCCAGCTTGATATCCAGGGCAGGGAAATGCAATCCTGGCCCTCTCTCCCTGAGTTCCAGTGAAACAGTGAACGTACCCATTGACCCGAGACTTTTTTTGATTAAAAATCCACATTCAGGATGATTCATCAGCTTGCTAATATGATAAATCAATCAGGGTTTCAAAGCCAAATTCACCATTTCTTCCCCAGGCAGGAAGCAAGTAAAGGACTTCATATGTTAGAGCAGTGTTTCTCAACCTCAGCAGCTTTCAGAGGTGTGGACTTCAACTCCCAGAATTCCCCAGCCAGCTAGGCTGGGGAATTCTGGGAGTTGAAGTCCACACCTCTGAAAGCTGCCGAGGTTGAGAAACACTGTGTTAGAGCCTGGAATAATAATACCCTTATGTTGTTTGGTTGGGGGGGGGGAAGAGGACTGAGAGTTTTACGAAGAGTGGAAACTGCTCCAAATTTTCACTGCTCCAAATTCTACCTCCCCCCCCCCCCCGCCCAGGATTTTAAACCTACTCCAAATTTAAAAGTTGCATTGCACGATGCCTTGAAAATCCTACCCAAAATGCTGGATGGGGTGAGGATCTGAAACCCACAGCATCCGGCAGAGAAAAGGCTAACCCCCCCCCCTTTGCTTTTCAACTCGCCCCCTCCTTGTCCTTAAAAAGAAAAGAGGATGTTAAGGTCCCGCTCTGCAAACTCTTCTTTGTCCTCGATTGGGAATGAGAACATGACTTTTCTTGCAACTTACTCGGATTTTTTTTTTTTTACAGAGGGGAGGAAGAAAAGCAAAATAGGGAGATTTACGTGTGCCCCCCCACCTCCCGCAGTGCTTTTAAAAAAATATACATAGACCTTAGAGGACTAGAGAGATGCTCTCCGGGGCTCTGACTCTGAGATCTGCCGGATGGGGTTCCTTGGGGGGATCTCTTTAAAGTGGTCACCCCGGGATGTTCGGAGTTGGGTACCCCCCCAGAGTCCCAAGAAGAGAGGGCTCGGATGGGTCAGCCCCGGCTCTATTGAGCCCGTTGAAAGGATTCCCCACCGCAGGGGTTTCGTTTCTGAAAGGAGACAGATGAAGAGAAAACCGACCTTGGGCTTTGAAGAGGGAGGGGAAACTGTGGAGGAATTGAGCCAACACCGAGGAGGGAGAGACAACTTTGGGAAGTGAAATATACAGATTCTTGCCAGCTGGAATTCTCCAGGGGTAAAAGTCACTTCTTTTGCTGTTTCTTTGCAGTTTCTGGGAAATGAGAGAAACAGATTTTTTTCCCCCAACAATGCACGGCTTAGATTTCCCTCTATTGCAGTGTTTCTCAACCTTGGCCACTTGAAGAGGTGCGGACTTCAACTCCCAGAATTCCCCAGCCAGCAGGGCTGGCTGGGGAATTCTGGGAGTTGGTCCGCACCTCTTCAAGTGGCCAAGGTTGAGAAACACTGCTCTATCGTGTTTTCCCTCTACTAACGCTCCTTCTGTTTTCTTCTGTTTTTCCGTCCCTGCTCCCACCCCCAAATGTCTCTTTTTAGGTTAGGACAGAAAAACCTTTATTTTCTTCCAATCCTGAGCTGGATAATTTGGTAAGGAAACTTACTTCTTTCCTTTTTTTTTTTTAAGAGGTCACCAAAAAGTGTTGTTCCTTGTCAAACTCCATTTTCACTCTCTCTCTATTTCTCTTTCCCTGTAACTATCCCCCCGTATCTGTGTCTGCTGAATCGGTCCCTCACCTTTACACATATGAACACTGCAGGCTTCATCGCGGGAGTCAAATCCGGCCAATGAAACTTTAGGTTATGTTCTGCCTCGCAGCCTTCCTGTCCTAGAGGAGTCTGTCCTTTGGGGAGAAATCATTGCAGCCTACCTCTCTGGGTTGTTGTGCAGATCTGCTCTGGGAGAGTTCCACTTAAAACTGGACTTCCTCCCTCTTCCCAACTTGATGTCTTCCCTGGTGGCTGGCAATTCTGGGACTTTCAGATTCAGCATATCTGAAAGTGTTGGGGAATTTAGGGGTGAGTGGGAAGGAGCGTTCCCTGGGATCTTGGGCTTTATTAAGCAATACAAGCAATGTTTTTCAACCTTGGCAGCTTGAAGATGGGTGGACTTCAACTCCCAGAATTCCCCAGCCAGCAAGGCTGGCTGGGGAATTCTGGGAGTTGAAGTCCACCCATCTTCAAGCTGCCAAGCTTGAGGAATACTGAATACAAGCATGAATAGTGACTTTTAGGAACGGCAAGAACCATGGGAAGTGTAGTTCATAACACACAGCTTTTCCTCCCTAATTCTTCGCATGGGATTGGGGTTTTTCTGGTGGCTTCTCCAATTCGACATCATTCGATCCTGAATCAGCCGAAACAGGTCTCTTTGGCAGACGGAAAGCGCATTCTCGGGAACCCCTAAGACCGTTCCCAAAACATCTTGATCCAGGATTCCTGGGAAACTGACTTGGCCAGAGCAACTTCAAACGCCCCCCCTTTGAGGTCAGCTTCAGGCTTTGCCAAGCTGCCCCAAACACGGGCTTTCTTCACGGAGCTTGTGATGCCCAGAGTTCCTTCTTGCCTCTGTGTACATGTTAAGCATCAATGCCCAGTCCAGATTGGTATATCTGATGGGCCTAGATGAGCACCTTCCATTGTGAATTTCTTTGGGTGAAAGCTGAGCCTGGCGTCGAAAATCCAGCTGACCTCTTCCAATGCCTAGGGGGAGAGATTCAAAAGTCAGCCAGGATGTCCTGTGAAATGCGTTGCAATAAACAGACAAGCATTTATACTATAAGCAACTACCCATTTTTCCCCTTTTGTAATTATAGATGATCCAGGCTATTCAAGTTCTGAGATTCCACCTCCTGGAATTAGAAAAGGTAGGGATGCTCGTTCTCAGGTTTGCTTTACTTCCCTTCCCCTGCTTCCCTTCTCCCTACTAACCTGCAAAAATGAAATAAAAACAGGGCTGGCAATCTGGAAAACAAAGCTGGAAATCACTCCTGTTTTATTGGACTTTTCTTGGCAAGGTTTTTCAGAAGGGGTTTGCCCTTGCCTCCTTCCCAGGGCTGCGAGAGAGCGGCTGGCCCAGACTCACCCAGCTGGCTTTGTGCCTAAGGCAGGACTAGCACTCATGATCTTCTGGTTTGCGTTGGCCAAGTGATGTTTGCTCTAAGCAGCAAAGCCCTGAGCATAAATTGTGGTTCCCTGCAGGAACTCATTTAAGATTCTGCAAATGAGAAAAACTGGATTTTTCAGCCTGCACGTGTACGTGTTTTGCAAATTACATAATTTGGAAGGACATTTGCAATTTTACTGTTTCGTGCATTTTGGGGTGTTGGTGGAGAGCGGTCTGATTCTGCTGGCTAGGAGATGGGGGCGGTTTTCTATCCAGGCAATGGCCAAACCCCTGAAAATATTATTTAGCAGTACTGTCCTGCACTTGAGACCTCAGACGTACCTATCTGGCCACCATGAGGACTAGAACCTTTGCTTTTTCCTTTCTGCAAAAACCAAACAAGCAAACAGACCTCAGATGTTCCAGCAGTATCGAATAATGCCACATCTCCAGGCATTTTTCTGTCTTTCCGTAAAAGCGTAATCATCCCCTTGTCCTGAAAAAAATTTGTTTGAGGTCCCTTGGAACAGTGAAGGAAAGGACTCAGAATTTTATCTGGGAGTGGGGGAAATCTCAAATCCTGGAATTTAAGGCCAAACAAAAGCCAGCTATCCTCCAGCAAAACACAAAAGTTTGCAGATAATTTCCCTTTTTCCCTCGCAGCAGCAGCTGGCTCCAATTTTGAGCATCTCCTCCTAGGGAAGCAAGAGGGGGAGAAGTTTTAAAAACAGACTTTGAATCCAGGGGGCTAGATCTATAGGTCTGACACTAAACTCGGGGGGACCCAATGGAAGGCCACACCAGAAATGCTTCCCTGCTTTGTGCAAGACGTTCTGCGCGCAGGGCCTTGAGATCCAGAGGCGAAAAAAACATATGAGACAGCCCGTATTTATTTTATTATCCTGAGTTTGGTGCCATAATTCCACCCACCAATTTCCTAGCTACGCTGGCGCTTGGGTTTCCATCCGTGTCAGCCACCGCAGCCCGGGCAAGAGACGGGAGTTCAGAGCCAGTGCAAGCATATCCTGGGTTGCACGGCTCCGCTGGCGTGGCTCGGATGGCGCGGCCGTGCGCTGATGCTGGGTCCTGCAGAAGGGCTGCTGGTTGCTCCGATCCAGCTTCGCCTCCTGAGCTTTGCCGAAAGGGAAACTGACCCCACGCAGCAGCCACCGGGTTTCAAGGAGAGGCGAGGAGGACCTGCCATCCCTCTGTTTCTCATCCCCATCTTGCCCAAAGCTTTATTTCAGGCCTGGCCCAGGAATAAGGATCCATGTTAAGGCAGTGTTTTTCAACCTTGGCCACTTGAAGAGGGGTGGACTTCAACTCCCAGAATTCCCCAGCCAGCCATGGCTGGCTGGGGAATTCTGGGAGTTGAAGTCCACCCCTCTTCAAGTGGCCAAGGTTGAAAAACACTGCTTTAAGGAAGCTTTCTGAAACTGGGTTGCATCATTTATTTATTTGTTTCTGCACTTTATATCCCGGTCAGTTCTAAAAAAGTTGTTATTGGAGGAGGATCTTTTGCAACCACTTCACTTTTGGAGTCCCTGGGCCTTCATCCAAAACGCTAGACCTACAAAGTTGAGAAATTTGAACAACTGAGCTGTAGCAGGGTGGCATTTGGGGGTTGGAATTCCAATAAATGCTACCTTTCTCTCTTTCTCTTTCTCCTTCTCCTTCCCTTTCCCCTTTCCTTCTTCTCCTTCCCCTCCTTCCCCTCCTCCTCCTCCTCCTCCTCCCCCTCCCCCTCCCTCCCTCCCCCTCCCTTCCCTTCCCTTCCCTTCCCTTCCCTTCCCTTCCCTTCCCTATCCATCCTTTCCTTTCCCTATCCATCCTTCCCTTCCCTTCCCTTCCCTTCCCTTCCCTTCCCTCCCTTCCCTTCCTTCCCTTCCCTTCCCTTCCCTTCCCTTCCCTTCCTCGCAGGTGCACGACCTCTGTGACAATTTCTGCCACCGCTACATCACCTGTCTTAAAGGGAAGATGCCCATTGACTTGGTAATTGACGACCGAGATGGAGGCTCCAAATCAGATCTGGAAGACTTCGGGGGTGCTTGTCTCTCCGACCAGGTTGGTCCAAAGCCGTGCAAACTGTTTGGGGGGGGGGAGGCGGGGGGGCGGCTTATGGCCGCCGAGGCAGAAATGTGCAGGCGCGCAGTAATGTCGCTTCTCCGATGTGGCATTTCCCGGAGGCGGCCTCCGTCCTAAGCGTGAATGGCTGGGTCAGATGGCAGCGGCAGCCGTGTTTCTAAAGGTGGGGAATTGTAGGAGACGCTCTTATTTTCATGCATCTTTCTTCCGACCCTAATTGCACATGTGGAACACTTTATCTGCAAGAGCAGATGTGCAATTTTGGCAGGAATTGGATTTCTTTCACAAAGGTTATTTTTTGCACTGAAGTTTGTGTGTTCTGGTATTGTTGGACTGTTCAAAGGGAAGCGATCTGGCAACAATTGTACGACGACTCTCATTTGCAATGTCACATTTGCCGTGTTTTTGCTTTGGTGGAAACTCAGGGTTGGATCTGTTGCCTCTTGCCATCATTTTCTCCACGTATTTGTTGCACAACCGTCTCAAAAAGGCCATTTCTCATAGAACGTCACTGCTTTATTCTCCTTCCCTTTATTCCCCTTTATTCTTATTTATTATTGAATAATTTATTTTTTTATTTACCTATTCCCCTTCCCTTTATTCCCCTTTATTCCCTCTTTTTCTTCCTTTCTGTCTCTCCTTCCTTCCTTCCTTCCTTCCTTCCTTCCTTCCTTCCTTCCTTCCTTCCTTCCTTCCTTCCTTCCTTCCTTCCTTCCTTCCTGCCTTCCCTCCCTCTCTTTCATTCTTTGTCCTTCCTTCCTGCCGGCCTGCCTGCCTGCCTGCCTGCCTGCCTGCCTGCCTTCCTTCCTTCCTTCCTTCCTTCCTTCCTTCCTTCCTTCCTTCCTTCCTCTCATTCTCCTTCCTTCCTTCCTTCCTTCCTTCCTTCCTTCCTTCCTTCCTTCCTTCCTTCCTTCCTTCCTTCCTTCCTCCCTCTCATTCTTTTTCCTTCCTTCCTTCCTTCCTTCCTTCCTTCCTTCCTTCCTTCCTTCCTTCCTTCCTTCCTTCCTTCCTTCCTTCCTTCCTTCCTCCCTCCCTCCCTCCCTCCCTCCCTCCCTCCTCCCTCTCATTCTTTTTCCTTCCTTCCTTCCTTCCTTCCTTCCTTCCTTCCTTCCTTCCTTCCTCCCTCCCTCCCTCCCTCCCTCCCTCCCTCCCTCCCTCCCCTTCTACTTTTCTTGTGGCAATTCATGATCCCTTTTCAAAACTGTGCTTTAAATTCTAAATTGTGATATGTGCTCCTGTGGGCCTGGATTCCCGCCACCTCCTTAACCTAGCCATTGAATTAACCAGTTTCCCGTGCAATACGTCGCACCACAGACTAGTCAAGGAGGCTTGGGGTCGCACGGTGCCCTTCCTGCGCAATGCCCTAAGCTGTGCACCCCCACCTAAAATTAGCCCCAGCCAAACTGAACCCATTGCACAGCTGGTGCATGTTTCACTAAACCAATTAAGGGTGTTGCATGAATCTTAATGTTTTAAGCGTTTGCTTGGAAAATGCCAATCACAAATATTTTGCGCACCTCTCTTTAATGAAAACAAACCGGACAAATTGCATTCACAAATGAACAATAGGACACTTCTCTTCCGAATGGATTTTCTTCTCTGGAATCCTTCCTTTCATTGGAGCTCTCTACTCCGTACCTGAAGGAATGCTGGGACCTCTGCTTTCCTTGTTTTGCTGCTTTCCTGCTTTTCGTGTCGGATCCCCCCACAGCCTTGTGGAGCTGGGCAGCCTCTACACTGGAGAAACAAACAAACTGGGGTAGCTGCGCAGGGTCAAAAAGGTCAAGATGGTGGATACCACTAAGCAACCGAATTGTGGTCTCTTTGTAACATATGTTGCTTTGATTGTATGGTTGCGGACAGCATCTTGACTTTTTTGACCCACTGCAGGCCCCCCGGCTGAAACAAACAAGCCGCCGTGTGTGCAGGATTGCAAACTGGGCAAAAAGCTACCCAGGTTTATGAGACCCACCTTGTCTCCCCCACCCTCCAGTCCTTACTGTCTGGAAATTGGGCTGGTTGGGGGTCTGGGTTATTTCCTACGGTGGCCACGTCCCCTCTTTTATGAAGGACACCCCTTGTTTGGGGTGGTATCTTCCAGGAGGGCTGTCCCGTCTAAGATCATCAGCGCAATCTCAACACCCTTTCCACAACCATCCAGGGACCGTCCTGCCCCTTTTGAATGTGTGTCCCCTTTTTTGGACCCACCTCCCCGCAGACGCCCCGAATCTCAGTACGCTGCCTCTTTCCAAAGTTAGCGCACTGTCCACTCATTCTTGGCGTTTGCAGGAAACAACACTGGCAGGAAAGTTGATGCAATCCCTCTGCAGCTTCAACTGCCTCGTTTTCAAGTCATGGAGGTGTTAGACCCGTGTTTCTCAACCTTGGGCGCTTGAAGATGTGTGGACTTCAACTCCCAGAATTCCCCAGCCAGCCATGCTGGCTGGGGAATTCTGGGAGTTGGAGTCCACACATCTTCAAGCGGCCAAGGTTGAGAAACCCTGTTGTCGCCTATTCCCTGCATTGACCTGCTGCACTTTCCCAGAATTTTAGACCCCTGAATATAGAAACTTTCAGAAAAGTCCAGAGATTCTCTGCCACTGAACAGCAGCACCCCCTTGTCCCCCAAAAGGCAGCAGCGATAGGGAGGAAACAATGCTACGTCTGGAAGCCCAACCTTTACTTTCTGACTTTCTCCAGAAAAGGAAAGGGATTCATCATTATAGGGAAGCCAAATCCTTTCCCTTCTTGATGTCTGCCTGCCAGGACTGCTCACACACACGCACATGCACACCCAGAGCACCTCCATACTTGCAACATTCATAAGTTGAAAAGAAAAGGGTCGGGGGCTTGGAAATGAATCACCCCTGACAGTGAGCTGGTAATGAAGAAGACGTGGTGGGTCCTCCTGCTATCTCCCACCCCAACCTGGCTTTCTCATTTTTTCCCCCCCTCCAAGCACTGCTAATGCAGTGAAGCACTTTCCATCCCTGGGAGCGATTGTCCTGCATTTTTCATGCACCCCCAGGCTATGGGGCTTGTTGTTGGAAGATTTGTAGAGCAGAGGGGTTTTTTGGGGCAGGGGGATATGCAGGAGAGGAGGGGAAACTGAAGAGGAAGAGGCGCCTCCTAGCCATGTCTGAGATCTGACTTCCAAGCTGGGGGTACATCTGATCATGATCTCATCTGATCATGATCATGCTGATCATGTCCGGTCACACCGTGTCTGAAGAGACCAGGTCCCCGCTTGGTTTGCCAAAAGCCTCTGCAGGCAGCCTTCCTACTCCTTGCTACTTGCCCCCCCTCCTTCTCAGAGGTATACTTCTGCTACCCAGGGAGGCTCCATTTAAGCTAGATCCTGGAGTCACTTTTTTTTTCTTTGAAAAGCCACCTAGGCCAGGCCTTTGGAAAAGACCCCAGGGTGGCTTTCCAGAACCAGGTCAGGCGGGGCAGCTGTATTCACACAACGTAACCCGATGGGGTTGGTTTGAAAAGTAGGTGAGGGTTTTTTTCTCTCCTGGCTTAAAAGTTTTGCTGTGTGCATCACGCTCCTGTCTGGGTGCTGCTCTGCTTTGATGAAAGATTGAAACTGAGTATGTGGCACGAATCCTGCCTTCCAGATCTCGGGGGGCAGAATAGCCATCTCAGTTCCCAGTTCTCCTCCCAGTTTCATTCTCCCCCCTCCATGCTCAGATGGAAAGGCTCGCCTGCCCCATTGCAACCCAGACCCATCTTGAGAAGGGACCCCCTTCCTCCCCCCCATCCTGTCCTGAGCTGCTCAAGATGCCTGCAATGTGCAGCAGTGAATTCTCCCCATGGAGACCCTCCTGCCCCAAACCCCTCTCGCGGTGTGGGTCTGCTCTCCCTTTTTAAGTTGGGGGGGTCTCGGATTGCCCAGAGTCCAGCCTGGGCTCTGGGCGGCTCTAATCAAGGCGCTGGGGCCGGGTCTGCTCCTCATTAACAGGGAGTGTTGCTCCCTTCGCTTCCCAGAGCTCCTAACAGCGACCCCCTGACCCCCCCGCCTTCCCGTTTATTGTGGGCTACAAGTGCTGGTTCCCCCTCCAAATCCGCAGCTCCTTAACCCTCTGAACCCCTCGGCCCGGAGTTTGCAGGACTCCTGTGATCAGCGGCGGCAGGTTAATCAGGCAGAGCAGGGGGGCTGGGGGCGAGCTCCCCCTGGCTGGGGGGGGGCTGCAACCTGAGCCCCTTCGGTAGCTGCGCGGTTCCTCCCCAGAGCAACGCGGAGAGGCCCTGGTTGTCCCCCTTTGAACTCGGTTCAATTGGGCAAAGGCGGGGAGGGAGGGCGAGGTAATTGCAGCCTGGCAGGGGAAATCCCTGCGAAGCTCGGCAGTGCTCTTAGAGGGTTTGTTTGGGGAGGCAGGCGGGGGCAGCTGCCTTGAGGGGGGAGAAGGAGGTGGGGAGCTGCCCCTTAAAAAAAAACCAAGCGAGTTTCTGGCGTCTTCCACTGCCTGGCGGTAGGCAGATATCCAACAGGTGAGGTTGTAGCCCTCTGTCGCCAGACAAGCCAGGTGTTTTCACTGGTTTAAGTTTTGCCTGTCTAAAGATCAGGAATAGGACTGGGGAGGGATTCGCCTCCCAGCTGCCCCTTTTCACGTCTGCCGATGGCTGGGCTTGTAGGACACCCGGCTCAAACTTAGTTCAGGTGATCTGGGTTTGCTCTGACAGGCTGGGCTGAAGCTTGTCCCAACCACCACCTGGGCAGGGCTCGCACATCTGCATAGTGTGCAAAGGTGGCAAGGTTAGAGGGCCAGGGTGGGTGGGGGTGAATGGGTTGGACTGGGCTGAAGCTTCCGGGGAGGGGGGGCTTTCAGCCCACCCCTCTCTCTCTCTCTCTCAACCTGGTGCCAAGCAGGGGAGAGGGCTCCCCCTGCACTGATGTCTTCAGTTGTGCCTGAGTGCACGCACATGGGTGTATGTGAGTGTCTGTGTCTGTGTCTGTGCAGGGGGAACAGCAGGTTCTGCAAAACTGGAAAACCACTTTGATCTCTCTCATTACCCAGCACAGGGATCTGAGGCTTTCTCGCTGGGCCAGAGAGAGTCGCTGGGCAGTTTCAGGGCAGGGAAGCTCTGTGTGTTCAGAACTGGGGTTTCATTGCAGAGGCTGATCAGACGCTTGTACCTTCTCTGACTGTGTCCAGACAACAGAGCTAACTCACCCAGGGACAAACCAAGTGGTTGCCTTCAGACAACATGCTGAGTCTGGTGGGGTTTAACCTGGATGCTTCCTTTGTGGCTAAATTATTATGTGCATCCAGGGGAGTTTAGGGTTCAGCGTGCAAACGTGGAACTCAGATGACTTCGGAGGGGCAACGGGAGGGTGGACACCACCACAGGATCCTGGCTTGCTTGCTGTCTGGAGCCTAGTGACCTCCGGTCTATATATTTGTGTACAAAATGTCTTGGCTGCTCAAAGGTTTGAGGAAGAGGCTTACATGGGCAAGGGCCCTTGAATGCTTTAAGATCAGAAGGACAACCATGTTCTCACCAGCAGCTGGAGGCACTCCTGGACTTCTCGAGCACCTTCACCGCCGTGAGCTGTTGAGCAGCTCGAGTTTACCAAAGGTTGTCCTCACATCTCAGGGCTTGCAAAGCCTCTCAAGGGATGACATTTTTGGAAACCTCAAGAGCAGAGCTCCTCTATCGACTGCTGCAACCCCTGATTTGAGGATCCAAGGAAAGAATGCCACCAGAGCTAACAGCCCATTGCTCGGCCTCTGTGAATGATGCGTTGCTCTCCTTGTGTGCAGAACAACTCCTGGATCCGAGACCACGAGGAGACCGGATCAACACCCTCAGGGACGCCGGGGCCCTCCAGCGGTGGGATTGCCTCCCAAAGTGGCGACAACTGCAGTGAGCAAGGTGAGGGGGGTGCAAGAGAGGTGGCGGGGGTCCTGGATTGTCACGATGGCAGAAGCTGGGGAGAGGACGTTTTGCACAATGTTCACGGGGGGTCAGGATAATGTTTAGCAATTGCACGGAGCAGAGGAACCTCACGAGAATAGACAATCCGGGCGCTGGAAGGCACCGTTCTTCCCAAACGTCCATCCAAGTGCAAAGTGCGTCATGGTGGAGATTTGCTTCATTTCTGTGATGACACCAGTGATGTCATTTATGTAACGACATAATTGTACAAATGACATACAGGGAGGCCGATGATGAAATTTGTATCATTTACGGAAGGGTCTTGGCATGCCAGGGCTGTAAACGTAAATTGCCTCCAATGCAGGATTCTTTTACATGCTGCGTTCCTGTCACTTGGCGTGGAAAGGCTTTGATCTTCTTCAGGGGGTGTCTGGATGGAAATTTTACCACCGCGCCCAAAATTTGCTGATTGGGAGGGTTGGTCTTCTATTTTGAGACTTCAGCGCCCCAGCAGTTCTATGATGGTTATCTATCCCTGACTGTTTTAACAGTGACCAGGTGATTTTTTTGCGGGGGGGTCTTTTTATTAAGTCACCTTGGGTGGAGAACAAGCAGGGTGCCGGGGTGCTATTCTGCATTGGGTCTCGATGGGGCCTGCCTTGGACCCTTGCATTTTTCTTCACCCAGTTCTCTTTCCCCTTCGAGGAGTGACTTTGCTCTAACTCGATTCAGAGATCGCTTCCTATCTTTGGGCACGTGAGGCCGAATCAGAGGCAGCGTTTTCTGCCTTTGCTCTGTACGGGGACGAGGCCTCTGATCTCCCCCCCCCCCGAACAAGGACGTTGGGCTTCTATGGGAACACATTGGTAGAGTTGGCCCAACCGATCAGGCGAGGTTGAAACGTGGTTGTGTAATTTGTGATCCAGGATGCTGTGGACAACATTTTGCTTGCCTCCGTATCTCTGGCAAAGCTGGTCATCACCTTCTGTGGACTTCAACTCCCAGAATTCCTCAGCCAACATGCGTGGACTTCAACTCCCAGAATTCCCCAGCCAGCATGGCTGGCTGGGGAATTCTGGGAGTTGAAGTCCACATATTTAAAAGTTGCCAAGGTTGAGAAACACTGGTTTAATGTGAGTGCTCAGCTTTTCTCTTGCTCTAAACCCCCTTCCCCAACCAAGTTAGCAATCTTGGCCTTTTCTTGGTTAACAAATCAAAGTGTTTGTGAAAAGCACGGTGTTTTCCCTCTCCCCAGCTGCATCTTACCTTTCTTACGTAAGTGCAAAGTTTTTGACGGACGAGCCGATGGAGCAACAGGCTGGAGATGCTGGCGTTTCAAACCGCCTCTGGATAAGGCTGAAGTTCAGAAAATTGAGGTCGGCTTTGAACAGGGGGCCAGCCGCCAGCTCTGGCAGGGAGCTGTTTGCAAAATCGTGGCTTCTTAATGCGCGAACAATGCTTCCTCCAAACCCTTTCGGTATGAAAGGATCCTATTGTGCGTGTTGTCGTAACCGCTGAAAAGGAGCTTCTGCTTCTGAAGGGCAGCTGTCACAGGACTGAAGTGGGGGGAGAGAGCACAGAACTGGGAAGACCTGGAGTCCGCAGCTATCGCTATTGACATAGGCTTCCAGTAGAGCCCCCCGTGATGTCACCCCCATCGTGATATCATAATGCAAATGGCATGAAGCAAATGACAGAATCTGTATCGTTTGTGTGATGACGTCATGCATGCAACACAGGATGGCAGCTGTCCCCCTTCCTCCCCTGCCAGCCCCATGGGTGTCTGCGAGGAGAGCAAGGGGGAGGTTATGCACTCCCCGCGGTCATCACACACATTTTATAATTCCTGCCACTCGAAGGATGACGCCCTGGCATCCAGGACGTCATTGCGGCTTCTGCCAGATGCCTCCGTGACTGGGCCATGGATGGGTTGAACGCAGGCAGAGGTGGGCATTGCAGACTTCTCGTCTCTGCTGCCGGCTAGGCTGATTTATTATCTTCTTAGTCTTTTAAGAACGGGGTGTGATTTTATGCTTTTATGTTTTTATTCGTGTTCAGCCACCGTTTACGGTCTGGAGCAGTATAGAAATCTTGTTAAGTAAACAGCATAATGATAACAAAGAAAATTGTCATGGGCATGGAAAAAGGGACACGGGTGGAGCAATGAGGCAGAAGTTGAAGACCCCCATTTTGGGAGATGCTGGGGGTTGTGCTCAGCTAGGGAAGAGGGTGCCCCGGGACCCCCCCTTCCTCTTTCAACATGCAGATACACCTGTTTAAAAAGAGCTGGGGCTGCCCAGCGGGGTATGGAAATTATATCCCGCACCGCCAAGCCCACACTGGTTAGGTTTGTACAACGCCGTTTGTGAGTCAACCCCTTTTCTAGGGTCTGCACAATACGTGGACCCAAAATTAACCCAACAGCTGGGTTCCCATAACCCACGAAGCCATATATAGATCAACTAGAGTTAAAAGTAACCCTGTTTAATATATTGGATGAATGCAGCTAATATGTCTCTCGCTGACCTGGTTGGGCAGGGTTCCTCAACCTTGGCAACTTTAAGACGGGTGGACTTCAACTCCCAGAATTCCCCAGCCAGCCTTGCTGGCTGGGGAATTCTGGGAGTTGAAGTCCACCCGTCTTAAAGTTGCCAAGGTTGAAGAACCCTGCAGTTGGGTGCACACAGCTAGACCCTCTGAGCACAAATATGTTGGAAGGAACCCTGTGTGAATGCAGATGTTCGGGTTTCCTCTGGGGGTCTGAAGCCGGTGCCTTCCTGTCTCTGTCAGGGTGCAGCATTTCTGCACATGTGCCGAATGCATGCGC
Source organism: Python bivittatus (assembly GCF_059951505.1). Classification (NCBI taxonomy): domain Eukaryota; kingdom Metazoa; phylum Chordata; class Lepidosauria; order Squamata; family Pythonidae; genus Python; species Python bivittatus. Next base: position 2,822,003 of record NW_028277054.1, read on the forward strand.
AGGCATGTCGGACATCTGGGTTCATGGGCAGCAGAGAACATGGGGACTGTGGTTAGGTTAATTATATTATATGTGTTTTCACTCAGAGACACGGGGATGGTGATATTCCAGCTTTCCTCATCTGTTGAGTACGTGCCTTGAGAGAAAGGGGAGATTCGAGCAAAGAAGGAAGAGGAAGGGGCTTGAAAGCAGTGGGTTGATATGGGGGCCACCCAAGGGAATCAATCTCTTGGACTTGTAGTCAGAGCTGGCCACCTCTAAGTTGGTCCCCAGTGATGACAGTGGGAACAAAGAAGTTTGCCTGTCTGGGAAAATGGGAACAGCTCTCTGGAATTTCAAAGCATATGGATCAGATTGGGAAAGGAGTCAAGGTGTTTTCCAGAAACAGTCTTCCATACTACCAGCCTGCTCCTGTCCCATTGAGGCCAAATCCTTGCACATCTGAGTATCAAGTGTAACTCTGGGCAGGGTCCAGATGGCACACTTGGCTGCATGATCAGAGCCCTAACCTTTCCTAACCTGCAAATCATGCAAAGCTTTGCACGTAAACAGAGAGCCCGCCATCTTGACTTCTTTTAACTTCAGTTTGGCCCTGAATTTTGTCTTTCCATCTTGCCTGGGAAGTCCACTTTTATCATCCTGGCGGTATTGCATTTTCTTCTCCTTTATTTGTTCCATCGTTGGGCGTTCTGGTTCGGTGTCTTGGTGAAGAGATCCGGCAGTGCTCTGATACCCTCGCCCGCTGGCTCCACGTGTACACGAGCAGAGATGTGTGACTTTGTACATTTTCTTGGTGCCGAGGGGGGAGAGGAAGGCAAGGTGGGGTCAGTGATCAAGTGGGGACTAGCGAGGAGGACTCTCTGATGCATAATTTATATCCCCTCTGGGCAAGGCTTTTAAGCGGTTTTTTAGCCAGAGGATATAAATGCGGAGCAGCTGTTCCAGGGGGTTGGAGTTGTCAGAAGGAGGGAGAGGAGGAAACCCTGGAACTTGGGCTTGTTAGGTAAGGCTTGAGTGCAAGTGAGGAAGAGGGTTTGTTACACAGCAGAAGTTCCACATCCTACACGCCTTTCCCGTTGAGTGTGCAAAGGGTCCCAGTTTTAATGATTTAAAAATCATCAAGCGAGAGGAATAGAAGCCATAACCTATATTTTTAATGTCTACATTTTAACCTCCTCCCTCCAGAGAACTTTGAGGGACATAGATAGATTTTTCTCCTGATTCTTTATCGGGACAACAACACTGTGAATTAAAACTGGGACCTTTGCACACTCAATGGGAAGGGCGTGTAGGATGTGGAACTTCCGTGGTCCTCATGCAGGGGCTCCCAGTTTTCAGTGGTCTGTGAACTTGGATGGGGGAAAAATGGCAACTTTCTTTTCACTAACATCTAACTGTTTGATGGATAAAGAACCCGTACATTACTATATGATATATTTGTTGTTTTTTAATATTTTGATAACTGTGTTTGAGCATCATTGGTTTCCTTTGTCATGCAATCCGTACCTGTGTATTTAATGTTATGCATTTAAATGCATTTTTATGAGAAGGGGGCTGTAGGTTTCTTCAGGATAAAAATTCCCTTCTCTAGTGGATCCTGCTCTGAGCAGAGGGTTAGACTGGTTGACCCCCAAGGTCCTTCTCAGCTCTAGGATCCTGTGATCAAAGAGCCTCATATCTAAGTGGGAATTTGAGCCTGAATCTTCAACATCCCAAGGCCGTTCTCTAACTGCCATGTGAGACCACCTCCTACAATAAATAGTTCTTTGAGTTTAACTGCCACATTTCAAATATTCCAAAATCATCTTGGCCTTTCTCAGAGAAGCAGGCAACAGCCCACTGAAATCAAGCCGTCTGATCCGCTCTGGGTTGTAAATGTGGGGTAGGAAAAAAGCATCACGTGATGCTTGCATTCTTGGTACCCTGAAACACAAAACAGCCAATCAGATGTTAGCTTAGCAGGTTATGGTCATCCAGCCCACGTGGCTAGTTTTATGGTTCAGTGTTTTGTGCAAACTGAAATTGGCAAAAATAGGGCAAATAGAATGAAGGATGATTTGGTTAACAAGGTAAGTGTATTGTACAAGCATGCCAGTGCATCAATGGGTTGGTTGAGACTGGAAATGGGTGCACATTCAGAGGTTGGCCTCCATGTTCCATCACTCTACCATGCTTCCTTGACTTGGTACATCTCCAGATGATTGGACTTCAACTCCTAGAATTCCCCAGCCAGTGTGGGTCCCTTGTTTGGCTAGAATTGGGTTGCCAAAGGTAGACTGTCTCTGTCCAGCAAGGTTCTGTCAGAACAGCTCAGTGGAACCTGGATGGGCAGAGACCTTTGACTATGCAATCCTGGCCAAACACAGGATGAACATCGCTTTCCTATTCTGCTCAGCCCTGTGCTCCGGCCAAATGAATCCTGAAAAGCAATACTCTTGACTTACCCGTTTCTCTCTCTGGATCTGCATTACGCGGCCAACTCTGAGCCTCAGTGGGGCAAAGTGAATAAAGGGAAGACAAATCTAGTTTGTTATTGAACAGGATGTTGATTTAGTGTCCTCCTGTGAGTGGTGCAGTTCTTTGACTAGCCTCTAGAGGGCTCTGTCTCTTCTATACATGACCAACTTGGTTCAAAACTTCCCATTCACACAGCTTTCCCCAAACGGGCACCCCCCATTCCAGATGTACTAGATCATCTCTACCATGCATGGCCAGCACAGCTGGAGGGCCTCATCCTGTTCTAAGAGAACCCCGCTTCCTGAGCTGACTAGATCCCAACTTTGCTGTCCCCTTGGCTCTGGGCTTCCACTTAAAGTCCTCCCTCTCTTCTCCCTCCCCGGCCCCTTGCAGGAGATTGCCTGGATAACAGCGTGGCCTCCCCCAGCACTGGAGAAGATGACGACCTTGACCGGGACAAGAAAAGAAACAAGAAACGTGGCATTTTCCCCAAAGTGGCCACCAACATTATGCGTGCCTGGCTTTTCCAACACTTGTCGGTGAGATCTTGAAACGCGGTTGGGAGAGAAGTCCAGCCGGTGGGGTGGAACCAAGGAGACCCTTGGCGGGCAACTGGCTAGCAAGAGGCATCCTTCCATGCCCACCACCCAAGCGCTCCACGCTGTCTGCCAGGCAATTAGATAGTGCCTCTCCCTGGTTAGTTAAACAAAGGCAAGTTAATGAGCGCTGGCCAATTAGTGGCTAATTGAAGAAGCTATAAAGCTATTAGAGGCTGCTGAAGGGTAATCAATTCTAGCCAATTACCCTGAACGCATTGGCAGGGAGGGAAGGGGGAGGCTTCTGAACGAGGCACCTACGGTTAAGGGAGGGGAGACCGATCAGGCCTGACACTGCCCTACTGTGAGACACTGAGGTTACTTAATTTTTTTTTTATTGGGACGATGTGCTTCTCCCCCTACCCAAGTGACTTCCACAGAGCTCAGAGAGGCAACACTGCTCCCCTCTTTCCCCACGATGCGTTGTCCTCGCAACAATCTTGGGAGGGAGACTTTAGCTGAAAAATTGGGACTGCCCCCACCTTGGCCAGGTAACAGGTTGAGGAGAGAAAGGTGGAATAGCTTCCTTTGACCTTTGATTCAAGTCTGGGCACGTGGGTTTGGGTTTGAGAAATATGTTGTGCACGGTTGGAATGATCCCCTTGGATCATCCCTCTCAAGGCCTAGACCGGTGTTTCTCAACCTTGACCGCTTGAAGATGTGTGGACTTCAACTCCCAGAATTCCCCAGCCAGCCATGTCCACACATCTTCAAGCAGCCAAGGTTGAGAAACATGGGTCTAACACCTCCAGGAAGGCTAAACCAAGAAAATAAATAATGAAATTCAATCCATGTAAAGCAGTGTTCCTCAACCTTGGCCACTTGAAGATAGGTGGACTTTAACTTCCAGAATTCCTCAGCCAGCCAGCCATCTACACATCTTCAAGTGGCCAAGGTCGAGAAACATTAGCCTAGATAGTAGAGAGTGGATGGCAGGAGCAGTTGGATCCTCCTCCCATTTATTTATGTTTGAATCTGTCCTTTCATCCATGGTGGGAATTAAGGATGGTGGCCTTGAGTCTTAAATTGTCTCCCATCCAGGCACTAAGCCGGCATTGCCCCAGCTTAGCTTCTCCAAATTGGCTTTACCCAGATCCTTCAGGCTGACATCTCTCATTTGGCCATAAGCTCCTGCAACCTCCCTAGGCTGAGATTCAGACCAAGACTATCCTTCATGTCATGGGATCTGTGTCTTGATTATATTGGAAAAAGGTGGAATGATAGGAACTCCAACCAGCCAGCCAGCCAGCCAGCCAGCCAGCCAGCCAGCCAGCCAGCTAGCATCTGAAGGGAGTGTGAGAAACTCTGAACTCCTAAATTAACCAGCTTGCTTTTGGGGGACAATCCATGATGGCTAAAATGGATCAGAATAACTGAAGTTAAGTTTGCAGAGCAGGAGGTTTAATCAAGAGTCCAGATGTTTGCAGCAGACAAAAATGGACCGCAGTTCATTGAGACATTTGTCCCATTCCTGGTCAATGGGGTGATCAAACCCCATTTCCAAAAGGAGCCCCAGCTGGATTGGAAACTCAAAGCAGGTGGTGGCCATGGTGTAAAACCTGAGGGAGGCATGATCAGGACTTGGAATTTGTCCCCTGGCTGGTGCCCCACTCCTGGTGACCTCTGAGGCCGAGCAGGACCTTTGCTCATCCGTCACCCGGCTGTCAGATTGGGGGCCCTACGGAGGTCTGGCTGTGACCTCCGAGCCAAGACTGGCTCATCCATCATCTGGACCGGCAACTAAAATGCCAGGAAGGGGAGGGAAGGAAAAGAAGCCAGGTTGGTTTCCATCTCCAGCCGAGAAGGAAGCACTAGACGCCTTTAGTACTTTGGAGCATCTGTTTGGGATCCCTCAAAAAAGGAATCTTCTTTTGGGGGCTGCAGATGGAAAAGAGACAAGCATCAGGAAAAGTGAGAGCAAGATGGGGAGAGGGAATGTGAGAAGCCAATAAAGTCTGTAATTACCATTGATGTCATTGACAAAATTCAGTGATACGTTTGCTGGGCTGCACCTTCTGAGAGAGGGGAGGGAATGGGTGTCCCAACCCTTGCGATCGAAGCATGTAAAAAAGGATGGGGCTGCAATCCCATGGGTGGGACAGCCATCTTGACTCTTTTGACCCCCTCCCTGCAGACAGCCCTGGGAGGGAAGAATATTTGAATGCCCCTCCCCACACCAAGGAAACCGTTTCTTTGAATAATAAGCGACTATATCCATGTTTTATCATTTTTGTTGATATTTAAATACTTAGCTGATCCACAACTCCTTACAGAGCAGTGGTTCTTAAACTAGGGGTCATGGAGGGCATATTCTGGGGGTAATGGAGCAACCTGTAATTGTTTGTGAGTTGAGGATCCAATGTGGGAGAGCCCCTGCCGAGTGCCCTGTGTAAAATAACAAATTCTGGGTTTTTGGTGGGGTTAGGACAGTATTCAAGACCGGGAAAGGGATAATTGGGCCAAACAGTTTAAGAACTACTGTTTTAGAGGGATGCACAAGGTGATTTTTTCTGAGCTGGACTCCAGAAATTCAGCTCCTAGCTGAGTGGTCTTCATGGCCTGGGTCAAGAAGAAGACTGAATGCTAAGTTTTGCTGGTCAGACGAACTGGCCCAGGGCTGGAGAGTCACCACTAGAGGGCAGGAAAGAGGCGTTTCAGATTTCTGTATCTCTCGGCTGCCCTCTAGTGGTCCTGTTGAAGTTTGCATCTCAGATCTGGTAGCCCAGCCCTGGTGAGAGGGGAGGGGGCGGAGGAAGAGTGGCACGTGCACCAAATGGTTTGGGAGATGTGCAGATTAATCTTGGGCTACAAGAGTCACAGCCTTCTTGAGAGATGGCAAAGGGCAAGGTGGTCCATAGCACATTTCAGGCTATGTGCACAAGAAGAATATTCTGGTTTCCACTGCCTCCCTCCTCCCTGCCCCCCCAATTGCCTTTCCACATTATTGGCAGAAAAAACCAAAAAAGGAATGGAAGCTATTTACGTTGAATTTCTGCCAGTTGGGAAGCCAGAAACCTGTTGGGAGAGGCAGGCAAGGTAGTGCAGGATCACTGGGCCAAGGATCGCAGGGCAGGGCAGGGCAGGAGTAGAGCAGAACCAAACCTGTATTTTGATTTGATTCAAATGTCACCGGATTCAATACCGTTCAGATTGAGACTGCCCATATTGAATGGTTTTTCTCTCCCTTTTCCTTGAACTAAACATTAAACGTTGATGGCAATTCTTGGAGATGTTTGATGAGGTGATCGCCGTGTTCAAGATTTGAAAAACAGGGGGCACAATTTTATGTATTTATTAATCACATTTCTACCCCGCTGCAATCCAAAGACTCTGGGCGGCTTAGATTCAGATCGAGAGGGTGGGCTTTCCAACTGCTGTGATATCCTTCCTTTTCTTTTTCTTTTTCTTCTTTCTTTTTTGCACAAGGAGTGGAAGAGCTGGGGGGCGGTTGTTCTCTTACCAGGGCACCCTCTCTGCAGGGCTCTTGTGTCTTCCCCACTGTGCATTGCTTTGGATCTGAGGGTGAAAGGGCACTTTGGAGCGCATGGGGTCAGCGTGCATGAAGCACTGGACTGCGGCTCCTGAAACCAATCACAGCCTTGCTGTCTCAGGAAATGATGTGGCTGCTTTAAAGAGTGACAGAGAGCTGTATTGTTTTGCCTTCCCCAAATAGCAAACGGAGTTGGGTCACAGTTTTGGAGACCACCCCCCCTTCTCTCTTTTCTCTGTGCAGCACCCTTATCCCTCAGAAGAACAGAAGAAACAGTTAGCCCAGGATACGGGACTGACTATCTTGCAGGTCAATAACTGGTAAGAGTTAGAAACCGATAAGAGAAGAAACAGAAAGAGTTTCTTCTGCTGAAGGTCCTTCTTATCTGCCCTCCCCAGTCATGTAGTTCCCCCGTCATGGGGAGACACCCATTGTTGTGAATCTTGGGGATACAAGACCTGCTAAAAGCTTTTCAGGAACTCGGAGGTTCTGCTGCTATACTTCGTGAAAAAATTTCCCGGTATTGGAAACATGTCCCAGAACTAGGAGATCCTTGGGTCCGGCAGATCCATGGCTATTCCCCGACACATCTTCCTTTCTGTTCTCGGGTTGCAAAGTTGGAGTGAAAGAGTTTTGGAAGTTCCTGGAATACTGCCAGGAGAATTCTGCTGTCTGATTTTCTCAAGTCAGAGTTTTCCTTCTCTACTGGGAAGTGTTTCAGTAAAATAAATAATAAATCCAGGAAACCAATAGGAAGGATGTACGTAGTGTTTTCGGTTCCCTCTTTCTGGATAATAGTAGACCTTGGGCTTGCCCAGTGACATCAATCCCATTATTACCTAATTTAAAAAATGTCAGAATGGCCCCAGCTAGTTTGCAGCCTGATTCCCCTGATAGGTGTCCTAAAGAAACTACCTTCTCCCCCAGGCTACGTAACATCGTGCAAGATGGATCAATGGCTCCTCTATCAAAAACGGCTGCCCGTAGGTTTCCAGATACAAATCAAGGTGCTGTGGTTCACCTTAAAAGCCCAACAGGGACTTTTGGAGTTGCTTTCTCCAAAGCAAAACTGCCCGTCCTGACCGTTCAGCCCAGGAACAGATGCTGTAGCACCCTTGCCTCGTAGGCGGGTGGGCTGGACCTTCAGCGGTCCTTCTCAGTGGCAGCCTCTTGTTCTCTAGGAGAAGCTCCAAGATCTGGATAGCCCCCACCCTTGTCATCTTCAGGGAAGACATGACTCTCTTGGTAAAGTTTGGAGCCTGAAGGCCCCCTGTCCTAATGAGCCCTTGAAGTCCACACGTATTTTATTTCAGTTTTGTTTTGTTGAATGGTTTGATTTTCATTAGGTTGTGTTGGGCTATTTATGATCACTGTGCATGCCTGGAGTGTGATACGTTGTAGGGATATAAGCGCTGGAAATAAATAGACCCATCTTGGTGGGATTTGGGGTACTGCAATGGGATAAGAATAACCACATTGGCATTTCTGGAGATGATGTAAGCATGCTCCAAGTCATCCCAGAGTGTGTCGTCATTCCTTTCATTGTATCTCCTGCAGGTTTATTAATGCCCGAAGGCGCATAGTTCAACCTATGATTGACCAATCAAACCGCACAGGTAGGACTTCCATTCTCCGAAGAGTCTGCGGAAAGGGGCCACCCTATGTATTGCTTCACTAGGGTGCTCCTTTCCCACTGCACACTGTCCAGGCACTTTGGGAAGCCCAAAGGGTGCCAACCAAGGTCCGATGCCCACTCTTTTTGGCTGTAACACATTGGATGGACCGCATGCCCCACCCAACCAAGACTGCTTTCTGTTTTAAACACCTGCACAAATTGGACTTCATGAAAGTAGGGACTATATCTGTCTGTTCTCTTCTTCTGCAATATTTCTCTCTTCTAAGCAGGACAAGGTACACCGTATAGTCCTGACGGGCAGCAAATGGGAGGTTACGTTATGGATGGGCAGCAACGCATGACGATTCACCCCCCAGGTGAGCCAGAATTGCACTGCTATCCGTCGAAGATAGGAGGTTATTATAGGTAGCCCAATCTGTTTTCTTTTCCGGAAAGATTGTCTTTGGTTTGGGGCTTCTTGAAAAGAGGAGGCAGTGGGGCCCCACCCAAAGTATAATTCAATAGGTGAAACGATTAGCTGGATCAATATTTTTCATTCAGGGCAGCAAAACTAATCACTTATAATAGAAAGCCAAGAGTTATTTCCGTATTTCCGGTTTCCCTATGTGCTTCCGATTATTGGACTATTGACTTCAGTGGAGGAAAAACAATGAAGGGGGAAAAACTGATGCAGTAAGAAGATTGTGTGTATGTGGGTGGGGGAGAGATCTGCTCCAATGAAAGTAAAATTTCTCTCAGGTGTTTAGGGGTTTTAAGATTGTCAATGGGCAGAGGGTCCAAACCATTAAGATGGTAACCACAACTGCGCACTTAAGTCCCATCCCATTTGATGTGTGTGGCACATGACACGGCCATCATCTCAACTTTTTCTGCCACTCTCTGGACACCCACGTGGGGATCCGTTCTTGACCAAATAGTATTTTCCATGAAATGTGAACTTCGGAGTGCCCACATGGTGAGCTGAGACCTGAATTCAGATCACCTCTGAAGTTCAACCAAGTCAGTGGGGGTCAAACGTATTGTTCTGGCTACCCTCCTAGGATCACTGTTAGGTTTAAAGAGCGTGTTACTTAAGCCATTGAGATGGAAGAATGGGAAGCTTGCTTGATCTGGCCGTAGGAAGCTGGCTTGATGTCTGTGGGGAGGACAAGGGGGTCATGGTTCCCAGGACGTAGGAAGGTTTTTAACTTCTGTTTTCTCCTCTACTTCCAGGACCAATGGGAATGGCTATGGGCATGGAGGGCCAGTGGCACTATATGTGAAGGCCTGAGCTCTCTGCTGATGTCAGAGGGGAAGTGAGTGTCATGTGAGCAACGAGTTTGTTTGGGTCTTTTCTCAAGAAACAGCAGGAGAAGGAGCCAGGCTCCTCATGAGATTGAGTGTGAGATGATTGAGAAATTACCTCCTGGTGAGGCAGAGTGGCCCATGAGGACTAGCCACCTGAGGCAGAGGGAGAGATCCATGCAAGTCTTGCCATAGCTTCTGGCATCCTCTTTTTCAAGCATTTCTTCTCTCATGGTGCCAGGGTTGCCCTTCACCATCCAAAGTGGCAGATTCCCCTGGCCAACTTACGATGGCTGGATTCACTCAACCCATTTAGTCAAGTCAGCTACAAATGTAGGGGCTGCAGGCACTAAGCTTGAGAGCTAACTCGGTTAGACGTTCTATGGCCGTGTTGTGGAAATTCGGGCCATTTGGCTAGCGGATAATTTGGTGTATTGTCAAATCCGGAAAACAATTTGAGTCAGAAACCAGCTTATGCGCCCTGTACAAACACAGCCGAAGGCTGATTCTGGGAATCCCACTCAGAGTGAGGCTGCCTAGCTGAATGTTTAGGGGATCTGGCTCCAGAGAACCACATACCTTCAGCACAGTGAAGCCACTGCTTGGACTGTGGGTAGAGATAATAGTAAGCTTCAATTTACTACTTATTCCCCTCTGCCAACTAAAGAAGTTTTGTTTCATAGGGCAGTTGGCCCTCCAGCCTGCCACTTAGAGCCTCCCACAATACCCTGGAGCAGTGTTTCTCAACCTTGGCAACTTTAAGATGAGTGGACTTTAACCCCCAGAATTCCCCAGCCAGCAAGGCTGGCTGGGGAATTCTGGGGGTTGAAGTCCACTCATCTTAAAGTTGCCAAGGTTGAGAAACACTGCCCTGGAGTGTAGGTACCACTCCAACAGAGCCACCAAGGGCTATCCAGAGGACACCTGGCAGAGGATATCTCCTCTGTTCACAGACCCGTTTTACCACCAATCAAGCAATGGAATCTCTTCTGTCTCAAACTGGAATCGTTCCAGAATAACGCCACGGCCTTCCTCTTTTGTGGTTCTCGCAGGACTCCAGTTCTAGGCTTGGGGAGCTGGACAAGACACTTCCTGGTTTACAGGCACATGATTCATCGTGCATCAGGATCTGGCGCGCCCTTTCTCTCGACTTCCCCTGCACTTGACGCGAACGTGCCACCGACCCATCCTTCTTCCCCTAAAGCCACGGCACGGGGCTGCGGTCTGCACTGCCACACCCCCTCCTCCAGGATGGAATAAGCATGGACAAAGCCCCCCATGCCTTTCCCTCCAGGGCTCCCTCTCTCTTTTACTCCTTTCCCCAAGGGGGGACTCTCCCGTCTACACATCGCTCCGACTTCAAGGATTCTGAAACGGCGTTTTGCCCGCCGAGGCTTAGGCTCCAGACAGTGGAACGCAATTAACGAGCCGCCTTCGACGGCAGCAGATTCCTCGTCCCAACCTCAGAAGAACGGGCAGACGAACAACACTGGTCACCTTTGGAAGAGAGATGCAGGGTGGGGGAGAAGCAAAGGGGTTAATTTTTAAGTTGTCGGTGTCTCGCTTTTTTTTTCCCTCTCCACACACAGAAAATATATGTGAGTTTGTACGCCCCCCTCTTCCCCCCACCTAGGAGACTGCAGTTGGGTACGTCCACGGCCGGCCCTGCACGAACTTCTTTTGCAAACAAGACAAGAATTCCCAGAGGGGTTTTTTTTTGGTTTCTGTTATTTTTTTTTCCTTCCCTTTCTCCCTTCCTTCTGGATGATTTAATTATTAATTAATTATTGATGTGGATGCTCAGATAGGGGAAGTAAATTAAATGGGACACTTCTTTTTCTTTGTTTTGAAGGGTGGAAGGGCTTCCTTGCTTTGATGTGCTTTTTCTGTTTTCTCTTCTCTCTTTCTCTCTCTCTCTCTCTGTCTCTTTGGTTAAAAGAATAAGAATAATTCGGGGAAAAAGAGAACCAAAATGATCTCACTTTGCAATCTGGTGTGTTTTTTGTTCGGTTTGGTTTCCAATGCTTTCTTAATCCAAGGTACTGGGGAACATTTTATTCACTCGTTGTTCTCCAGAAAATGGTTTAGGGCTCACATGAAAGCAAAAACCCAGTGGAATCCCCTGGGAGGGGCTCCAAAAAGTCAAGGCCACAGTTGCAACTGTGTCATCAAAGCAATTGTCATCTTTGGTCGAGTTGGGTGGGGATCCTGGGACCTGACGTTCAGCAGTGTCTAGGAGGCCCAGGATGTCCATTCCTGGTCCTTGGAGGTCACCCAATCACCAGGGGGCCTGCCAGGGGAAGGGAGGTCAAAAAAGTCAAGGTCACAGAATCATAATACCATCAAATCATGAAGTTGGAAGGAATCTGAGAGCTCCTAGTCCAACCCCCTGCCCAGGGCAGGAATCCTCAGACCACACCAGACAGACCTTCTGAACCAACCTTCTCCTGAACCCCTCCAGCGATGGAGCCCCCACGACTCCAGGAGGGAGGCTGTTCCTCTGCTCCGTAGCTCTCACCGTCAGGAAAATCCTCCTTATTTCAAGTCTGGATCTCTCTAACGCTTCCACCCAGCGGTTCTTGGGAGCTTTGGAGAATAAATCCACTCCTTCTTCTCTGGGACACCCCTTCATGTGCGGGAGGACTGCTGTCCTGTCTCTCCTTAGCCTTCTCCAGGCTAAACATATCAAGTTCCTTTAACCACTGTTTGTAGGATTCTGCCTCCGATCCCTTATTATATCCGTTTTCTGTATTTGGTGAGAAGAGTGGGACCTTGAAAGTCTCCGACTGCGTCTCAAGAAGTCTGGGGACTTTCTGAGACCCAGGGCCAGTTCAGAGGCCTCAGAGTTTGACGTACTGTCTGTGTGTGCATTTAACTTTAAAAATATTCACTGTATGCTTCCTTCATTTCTCCATCGCCCTTTTTTAATTTTATTATGGCGAAGAGCCACAGGGGCTGGAAACGGCTGGCTCACGAGTCTCTCTAGCATCTGAAAGCACAGCATCTTCTGTTCAGCTTGTCCCTATCATTGTCTATCCAGGGAGTAAATCATGCTAAGTGGATGTTTTGAGTCACCGCTCTTCCAGTCCTGATACTCAGTGCCTCCTCTGCAAAATTAAAACATGAGAGTCTGCACGTCTTGGATTTTGCGGGCTTCGTACCATGGAGAGAAATGCGCCTGCATTTTTCCCCTTATCAGTTCTTATTCAGTGTGATGAAAGAGTGTTTGCCCTGGTGGAAATGCTTGTGGTATCTTTGCCCTGATTTAGATATGGGGTGGCCCAGGCACGTGTGTGAAAGTCCTGCCTTTATTGGGGGAGCGTCTATCCACAGCGCCTCCCACGCTGCCCTCCCATTAAAGCCCAAGAGAAGATCGATCAGAAGGGGACTCCAGCCTTGGGGCTTTTTCAGGTTTAGGATGACGGAAGCTGTGAAATAGCAAACTAAACGAACAACAGTGTCACCCAGCACCATGTCGAACAAGCAAGTCAGCTCAAAAGCACCTCCAAGAAAAATCGGAGAGAAATTCCCCAGCACCCTAATCCCGCAAACTCACAATGGGGTGGACTCAACCCCAAATATTTTTGAAGTTCCAAGTCTGGGTTCACACAACACTCTAAATTCTAAAACGAAGTAAACCAAATGTGGCCGTGCTCACATGACATGCTAAGAGAGTATCTAGATGCCTGGCTTACACTGAACCATAAACTACTCCAAACCTACTCCATTTGAGCCAGACCTAATGGGGTGGCTGAATCCAGCCTGACGGACAATCGACAAGGAGCAGAAACCAAGTTTCAGGGTTTATACAGTTGTGGAAAAGTAAGGCTTTCTTGAGCCAGGATATAAGCTGTTCCAAGTAAGGCTGCCTTTTGCAATGGACTGGTGGTGATGTTGTCTACGCCGATGGCCTTCAAGTGGTGCTCCAGATGTTTTGGGATCGCACCCAAACTACTGGTACCATCTTTGCTTTCTTTTGCCACAGTTGTTCTACTTCTGCTTGCAGGTCTTTATATTTTGTGATTTCCTCCAGTTCCTTCTCTCCTATTCTGCTGTCTCCAGGTATTGCAATGTCCGCTATCCAGACTTTTTTGCCTTTCTTATCAACAGTTGCTGAGTCTGGGCTGTTGTGTGGCAGGTGCTTGTCTGTCTGAATTCTAAAGTCCCAGAGCACTTTAGCGTCTTCATTTTCTCTTGCTTTGTCTGTTTTGGGGTCCCGCCAGTTCCTGCTTGCAGGCAAATGGTATTTCTTGCAGATCTTCCAAAGCACCATGGTTGCTACTTTGTCGTGCTGTTGTTTGTAGTCAGTCTGTGCGATCTTCTCGCAGCAGGTAACTAGGTCGTCCACTGTTTCTTTGGCTTCTTTGCAGAGGCAGCATTTGCTGTCTGTTGCTGTCTTCTCGATTCTGGCTTTCTACGCATTTGTTCTTAAGGCTTGGTCTTGTGCAGCCAGAATTAGCCACCCTGTCTCTTTCTTCAACTTTCCTGCTCTTAGCCATTGCCAGGTCTTGCTATCAGCTTTGCCTGCTAATTTTTTTGTGTACTGGCCATGTAATACTTCACCTTACCACATCCCTTTTCTGGTCTTCATCTGGCCTTTCTTATAGGCCAGTTTGGTCTCTTTGGTATTCAGGAAGCCTTCATGGTGTACTAGCTTCAGTGCATCTTCTTCACTGTCCTTCAGATATTCTTCCAATGCCCCTTTTTCTTCTTCAATTGTCTGGTGTCCTTGCAACATTTCACGCCCCCCTGTGCTCCTTGGTAAGTAGAGTCTGTCAACATTGCTGCGTGGATGAAGGGCTCATTGGCATTATTTTTCTGGTCTTCCTATCCAGGGCTCCTAGTTCAGCTTGAGTCCAGTCTACTATTCCAGCTGTGTATCTAATGACTGGAATTGCCCAGGTGTTAATCGCCTTGATGGCATTGCCTCCATTGAGTTTGGACTTTAAGATCGCCTTCATTCTTCTGATGCATTCACTACTAACCTTCTTCTTGACTTCAGTGTGCTTGATGTTGTCAGCCTGAAGGATGCCCAGGTATTTGTAGTGATCTTATTGGTTATGGTTGGTCACACAGCCAGATGTTTAGACTGGATTTGGCATTTTTATCCACTTATCAAGTCCTTGTCAAGGACTGGGATAGGCAGATGTTGTCTGATGGGGTTAAAGGTATCGTCACAGGATATAAGCTGCCTTTTGCAATTGACTGATGGTGACGATGATTCGAATAATGCAATACAAAAAATAATCAAAACGAATCACAACTTTGATTGGGTGTTGATCCCCATGAGTCTATAATGCCCAGCAACTGAAAAAAAAAATGGCTGTTTTCTTACAAAGGTTTTCAGCCTTCCTCCAGGCAGGCAAAAATAATAAATCCCTGCAAATAGAAAACCAATGTGTCAAGGTTAGCCTCTGACAGGCTAGCTCTCTACATGCAGGGAAAGTGTTCATTTGTATTCAGCCCCACCCAGGGAAGCAGGACAAACCAGCTGCAAGTTATTCTCACCCAAAGAATGAGTTCACGAGGACCTTCCTCAGTGCGGATCGCAGTTATCCGGAATCCTGCCAAGGAAAGAAGGAAAGACCTCAGTGTTCGGCCTCGGCTTCCAAGGCTAGATCTTTGGGTTAGGGAAAGGAATAAGCACATCTGTAGCAGGTGCAACAACCGAACATACTGATGGGCGCTGTGCAGTGGGATGAAAGCACAGAAGCACCCCACTTTCATTTCGGAAATTTAATGCACATTGCTCGGTTCCATCTTTGTCCACCCTCCCAAAGATGCTTTTCATACATAACAGCATCCCACTTAGAGCAGGAAAAAAGGTGGTTTGGCACGGTAGGAATAGACTACCCCTTTTCCCCCGAAAAGAAGGTGAAACAACCCTTTGGGGAAACACCGTGGTTCAGCACAGAGGTCGGTTGGACTGTTTTTGAAAAAGGGGGCAAAACAGCCCTCTCCCCACTGGGCTTCTACCTCTTGTGATTTTTAAAAATTCTTCTTTTAATTAAAAAACGAAACTTCAGCCTTTCTGGGCCTGCTGAGGAGTAATTCCCTTTGGGGTAAGTGGGTGTGTTCTGGTTGGTCATGCCCGCCATCGCTGCAATTTTGTGAAGGGGCTTACACCATGCTCCCCAGATCCCGGTTTGGCTCCCCAGCCCAGCTCCAAAAGTCTCCCTACCCTGATTTAGAGAAAGAGCTCCACAACTGCATACTGAGCCTGCAATAAATTGTTTCCTGCCTCCCTTATACTTTTTTTCATCTCGGCGTCACCCTGATAAGCTGAGCAGCAGTGAATTAAGACACACAAAAACGCAATGCCAGCCTACAAATCTGGTTGCCACCATAGGCTGTTACTGTTAGAGCTTTCTAAAAAATATTTTAAACAAGAATGATTTCCTACAGCCATGAAAGGGTGCAGGTCGATCCCTGGCTGTGGTTCCCCGGTACGCAAAGCCTCCATGAACAGCATAGTTGACCCCTAAATCATGAGCACTGTGGGGAACAGTGAGCAAGTTCACCATCAGGTAGACCAGTACCTCCCAACTTGGCATCCTCCAGCTGAGAATGGTAGGATCACCAGGCTGGGGGCTGGCTGCCCCAGGGGCCCTTGTGGGTTTCTAGGGGCTAGGAACATCTTGCTCTGAAGGATCTTCCTTGGCTCTTATTTCTGGATCGCCAAAGATGGCATGATTTCTGACTGAAATGCCCAAATTGCTGTGGTTGGCAACAGCGCATTGCTTGGGTGAAAGTGCCTTTTTATTTTTTTATTTATTTATTATTAAATTTCTATGCCGCCCATCTCCCCCAAAGGGTGACTCTGGGCGGCTCACGTTTAAAATCAAACCTCAAAAACAAAGGCCTCTGCCCTTTCTTTTTCTCATTCCTCCAAACATGGCAGACACCCATCGCCTCTCCCGTGGGCACGCATGCTCCCCAGCTCCTGGCCGATCTCAAATCCCTTCCCGGGCTCCGCTTTACCTTGGAAATAGATAAATGACCATCCAGCCATGCAGGGTTCTGATTTAGGCTGCCTAATTTACAGGGTATCCACATCCCGTTGTCGTCAGCCTGATTCATACCAGCAGGCAACGTTGTTGGTGCCGTGCCTGCCGGTGCGCGCGTGTGTGTGCGCGGGGGAGAGGGCAGGGGGAGGAATGATGGATGGGCCATGCCAGAGAGGTAGAATTAGGTGTCGAAGACCCTAGCTTTCCAGAAGAAAAAATAGGAAGGGGTGGGGAGTTGGGGAACTAGGAATCATAATAAAGTCATTTATCACTGGGCGATGCTCACCAGTCAAGCCAACAATCTCGGGGGAGGCAGGAAGAGGGAGAAAAGGTGGGGGGAGTAAGCTGGCCTGTGTGCATGTTTTCCAAGCTGCTGATTTTTAAGCAATACCCTTGCTGAGTGGATGACTGGCCCAGATTGGTGCAATCGTGGTGGTCTCCCTTCTTTGGTCGTGCAGATGTGATTAAGGAATGTTGTTATCAAGGGTAACACGGAAGGAGGGGGGGGCAACGTGGCTGCCCCATTGCTCTAGGGTTTGAGCCTCTTCTATTTCTGCAGATTGCTTTTCCCCTTTCAGCTCCCACCATCCGACCCCTCTGAAGAGCAGCGGGTTGGGGAAAGGCTGTTTTTCTGTCCCCCCACCCCCTTCACTGGTCCTACATGGCCCCTTTGCACCTGTGGAACTCCCCTCCCCATGAGCAGGAGCGAAGGGGGAGTCTGCCGATTCTTCGGCATGGAGAGGGCCACAGAGCGCACGGCTTTGGAGCATCTGCTGTGACCCCGGGTTGGCTTCAAAGGGGCCATAACGGGCAGCCTTGGGAGGAAGCCTAATTGAATAAGCTGCCTTCTCCCCGTGCAGAAGGTCTGGCCATCCTCTCCCTTTGCAAAGGGCCGGCATGCAGGGGACACAAAGCCTTTGGGATCCTTGCGCTCAGCGAAGGCTGCTGTATAAACAATTAAATGGGCTGGCCTAAACATGACTGGCCCAGGGCAGTCTCGCTTTGCTTAAAAATCAGAGTGGTCTTTGACAATATTTACAACAGCGATTAAGAAGTCTAAGCAAAGCACGCTCTTGGGTTACAGCCCCCCCTTGACTATATCCAAAAGGAGGTCTGGAAAGTTGCAGATCCGTAACCCACCCTTTGCAAAAATCTGAAAGGAGAGCCCTGGCTATCTTCCAGGGACAGAATCAGAAGGTGAGTGCGCGTGTGTGTGGGTGTTTCTGGGTGTGTGTGTGTGGGGGGGGTGCCTGTTGCATGGGGTGCCTGCATGCTCCCCGGCTAACTTTAATTCAGGGTATCTTTCCCTTGCTCTGTGGTCAAGCGTTACATTTTCCCAAGTGGAAAATTCAGGTTTGTCCCTTCCAAAAGAAACTCAGCTTCGGTGCCCCTGCAGCAGCAACGGACAGACAGAAAAGCTGCTGGTGAAGCTGGGGGGTCCATGGGGGAGTGCGTGTGTCAAAAAAGTCAACATGGCGGCTGCAACTGTGCAATCCATGCACCTACTGGGGGGGGGTCAAAAAAGAGGATAGCTGCAACTGGCAATCCAAGTCCTACCCTTTTTAAACATGCACTGCAGTTAGAAACGGGAGGGGCTTTGATTTTACAGCCATGGCCACCATGTTGACTTTTTTGACCCCCTCCCCGTGGATGCTCCTGCTGAAGTCTTGATCCTTTTACCTGCCAACTCCCTTTTGGGAGGCTAATTCTTATGCCTATAAGAGCTTAGTCCAGTGTTTCTCAACCTTGGCGGCTTTCAGATGGGTGGACTCCAACTCCCAGAATTCCCCAGCCAGCATGGCTGACTGGGGAATTCTGGGAGTTGGAGTCTACCCATCTGAAAGCCGCCAGGGTTGAGAAACACTGGAGTCTATAAATAGAAAAAGCGTGATAGATGAGCTCCCTGCCATGAAAAAGTTCAGCTGGGGGCACCGAGAAGCAGTTTCCCCATTTTTTTTCACAGCCTCTATGGCCAAACCACGTTTCTTCCTCTTTGTAACCAGGAATGTTCATCCGTGTGATGGCAGGGGTGTGTGTTGGAGGCAAAATACCTGCAGCTGAAACGAAGGAGGCCCCTTGGCCGTTTGTTTCCATTTTCCATCGGGTCCAGAAAGGTGCTGGGCCCACGGGACCCCAGTGGGAGCCGGGGTTAGGGTTTGCATTGTGGACGCCAACAACAGCTTGAAACAGATGGGTGAAGGGCACCCTCCCCTCCTCCCGCTCACCCCTCCGTGGTCTCCGGGAAGGCTGAAATGCAATGCGTGGCCATCCTTGGTTCAATTGCAGGCTAATGAAGTGCCATTAATCATGCAATTATACACCTGTCAGGAGGGGAACAATAGTGCACGCTGGGGGCGTCTGAGCTCACAGGGGCCCACTGGCAGAACAAACCCACGGGAGACCATGGGACACAAAGCAGAGATGACCCCAGAGCAGGCAGAAGGCAAACCCAGGGATTTGAAGGTTGGAGGGGGGGAGATTCGGCTTGGAGGGGTTGTATTGGGGGAAAACAACAGCCAACCCGCTCTTGCACACCCCCTCGCACGACTGAGCTGGCTTTTCACCTGCCTGTTCAAGGATGATAAAGCAAGGGAAGAAAGAAGGGACAGTCCTAAAGTCAGATTGGTGCCCGCCCTTCAGGGTAGACCAGGCTAGCAAAGCCATGCAGGCCAATATTCCTTTTATTATAAAGTTATAGTGGCAGAATCCTGCAAGTCTGAATGCACTCCCCCCCCCTCCACCCTTTATCTTCATGAGGACTAGGGAGGGTCTTGTCCAAGATGCTTTCTCACATTACAGTTCTGCCCCGGACTCAGGTTTCTTTTATCTGACCCTTCCTCCTGTCCCTCAAGATCGTTCCTTCTGCCCACTGCACTTGGTGCCCTCCAAATGTCTTATCAGCCCAAGACATCTGGAGGGCACCAGCTTGAGGAAAGAGGAACCAGATGTTCGAACTATATCGGTGCAGGGCTGGTAAGATAGCTGTTGAGCATCAGTTGCAAGACTCCAGGATAGGGACTTTGGCCAGGGGAACGTGGGTCAAAACAGTCAAGATGGGGGTTGTGACCACAAAAGCAAAGCCCTGTGCCTTTTTGACGTGTGTGCACTGCCATCTTGACTTTTTTGACCCCCTCAGGATTGGGGTACCCCTAGCAGGTGTGATGGAGTGAATTTGGCTGCCAGTTTTTCTTCACTGGCCTGACTCTTATGCCCTTAAAAGCAGAAGGTGATGCAGAGGAGGGCGGGACCTTCTCCTAACCTGTCAGATTGCACCATCCTTTGGCCCACGACCTTGATTTTAGAAATCAAGGAATTACTTCACCGGTGGATGGAAAACATTCACTGGGTGGAATGATGTTTTACAATAGTTTGCTTTGGGAGATGAGTTTCATTTTCTGGGCCTTGTCCCTGAGACTTCAGGGGTGGCCCCAAATGACCAGAAACAATTGTATGATCATATTTATCTCTCCTATTATTATCCAAAATCATTTTTTTTCCTTTCGCATAGCACCATCTACTTTACTTTTTGCTTCGGTTAAAGCCATGGAATCAGACACCCACGGCTTCCGGAAAAGTGGCAAACTACGTAAAGCTGATATACTGCTCTGTATCTTGCACATACATTCCCCTTTTATTTTAATTTGTCAACTGATCTTGTCTTCTTGGGTTTTGATATGGCTGATTGACCAATCAATAAACTTTAACTAACTAATTAACTAGATAACTCCCCACCATTTTTGGAAGCCCCGGAGCTTCCAGAAAGCAGGCCACTAAATTTGGACAAGGCTTGGATCTCGACACTACCAGCCTTATGCAAAGAGTGCCCCCTACAAAAGATGCCAGCCCCTACTAGCGCCTTCCTCATGCCCGCTACCGCTAGCCTGGCAAAATAAAGCAAATAAAATCAGAGGGTGCCCACCCGTGCAATCAAGTCTTGCATTCTTAAAGTCATATTTTCTCACTGGGCAAGTCATGCATATTCTCTCCTCAAATCTATCATGTCTCCAAGCCATCCTTTATCTAGAATCTTGGGAGGGGCAGGGCTGGAAAGAGACATAAAATTGTTATGGCACCTCTGTCAGACAGAATGCCAAAGCTGATTGCAGGACATTTTTCAACAGTGCAAAGTGAAATAATAAAATAAGGGTGTTCTTGAGCAAAATGATAAATAGGCTCCTTCTATTCACGCAGGTAGCATCTATGGCAGGTTGGCAAAACACTGAAAAAAGGAGAGTTGGGAAGGGAAACTGTTGAATGAAAGGCAGGATTTTTGAAGGTTGCACAGAGAGATGCCGTCTAGATTCAGGGGTGAGGTTAGATCAGGGGGGTCCACAAGGGGGGGCTCAACGAACTTAGGAAGGTGGCCATAACTAGGTGATGAAAGCCTCAACCCTTCAGTCATGGATGGCTGTGGCCCCATCTTGGCCTTTTATGTTCCCACCTGCAGATACCTTTGGGGTGGATGAATTTTCAACATCCCTTTCTGGTGGATTAGCTCCATCTGCCCAAATGCTCCCTTGCAAACCATTCTCAGAAGTCCAGGAGCTAATCACCACCAACCACCATCCACCCAATAACCAAGTTTGTTGTGCATGTTCTTCTTGTAGGTATCCGGAGCATCTCCTTGATCTACTGCATCTCGATGGGATGGCACACTCTTTGATGGATCAGAGATGCAAGTGCCTGATGGGAGATGGACAGCCAGGGGGTACCAGGGTGGTTCATCTTGGCATGGCACCTCATCTCTGTCTCTTCTTGGGGAAGGAGAATCTGGTCATAGTGAACCATGTTTAGATTACCAAAAAGTGCTCCGCTCAGGGCAGCCTTGAAGAGTACCCAAACCTTCACCTAGGTCAGTGTTTCTCAACCTTGGCCACTTTAAGCTGCGTGGACTTCAACTCCCAGAATTCCCCAGCCAGCCATTCTGGGAATTCTGGGAGTTGAAGTCCACGCAGCTTAAAGTGGCCAACGTTGAGAAACACTGACCTAGGGCAAAATGAGGCAGTGCAGATGGCATATCTGAGCCACAATTTTAGAGAAAGTTGCCACTTTGGTCTGAGGTCATTGAAGTGTTGTAGTTCAAAAGAACATACAGAAGGCCATCAGTTCCCTCCTTTCCCTCAAGAACGATGAGCTCTTTAGATGTTCTTGGACTCCAGTCCCCAACAGTCTGAATTACCCAGGCCGGTGGGCAAGAATGGTGGGAGATGTAAGCTAGAAGGCCGCAAATTTCTTGTTCCTGGCTGAAGCCTTCCCAGCAAGCTCTGGAATTAGAACTGAAGCCAGAGGAGTAAAGCCACTCTGTCCGCCAAGGCTGTGACATTTGTCCTATTCTGCAGAGCAGAGCGTGCTTCGGGTTTGTTTGTTTGTTTGTTATTTATTTATTTATTTATTTATTTATTATTAAACTTGTACGCCACCCATCTCCCTCAATGGGTGACTCCGGACGGCTCACAATAACAAAAAAAGGAAAAAAACCCCAATCCCTCCAACAATGGCTAAAATCCATACATAATTAAAATAGAAACATGCATTAAAAATGTCTTAAAAACCCCCTATAAATTTTAGCCCTAAAACCTTCAAGATGCTGGGGGGGGCCCAAACCCATCACCCCACCAGCCATCTCCACAGATGCGAGCCCCTCTCCGGCCCCCAGGCCTTCTGGAGAGCCAGGATTTAACCCCTTTTCTGAAGGCCATGAGGCACACCGGACCTCGGGAGGCAAGATGTTCCATAGGGCGGGAGCCACAGCAGAAAAGGCTCTCCGCCTAGACCCCACCCATCAAAATTCCTTGACCGGTGGGGTCTGCAACCTGCCCCTTCTGCTGGACCGAGTGAGGCGGGCTGAAATAACCAGGGCGAGGCGGTTCCTCAGATAACCTGGTCCTGTGCCATGAAGGGCTTTAAAGGTGATGACCAACTGGGTTGGGTGAAAACCCAGCAGAGGTGGAATTCTGGGGTTTGCACATTATATTTAGAGAGAGCCAGTGTAGTGATGAAGGTGTTGGGCTTGGACTAGGTGGTCCAGGTTCTAGTTCCTACTCAGTCACTAAACTCATGGCTTGTTCTTCACTCACAGGCTAGTGTACCAAACGGATATCTGCCTGTTCTATTCAGCCAGGCTGTTCTGGGTACTCTAATCCCTGCTCCCATGTCTTCCCCTATCAGCCACTCTCTCTCTGTTGGCTTCTGGCTGGCAATAGGAAGCAGGCTGAGGATGCTTGGACCAAACCAGAGATGGCCTCCTCCTTTTTGCATTTGAGTCCATGCCTTGATGTTCCACAGGAACATCACCCCCAACATACATTTCTGCAAGAGCTTGTGATCTCTTCTATTCTGAGTTTTTAAGTACAGTGAAATTGGGAAGCTTTTCCCCCCAATGTTCATTTCCTTCTATGGTCAAAGGAAACTCTCCTGCTTTCCTTGTCATGATGAAATACACTATTGGATGTTTCATCAGAGGTTATGGAGACCAAGAAAACTGAAACAGAGAAGAACCGATTGGTGGGAATCTTCTTCTCAGCATCACAATAACTTCAGAAGCTTCTCTCGAGTGATCTTTGGCCAGCTGGTGAAGATCTGGCTCTTTGGGAAGGCAACACTTTTCATTAACCCTGAAATCTTTGCCAAGGAGAATTTAACTTCTAAGTAACCATCTTAGGATTAGATTGACTGTAGGGAAGAAGTTGCTGTGAGATAGGTGATGGTAGATAGATGGATAGATGATACAGATGATAGATAATAGTTAGATATTGAAATTTATTTCCCAATTCATGATGGAAAAACAACAATGCCTCAGCAATACTTTAGGCTTCTTGCAGGTTTTTTTTTTTTTATTCCCCAATATAATTCTACGAAAAAAAATATTTTTTAATACACTGCCTCAACCCCTCAAACATCTGGGCTTACATTGCCACCTAGCGATCCCTCTGCCTTGCATTTTTGCTTACAGTATTACTTTTAAATAATACACAGTTGCTTCCAAAGAGTTGGAAAGCTATTGTGCCTTTCCTGTTTGCCAAAAGGGTTTTGTCCGCTAGTGAGTTTCGTGCATCAAGCAATTACATCCATTTATGTTGCCCGCTCACGCTTTTTTCCTCGCAAATATATGAGGGTTAGGGTTTATTTATTTTATTTATTTATTTATTCGGCTTGTATGGCTTGTTAGGGTTATCAATCGATGGTCAACCATTCCCTCTGCAAATCAAGGATGTCCACTTATTTTGGTAGTCTCTCTTTGTCGGACAAAACCATTCAGAGATTGCTTTTTATCCTTACCAGCGGACAAAAAAGGAGCAAGAGCCAGTTGGGACTCCAAAGCCTAAAAGATGTCCTGGCTGAGGATTATGGGAGCAGTAGTCTGGGCATAGGTTAGGAACAACCATTTCCAGTTCACTGGAGGAGAAGAGCTGTGGTGGTCTGCGGCATTCAGGAATCAGGAGGGGTCTGGGAGCCCTTTTCCCAACTTGCAAATTTCATTAAAAGGCAGACGTTTCCAAAAAGGGCGACCAGATTTCTAGTTTCCAGTTCAATTTTCCTGGTGCGTGTGTCTTTATATGATAATGAGAGGCTTACAAGGAAGCTGTGAAATGAGGTATCATTTCAAGCTAAGGACGGAGACATAGCTCCAATCAGGTGAAGTCAATGAGTTGTAGATCTCAGGAAATCTGGCTCCTTTTTATCCTTTAATGCAGTGTTTCTCAAACTTGGGCACTTTAAGAGGTGTGGACTTCAACTCCCAGAATTCCCCAGCCAGCCATGCTGGCTGGGGAATTCTGGGAGTTGAAGTCCACACCTCTTAAAGTGCCCAAGTTTGAGAAACATTGCCTTAGTGTAAGGAACGCTGTTGCTGGATTTCCTAAGATTGGCAACACTTGTGCAAACCCTCTTAGTGTTGATGGAGATTTTACTTTTTTTCCTGGCGTCCTTTGAAATTCCTCTGATGCTTCTGCCTAGGGAAGAAAAGTCAAATGGACGTCAAATGTTGCTCTGGGGTCAATGCAAGACAGGGTGCTGACATTTATTTTTCAGTTCCCTTGTTTCGACCTGAAGAACTTTCCAAGTGAGTTGTGGTCAGGCCTCACTTCCACACTCGGTTTCCCCCACAACCCATCAACTATCCATTTCCTTCCTGTTCCGAACTATCTTTTAAACAATTTTGAAATGTGCATAATTTTACTTCCTGAAGTTCCCATTTCCCAACAGGTCTGGTGTGTAGGACCTAATATATGTATATGCCAGGGAATGCTACCCTTAGAGGCACCAATTTTAGAGTACAAAAAAAAAAGAGCAGAAGTTTGTCTTGAAAATGATTACATTCATTGAACATCTCATGTTTTGTTTTTCCTTCAAAATTAATTGGATTCATAAAGCTGCTCATTTTTCCCCGAAGGACATCATGCAAGCTTTTTAAAAGCAACATACTTTTTTAAAACTCTTTTTGTTATTTGCAGAACAAAAGGCAAGAGGATTCAATGGTTTATGGCAACCTGTACACGCGCACACACGCACATACGCACACACACACAATGCACGCAGAAACCCAATTTTTTTAAAAAGGGAAAAATGTTAGAAAGAGCCAGAGAATTAGAAAAGAAAAAAAGAGACAACTGTAAAGTTTCTTTCTTTTTTCTTTTTTCTTTTTTGCCCCTGCGATGCTAAGCAGAAAAGTCTACAAAGTCTCTTAAACTATAAGGTATTTTCCGTCATATGCCAAAAAGGAAGAAGGGTTAAGAAAACTCAGTATCAAAACACTGCCCTGATTCCCACCCCTTCTGATTAACATTTCCTATTACCTTCCCTCTGCCCTCAGCTTCCCCACCGCTGTAGAAAATTATTCCCATGTTTTGTGTCGGTCAGAAAATCAGGTAGGACTTTGGGGAGGGAAAAGAAAAAAAACCCTAATTCTTAAAAACATGATATGGCCTTGTTTGGAAAGTGCTTTTATCAAGGCCAGCCTGTGCTTTGAAAGTGGAAAGGGAGAGAAATACTTGTGAGTGGGGGGCAAGCCAACATCTGCCACAGCAGCCTGCAGTCAAGGGAGTGAACCCACAGGCTGCCACACGGGATCGAAGGACCCAACTCTTTCACGAGTGGGTAATTCTGCGAAGAATGATTGGGGAGTTTGATGGCCCAGCTCTTCTCTCTCTGGTGGAGATGAGATGGCCCTCCATGGCTTTTCTCAGTTCCCCCAGTTAAAACAGAACAAAAAAACCCTACAAGCACCCAGAAGAGTGAAAGCAGGCCATTTTACATGCTTGTCATCTCTCAGAGAGGCTAAACAATTCAGCCCACAGGGACAAACATCCTCCAAGCCATCAACCTTTTACTCCTCCCTTGCTTCTTCCATCTTGCTACCCTCTCATTCATCTCCCTCCCATTGTTACAGCTCCAGTTGGAAGTACCCTGTGGGCACGGTGCTCTCTTTGCATAGCTACACTGACCCATGTTCAGCCATGGCTCTGTGGACATAAAAGATACAGCCTTTCTTTTAGACCTGCTTAGAAGGGGCATTGTGGACTGTTTTGCTGGTCCAGCCTGGAGTATCCCAGGCAATGAAGGGGGCACCACAAGAACTAATGATTATACCTTTAATGCATGTGCCATGGCAGACATTTGTGGACTTGGAACCAGAGATGTCCACAGGATCTGATGCCTTCATCCAAATCATGAAAGCACCATTGTGTCATTATGGTACAAGCTCTGACACGTTTGTATGTGCATGCAGTGCCCATGACACGTGTACAAAAGAAACAGAACTTACTTCACAACAGCGCGATGTAGCTTTCATTATTTGCCCCTATTTGGCTATCCCTCCGTAGATACATCTGCTTGGAGC
Organism: Python bivittatus; assembly: GCF_059951505.1. Classification (NCBI taxonomy): domain Eukaryota; kingdom Metazoa; phylum Chordata; class Lepidosauria; order Squamata; family Pythonidae; genus Python; species Python bivittatus. The sequence continues at coordinate 2,848,311 of NW_028277054.1, forward strand.
AGATTGTAGAGCAGTGTTTCTCAACTTCAGCAACTTCAAGATGTGTGGACTTCGACTCCTAGAATTCCCCAGCCAGAATTCCCAAGCTCTAGAGGATGGCATTCCTCCTCTTCTGCTGCCTCCTCTTCCTCCTCTTCTTCCTCCCTCCTAACTGTTTGAGTGTTCATAATTAGGAGAGCTTCCATCATCCTAGGAAAATGTTATTACAAAAGGGGGGGGATCTTTCTCTCTCCTGTTTTCCCAGAGAGAGGAAATCTCACATGTGGCAATAGCCTAGAGTTTCTTGGTCTCTGACCCACCATACACTGAAGATGATTAAGGGCCGTAGCCAGACACTTGCTCTTGTGCCACCCCTCCTAGAAGATGTGAATAGACCTCTGACTCAGAAGATCCATCCCCCAAATGCCTCTGTTCCCTTTAATCTGCAGAAGTCAACCAATGCAGAATTGGGGCCTCTGAGAGATCTCAGCCAGCTCTTCTAGAGAAGCAAAGCCAAGGATGGTGGCAGAAGGTGAAGGTGCGCTAGCTTGGCCCGCTGTGCCTGGAGAGAGCTGTCCATGGTCCTGCAGAAAGCTTAGGTTTCACCCTATCTCACTTCTGCCTAGAAAAGATTTGGCTGATTGTTGCTACTCAGTTCCCCAACTCAAACCTAGCAAAGAAAGCTGTAATGCTATTCGTTTCAAGATGACTGAATTTCCTCTTCTCCAATCTACAGAACATCTGTAAATATCTCCCTTCCATCTCACACTGGCATGCAAGCATGATTGGGTGGCCTATCTCTAGAAGTCGACGGTGTGCACAGGAATCGACCTACATGTACACCCAGACACAATGTTTGCTCCAAGGGAATTGTTGACCAAGAAAAATAAATCTATGAACACTGGACTGTACATACTGGACAACCCGAGAGGCAAACAGCTGTTGCTGCAGATGGCATTCCTGATTCTTGTTCCATTCAGCTTCGAGTTCCCATCAGCAGAAATCCACCATTTTTTAATTCCGAGTTGCTTTTCAGGAAAGCAGAAGTCCAGTTCCAGCATTTCTGATGCAGGGAAATGCCTGTTTACACCTTACTGGATCCTATATTACACTGATAGCATCAGACAGGAATGGGGACATAAGCTCCCACATCAGGCAATGAGGTTGTGGGAACTTGCCCAAAGATTCACTCATCCCAGATGCCATCTTCACTCCCATTGGTCAAACCTGCCATCCAGCTGTAGTCAAAGGATACATTGACTTCTAGGGAGAAAGGAAGAAGTCTTCAATAAGGTGGACATAAACATCTTAGAGGAGCAGCAGAAAGCACCCTGTCTTACATGGGGCCCATCAGCTGAGGGGTGTGTGCAATCTTCCCAAGAAAGAGGAACACAGTTTCTTTAACACCTTTTGTCCAGGAGAGCAAAGCAGAGGAATGTGAAATTGTAGCTTCCACAGAAGTCTTTACTTCTGGCCCAACTTTATTTCCCAGCCCCTGCAAACCCAGCAAGGTCCCTCAACTGTCCATCTGTCTTCCCGCCCTCAAAATTGGAACTGGGGAAGGGGCTTATATTGATGCCAAACACATCCCCCTTTTTTGTTCCCATGAACTGGGAATAACTGGTCACTCTTCTCCAGACCTGACTTAACTGCAGCTTAAACCCCAAGAAGGTGCCTGAAAATGTCCAGTTGCAGGAGAGACATCATAATGCACACTATTTTGTCTCTGACATAGCTCTTCTCCAATATGTCTTCCTCCCAACTTTTATGAACCGCCCACCTCAAAAAAAGAGCAAGAGAAAGATCTGATTGTTTCCAACTCTCTCTCTCTCTCTCTCTCTCTCTGTGCGCTTTGAAGCAGAGAGAACGTCTTCCTTTGGATTCAGGCCAAGGGTTCTAGCTTCAAGAAAACTATACAGCCACAGGAAGACCCTTTAGTAGAAACACAATGGGTTCCTTGAGAGGAGCAAAGGAAAATAGCAGTTGACTCAGATTAACACAGATGCCTGCTCCAATCCTCTTGGCTTGCACCCCTAGTCTCAGTGAGTGGGAGACCCCAAGATTGGAACGGACCAGGGTCCCTTGCTACAGGCAGAGTAAGAAGGGAGAGGAGGTCTCCAGTTTGAGAACAAGAGTTTGCACAACCATCAGGAGACGCCTGAAGATTTGGTAAGTTGAAATGGGCAGGCTGGTAGAAGAGAGAGAAGGAAGTCTTTGTTCCATCTAGATGGTGTTTTTTTTTCTTTTTTTCAAGAAGCTTGAAATTGTGGGGGAAAAGGAGCCCTGTGGACATTGGGTCTGTTGAAGGTGCCCCTAGTGACCCTTTTGGTGTCCATTACCCCTCACCACCCTTTTGTGGTGATGTCCTTCAGAAACCCTTGATGTGGCAGTAGGCCTCAAGGCCAGCAAAGAGGATATAGATCAACCAGAGGCCCACAAAGAGGCAGGTGGTCAGGATTTTGGCGGTTTGGGGCCCCCCTAGCTCGCCTCCTATGTGTGGCCGTCGCCGGTACATGAGGATGCTGATGCACACAAAGGCAAAGATGGTGAAGAGTGTGACAGAGAAGGCCAGAGTGCCTGTCTGCACCTCGAAGTTCTTGCCTTGGAAAGCCCAATAGATGGCCGCCACTGACCAGGCCACCCCCAAGCCCAGGAAGACATTGACCGCGTTGCTGCCCGTCACGTTGCCGATAGAAGCATCTGCACACTGGTCCTGGAGAGCCGCCACTTTGCTGGCAAAGGTGTCTGCAGAAAGAGGAGAGCAAATCAAGAAAGCGAGCTGGTCCACCATCCCCTGGGGATCCCCCACTGGCTCCCCACTTCCACAGCCCTTTATTTATTTTATTCCATTTGTATGTCGCCTGACTTCATCTGACTCTGGGCAGCCTAGTTTCAGGGAAAAAGGATATATGAGGAAGATGGATCTAGCCAGGTTGGTGGTGGCAGCCTTGGGTAAGGTGAACCGTAGGGCAGGAGAAGAATGGGGTCTGACCCAACATTATAGCAGATCATTTATGTCCAACTACCTTTACCCAGCCAATGATGGAGCAGTAATCAAGGTCTGCCTGTTCAGTCCTCCAGGGAAGAGACAGAAAGCGGCAGAGTGGCTAAACCTCCCGAACCCTGACTGCGTGCAAGGCCCAAGCTATGCCCATTACCGTTGGGTTGGCCAACAGGGAAGAAACTCTTGGCCTCACGAAGCCCTGCCTTTGTTCTCCTGGTGCAAGGCAGAATTGAAGGATGTGAGCAGGGGACGTTGTATTGCCTAAAGTAGCAGCTTGAGACCAATTTAGTGCAACTGTATATATGCTGCCAGAACCATTGATATTATTATTTATTTAAATGTTTTGGCCACCCGACTCCAGTGGATATGGAGCAATAGCAGGGTCAGTGGCTGACTGGGTTAAGGGTCTTGTGTGAGTAGGGCAGAATAGTGTCACACCTGGTATGGACGTGCCCAAGGCCACAAAGACGACCGCGTTGACGGAGTCCTTGAGTCCCACAGTGCAGCCGAAGTGGGAGGCCAGGTCACCGATGAGGGCGGTCAGCAAGCCAATCACCAGGATGCTAACACTGAAGCAGGCCCAGCCGTTCCAGTACTCGGTGGGCGGCACACAGGCAAAGAGGACCTTCCAGAAGACAGTCAGGAAATGCATGACGTAGTCAAAGCAGGACGGCAGCCTCTCCTCCCTCCCATCTTCATCCTCGTCTTCCACACCTAGGGCAAGGAATCCTGAGTCAGACGTTTAGCACAGACAGGGCAAGGTGGGCAGAAACATACTGGCAGCGAGTTTAGAGCCAAAGTTTTGACGGTGTCACAAAACTGGATCTTCTCTAGGTGGAACCATCTCCTGCTTGAGACAGGTGGGCTCCCACTCCCATCCATTGAGTTGGACTTTGGAACTTGATTTCATAACCGCTTTAGACTACTTTTCACAATCCTCCTCCTCCTCCTCCTCCTCCTCCTCCATTGGTAGAGAGAACATTTGGAAAAAGAGATCAGAAAGAAATGTATGTAGCAAAGGAAACCCCATTCCATCCCGCCGTTCAGTTGTGTTTTTTTCTTGCTGCAAGTTGCATGTGGCCTTTTTGTCAACAACAACAAGGGAAATGAAAAATTGGGCAAACTAGCGGATGACAAGAGCTGAATTCCAAGGAAATGAACAGAGAATATAAGCGAAGCTTTTTGCTAGGGCCAAATATTACCAAGAGCAAAATCATCACGGACAAGTGCCAAAAATCTGTCATGTAGCATCGTGACCAGTAGAGGGCGTCGTAGCCTTGCAAGAACATCAGTGAAGCCCAATGGCAACCTTTTTTCTATCAATGGGGGGGGGGGGGATAGAGGAAAATACAGTAGAAGGCACCTCTAAGAGATCCTACAAAGGGACTCAGCTCCAGCCCCAGTTATAACCCTCTAATAGTCTAGGAAAGATCAAAACTGTGCAGGCAATCGTTTTCCCTGTGACATCCTTTGGAAGCAAAAGTTGGACTTCGAAGAAGAATAGAAAGAGTATTAACACTTTTGAACGTTGGTGTTGGAAAGACACTTGAGAATACCATGGATAGCCAGGAAAACAAGCCAACGGATCATCGCACAAATCAGCCCAGCGTTCTCACTCGACACACACATGACCAGGCTCAAATGATCCTCCTTCAGACGCATGATGCAAAGACCCGGCTCTCTGGAGGAGGCTCTAATGGCTGGGAAAAGTGGAGGGAAGGAGAAGAGGAGGACGATCAGCAGCAGGGTGGAGGGACTCAGTGACAGCGGCAATGGGGGCACTGCTGGAAGACCTGAAGGACCAGATTGGGGACAGATCATCATCATGGAGAAAATCCATCTATGTGGTTGCTAAGAGTCAACATCAACTTGATGCCACAGAATCAATTGATAGGGTAGTGGTTAAGGCACTGAATTAGAAGCTGGGAGGCTGGGCGTCCTAGTCCTGCCTTAGGCATGAAGCCAGCTGGAAGAAGACCAAGGCAAGCCCCTTGCAAAATCTTGCCACAATCTTGCCAAAGTATTGCCACAAAAACTGCCAGGGTTGACTCAGTTGATCAAACCTACCATTCAGGAGTTACGCATGTCAGTAAAAGAGTGGATTCCCTTATGTTAAGCCGTGGTTAGTCTAAAGACCGTTTATGGAGCGAACTACAGCTGGCATGGTTCACTAGCACACCAAGCTATGTCCAAAAGATGGGAAGCTTTGAGTGGTGAAGGGCTGTAGACCAGGGGGTACATCAGACGTATTAGCAGGCTGGAGTTGGGGGGGAACCTGGGGGTGCTTTTGCGTTTCCATTGTCATATCCCTATTTTAGCCCTGGTGTTACATTTTTCATCTTTTGCCCACCTCAGAGTAGTGGGAAATGGCCTTTAGCTTTCAGCAGACAATGTCAAAAAGGATGTTGGACGCTGGTCTGGGTGTTGCCGCCGTGGCCTCCATTTGCCCACCCCATCCATAAACCACAGTTTATAAACGGCATGAGTTGGGCTTACCTAATGCACTAGGTCAAAACCATGCTAATCACGGGATAGCTGAGCAGGTTGTGCAAATTCACTCCACCTTTTTCAAGATATAAATATGCACGCTTTGAGATTGCCTAGCATTCTTCTAGCATCCATCACACACACACCCCTGCTTTATTCATGCAGCTTTCTTGGGGGGGAAAAATACAGAAGTGGTTGTCATGGACTTCAGGATTTTGTTGTTGTAGTTTTACTTCCCAATATTTTACATATTGGATCATTGAGCCGAAGAGGCCAAAAGCGAAGAATGTCAAGGGACCATTTTTGTTTACTTACGTCAAAGTCCTCAAGGAGAGTAAAAAAGGCAACAGGATGGCAGCCCTGTCCATCTTGACTTTTTTGCCCCCCCCCGCGCTTTCCAGGCTCTTTTGTGGAGAAGAAAATTCACAGCCTGATTTAGCAACGCAGCTCAAAAAGTCTTTCTTCCCCAAAGCTCATTAATTCTGAGTTGGAAAAGGGGGAGAGACGAGGAAAGGGGTGGAACCTCCTTTCCACATGAATTCTGCGTTCGGAGAAAGACTGTGTTCGAGAGACAGATGCGCTCACTAGGGTGTCTGCAGGACAGTTAATGCGTGTGGAGGTGTGTGTGCGTGTGCCAGGCAGAGAAGAGAAGAGAAGAGGAGCCAGCATTTTCTTAGCAGAGTGTAAAGGCTGACATACAGCCATCAGCCATTCTGGCTTGCTTGCTCCTTTGTGGGTTACCGGGACCTGCTATGTTAGCTAAATTCTCTAAATGCTTCCCAGTCTGTTCTTCCTGCAGTGCAGATTCCGTTCCTGAACAAGGACAAGTAATGAATACAGGATGGTAGCCCAGCATTTCTCTGTTCCCTTCCTGGCGTTTTCTTTGCTTGGGGTAGACTTCCCTGAGGCACCCTCCCGTCTCGATCCCTCCAGGTTGGCTCTGTTGGCGGGTGGGGGGTGTCACTTACCTGCACTCACAGTGATTGCCTCAAGGAACTGCTCCCGCCACGAGTGTGTGCCGATCACCAACGCCAGATTGGTCTTCTTGATGAGTTTGTCCACGGTGTTCTGCGGCAGAAACACAGCTGGTGAAGGGGCTGGGTCCGGGGGCAGGTCTTGGAACCTGGGTCAGCCCCAGGTGGGGAGGGGGAGGCAGCAGACCCGTTTCTGCTGGGGCAACCCTGGCCAAGCTCTTGACTGCAACAGAAGCTGCGGTTTTCAAATGTCCCGCGATGCCTCTAAGAATGCTAGGCGATTCTGGGAAATTATACTGCTAGGCACCCATTAGAGATGCCCTGCAGTGGCTCAGTTGCTGATCGGTCCTTCTGGGGCACCGAGGGTCTGTTTGCTGCCCAAGGGTGCCACAGTGATGCCAGGCCTAGATGGTATCTAGCAGGCCTTGTATCAACTGGGGGGCAAAGTCTGGTAGTGATGGAGTAGCTTTGGTGTGGATGGGGAAGCGGAATGCCATAGCAAATGCATAGTCGAAGCAATGCCAGTACTGGGTTCTTCAAACAGTGCCTTCAATGCACAAGAAGAAGCTACTCTTATCTCTGGCATAGAGGTATCTCTGGCATGAAAACTGGGGAGGAAGAAGGGGGGAGGAGTGCTCTTTTGGAAAACTAAAGAGGAGTGGGTGGGGAACATGAAAAAGCAGAACCCTTCCTTGCTGGAATACCATGCCATGACAGACCACATCAGCCTGTTTGGGATTGTTGATTATGGCCTCGGGTGTTATGGGGTGGATTGCTTAAATCAGTGTTTCTCAAACTTGGGAACTTTAAGATGGGTGGACTTCAACTCCCAGAATTCCCCAGCCAGCCATGCTGGCTGGGGAATTCTGGGAGTTGAAGTCCACCCATCTTCAAGTGGACAAGGTTGAGAAACACTGGCTTAAATGGATGCTTTTAACCTTGCCCGCTGCCGGAGTCACAAACCAGCAAACTGCCATTCTGTCCCATTACTTCCTGTTCAGGGTGGCTCCCCCTCTTCCTTGCCATTCAAGGAGGGCAATTCGGACATCGGCCAACCCAAGAGCAACCTCTCTGTTCAGCAGCAGGCAAGAATCCGTCCCACAGGAGCATCAATACAGGAGTGTGATATTGCATAACTTTGCAGAAAAAGAGGAGGCCTGCTGATTTCTGCGTGGCTCCCTGGGCGCCTTGAAACTCCCTGCAGGCTGCCCTTGTTCACATGCACCGAAGAGCATGCCCTCAGGGGATTTTCTCAGCCACTTACAACTCACTAGTAGGAACTGATGTCGGGATAGAGATTCTGCAAGACGTCCAAAGGGATTGCAACGGCCCCCGTTTTCAGTGAGTCGTAAGAGTAATCATGCGTTATTCTGAAAAGAGTCATTTGGGGCTGGGATGAGCAGATCTGTCATATTCCATTGTTTCTTCGTTTCTCATTTTTGCAAATCTATCCGTTTGGGTTTTTCTCTTCATTTCTCATTCCCTGATTTATACGTTCGTTCTATGTCATTCATGAGGTTCGTTGAAGGATTTTTTTTTAAAAAAAGGTTTGCGTTAAAATGTGTCTGTACTGCTGGGCCCGGTTCTCCAAACCATGTACATTATGGTCTGCAATTTTGCAAATAAATCTGGCCAACTTAATGCATCGTTCAATGATTGGTACCCAGTTTTCTCTAATCTCTACCTGTCTGTCTATCATCTACCTATCTAGTTAGTGAAGCACTACATGTGACTTTCAAAAGTTTACTGAGTTCAAGTTTGAATCGTGGTTCAAAAATGCACAGATACATTTGCATTCAGATGTGAACTGAATTTCTCCAGCATCTCTCACGAGGTTGGAAGAAGCAGTCCAAACTCAGTGCTTTGCTCCTTACCTTGAAATCATATGATTCTTCTATAATAACCTCCAGGCGCGAGTTTTCCCCAAGGACAGGTTTGCCCATTTCAGCAATCCGCCAGGCCTCCTCTTCCTCAGCGGAAAGTTTTTTGTCACCATCCACTAGGTGAGAAGAAACAGCATCAGCCAATGGCTTGATTTGACTGGATATTTATTTACTGGGTTTGTATTCCAATATTCCCTTCTTCCTTTCCCCCTTTTTCATCACAACAACCCTGCAAGTCAGCTGGCTGAACTGAAATTCAGATCTGGATCTTTCCAGCCTGTTTTTTTGCTCAGCTTTCTACTGTTTGTCCCTTGAGCTGGTAGCCAGGGATATACTGCTCCTAAATAGGGAAGATCAAGTTATTCTTGATATATTCTCTAATTCTCTCAGTCCTAAAGCCAGCAGCTTTTTAGAGCACTCTTCTTGGACTGCGTGATGCAGCTATGTTCTTTATTTTCCTTAATTTATCCTATTCTCTGGGCAGAAGTGACAAGCTAAGCAGAACCTCAATCTTCCAAAAGCATTGGAAAAAAAAAATCCTGGTTCACTTTGTTTTGTCTTCTCAGAGTTGATTGAGCATTATACCTTCCACTGTCAAGTTTCCCTCTACCATCACAAGGTCTAGAAACTTACCTTTAAAAAAAAAAAAAGGAATCTAATAGCTTCGGTTCTCAGACTGACAAATACAGTTCCAGGCAGCAAATTCCATGTTTGTGCAAGATACTCTGAGAACTGGAATGCATATATGGGACCAGCTCCATGAATATTGCTTGAGATGCCTTTGTTGAAATATCTGCATAGCTCTCAAGAAGGAAAAAAAATCAGTTTCTCAACGTCCCTTAGAGTTTGGGAGCTCACCTTGGCTCTTTCCAGCAAGAATACTTACTCTCTACCTTCCCTTCCAATTACATTCTCTTCTAATGCCTGATTTGGCCCATCTTGGCTCCACACGGAAGTGACATCTGCCCCACCCCACTGGGCTGCTATTCCTTGCCAGCCTCTCCCAAGTCAGGTTGTGGTGCCACTTCAAAACCCCCAAAGGAACATGAATGTGCTTTGCATTTTTCAGTGGGCTAGGAACAGGACTGGGAATGAAAAAAGAAAGTGCTTCTTTGGAACATTTAATGGAGCCCGACTGCATCTGGGGGACCCCGATGCATGCATTAAAAGGCATTTAAATGTAGGCTTGCAAAGCTGGTGGAAGTCCAGCATCCTTATCTGGCAAATGGGACATTTGGCCCCAGATAATAACAGCCGCATAGGAGAGGCACTCCTGGCTGTTCAAGTCTCCTTGTAAGGGGCGCACTGAAACTCTGGAAGAGAGCAAGGGTGGGGATCACAAATTCTCACACTCATTTCTCAGCGCTCAACGACTTCTCACACGTCTCTCTAACTGCCACAGACAAGCACACGCTCCTACTTCATTCAGTTGGTTAAACCCTCTCTGGGCTGGCCCCCATGCAAACGCCTGGCCCCTTGGCAAGGAGGCGATTTGCCCCAAGCTGAAAATGCACATCTGAGAGGTCTGCGGGTGTGGTCCAAAAAGTCAAGATGGCAGTTGCCATGGTGCAATCGAAGCTTTCCCATGTTTTATGGGCACTGCGCATGCCGTGCTCATAAGAAAGAAAACAGGGGAGATTCAGTCGCGGGGTCACTGACTTTTTTCTAACCAGACCCTGCAGACACCCCTCATACCCCATAGCGATACAACAACGATGTGCTCTACCCTTTTCACAGATGCTAGTACATTCCCCACATGTGTGTCTGCTCATTTACTTTGGAACAAGGCCCACTGAGTGTTGTTGTGAACGTTTAGCACGACACTGCAGGATTCTTGGTTTCGCAGGTCTTTATTTTTGCATTTTTGTAGCCGTGCGATCCTGCCTCCGTGACCCTTTTAGTCGCACCCCTCCTGCAAACCCACTGGCCTCTTGGCAAGTGCTGGGGGCTCTTGCCTGTCTTGACAAGCTGCTGCACATTTTCATCCTTGCACAGTGCATAGTTTCTCACCCACACACTCCCTCTCCCCCAGAACACAGCTAATGTACAAATTCTCATGCACGCACACACATTTTCTCCTACGCACTCCCTCCCATGGCACCCCCTCCTGCACAGAGCCCTCCTCCTCTCTAGCACAGATGTTGAAGAGAAGGCAGCCGTCATGGATCTGGATCTTCCTTCCGTCTGCTTGACGTTGTTTCCTTCCAGTTAGGCTGGTTGTAGGGGAGGGTCTGTCTCCTTGCTGCAGGGCAGGGAGGAGATTGCAAATTTTTATTTTTATTTTTTGGCAAGGGCTGTTTCCAGCACCTGAGCAAGGAGCTGTGAAGAAAACTCATGCATAGAGCTACAGGGATGCACCCTCACACCCCTAAGAAATTGTGCCCATCCTGGGGAGATTTATTTAACATTTTGCAAAGGTGTTTTCTTTATAAAGAACTTGTAAATTCACTTTGGGGCAGATGCAATGGCCCTCTTAAGGGAGAGTGGAATATATTTAACAGCCCCCACCCAATTTGGTAGTCATTTGGACATTCTATTCCATTGGGGAAACATTAGGATCCGATAACTGCTGACATAATGGTGCCTCAATGGCTATTGATAAGCAAACCTCCTTGTTTAGAAGCAGTATATCTTTGACATAACCATCCCTTTGTATCCTCCCTGTTGGGGCGGGGGTGGGTGGCGGGGTGGGACATTTCTCCTGGCCAGTTAAGATCAATCCTATATGATCTGAATTGTTCAGGGAAATTCCAGCTCTTGTTCTTATTTCTTCATTTTGTTTGCAAATGCGACAAGGAAACCTCAGCGAACAACACAGGCCTGCTTTTAGCTGGATTTCTCAGAACGTTTCCATTTCTCCAGAACTGATTTCAAATGACTGCCGCTCGCTTACCTGAGAAAAAAATCCCCTGAGGTCAGTGGGGCTTATTTTGAACAAGCATATATATCAGTGTTTCTGAAGCTTGGGAACTTTAAGCGGTGTGGACTTCAACTCCCAGAATTCCCCAGCCAGCAAGCTGGCTGGGGAATTCTGGAAGTTGAAGTCCACACCGCTTAAAGTTCCCAAGCTTCAGAAACACTGATATATAGTGTTGTGCTGTTCTTCTCCTAAGCCCTCCATCTCCCCCTCTGTGCAATGGGTGCAATAAACACCGACTATTTCGATGCAGAAAGAAAAATAAGCCGTGGCAAGCGAGGAGAACATCGCCCCCTGCAAGAACCGGGGCCAAGAAAACATCTGGCGCTTGGCTGTACTGGTGGGTGCCTGCGACGCATTCAGAGCAGGGGCCCCAATTGCAGAAGCTAAACGGGTTGAAGAATGAAGGAAAAAGAGGGGAGGGGAGGGGAGGGGAAGGAAAAGGAAGCTTACCTTGGTTGAGCAGGAGAGCTGCAAGCAGGGAAAGAGAGAGAGGGAGAAATTACGCAGTGCACCCATCAAGAAAGACAGAAACTTCTATCATCTAAGGACAGCAGGACCAAAGAGAGACCAAACTGGGTGGGGAGGCCCATCAAAGGAAACCTTCTAATTAAATCGCAGGCGCGGTCAGGAATGACGCCCACCGGGCAACGTGGGCCTTTGAGTAGGGGGCCGAGGTAGCCAACGTCGTTGTCACCTCCGCTCTGCTTCCAGCTTGCACGGACGGGAGAAGCCACTGGTCTGGGGGCCTCCTAAGGGACCCGGCCCTGCAGGACCCCCGGAGAAGCCCCTGCCAGCGGTTGCCCAGCCAGGATCCCCTGCTCAAGTCTGTCTGGGGGGGCAGGGAGGAGAGGAGAACTTGCATTGGACCCCCCCCCCAAGTCCACACCACCCACCTCTGGTCAGTGCCAACAACAGCGCTTCTGGCTGCCAAGGAGCCAAATCAATGGATGGATATTGGCCTTCTCAGGAGGCCAGAAGAAGTCCAGACCTTCTCACACCCTTGGGGGACAAGCTCTGATCTCTCCCCACTCTGATTTCTTCTCCTTCCCCGTTCCTAAAAGGATCAGAAGCCCAGGGGGCTCCTCTGCTTCCTGCCCTGTTTGCTCTGAAACGCCCACCTTGAAGGGCTCAATCCTTGTCTGCCGAGGAACCGAGATGGATGGCAGAAGAAGCCGGCTCCTTTTCTGATAACCGCAGGGGAATTGGGCATACCCGGATTCTTAGGCCAAACGCCTTCCAGCAGGCCTCTCTATCTGGGTTGGGAGTTCCATGCCCCCTATTCCCCAACTAGCATGGGAAGGGTAGTTGCAACCCGTCCTGAGGGCCCACGTGAGAAAGCTGTGCAACTCGTTCTGCATTGGAAAGAAACTCAACATTGTCCCTACCGTACCTACTCGTGGATAAGCCCATCCATGGATAAGCCGAACCTGATTTTTTAGGTGTATTTAACCTCAGCTTCTCCACCAGTATATATGGTAATTTGAAACCCAGGACTCCATCCAGGAATATCTGTAGGCTGTGGTTAAAAATGGCAGCCATGATGTTGCCACTGAAACTTTAATTGTAACCTCGCAGCTGCCATTTTGACTTTTTTGACCCTACCCTGCAGACCCCCCCCATGCCATCTCATATTACCCCCACGATAGGGGCCATTTTCCTCTTGAACCCAAGGGGGTTTCCTCCTCCTGGCACCCCACTTACCCGAGATGCCCCTTTTCAACCAGCGCGGTTGGCCCAACTCGATGAAGAAGCTGTCTTTTTTCTCATATTCTTCCACGTCCACAATTTTCACATGAAGTGATTTTCTGTCCGGCGAGAGAGAGGAGGAGAGAAGAAAACAGCACTAAATGTGTTAAACTAGAAAGTGGTTCCTGGACCTTGGAGGTTCAAAAAGTCGACAAGGCATTGCTGGGGATCCCACACCTAAGCGGGTTGGCATTCTGCAGCAGCTAAGGGGCCAAGGAAACAGGACCATGGTGGGCACGGGCAGCAGGAAGAGGCATGGAGACTAGGAGTCCTGGAAAGCTTTATCAAGGGGCTTCCCCTGGAGAGGGGTCAAAAAAGTCAAGATGGCCACCATGACCCCCTGCATTTTTCAGGATCTGCCTACATGAACAATTTGACTAGGAAATCTCACTGGGCTGAAACCTGCCTGTCCCTAAGAGTCAAGGAAGGGCATAAGCCAGTGTTGTCCAAACTTGGCCACTTTCAGATGAGTGGACTTCAACTCCCAGAATTCCCCAGCCAGCCATGCTGGCTGGGGAATTCTGGGAGTTGAAGTCCACTCATCTTAAAGTGGCCAAGTTTGGACAACACTGGCATAAGCTTTGCTTCTTGCTGGCATGTCCAAAACCACTTTCTCAGAAGAGGAGCAAGGTGGTACAAAAACCATATTGGATTTCCATGTAAACTAATTTTATTTATTTTATTTATTTATTTATTTATTAAACTTGTCCCCACCCATCTCCCCCCAATGGGGGACTCTGGGCGGCTCACAACCTATTAAAACAATAAATAGATACACAATTAAAATCGATAACAGTACACGTTTACAGAAATAAAAGGAAAAATGTTTTAACTTAATTAAGTTCCTTCGTTAAGTTACTCAAACTTATTTTTACTTGGATTTAAAAAAAATAAAACAAACACGATGGTGTACCGGCGATGCAATCATTTCACCTTCCGTGAAATTCAAAATGAGCGTTCAGCCGCTGGTTTGGGGAAGAAATATCACATCAGGGCTCCAGAATCAAAATAACCATTACACGGCAGCAAAGTTCGATATTGCTGTCTCTCTTGACTGACCCCTAATGGATTTCTACAACCAGATCGGGTAGCCCTACTCTGGGAAAATCTTTGGGGGCTTTAGATCAGTATTTCTCAACCTTGACAACTTGAAGATGGGTGGACTTCAACTCCCAGAATTCCCCAGCCAGCATGCTGGCTGGGGAATTCTGGGAATTGAAGTCCACCCATCTTCAAGTTGCCACGGTTGAGAAACACTGCTTTAGAGAGCTGCATTTATGCAATGCTTCAGGTACCCCACTTTGGCTTGCAACAGTCCATGGCTGCTTAAAGGTTCATCTGTTATCTCTGTGTCTGCTCTGAAAATGCATCTTTTAGCTGGTGAAATGTCCTCTTCTCCCCCTATTGAAGCTTACGTTCCGGAAAGAAACAGAGCCCCCCGCAAATTCTCCTTCCAAGCAGCCTCTTGCTTGCCAACGTATGAGAAGGCAGCCTCGGACAGGCCACGCCAAACGGCATTTCTTGGACCAGATTCCTTCGGGGATTTCACACACCCCTTCCCTTCTCTTGTTCCAAGGAGATCACGTTGCCCTGGCAGGCTCGGATTCTGCTGGCAGCCAGATTAGGGACTGGATCTAATGCCAGGGGTCGGGCAGGCCAACCGGGCACCCAACGCTAACGGGGATGAGGAAGAAGGAGGAGGAGGCAGGGAAGGGGTTCTGGACTTGGGGGCCAGGGACCCCCAAGCTGCCCATCAGCTCTGGATTTAGGGAGTCTCCAGCTTGAGAAAGGAGCTCAGAGGCCACTTTCTCACTCGGCCATGAATGCCTAATGGCTGTGGGCAAGCAACAAAGTCTTCCTCTGCCAAATTAACGAAATCTGATTTCCTGGTGACATCCTCAGAATTGTTTTATGCTAACTGGCATCTGTGGCTGATAACAAGCTTCTCTGTTTTAATCGTCTCTGTTTTTGTCCAAGAGCTTCCCCCAAGCCAGGTCACCAGGAGAGCAGCGCACCAGACTGATTTTGGCCCGATCCAGGCTAAACACCAATGCTGGTTTCCCTCCTCTTCCTTGCCTGGCCACAGACCATCCGCCCTGGAAGAGAAAGGCCTTCTCCGTCCCTGACCGCCCGCACCCCGGGGAAGAGAGCAGGACCTTTACGTCTCAGCCTGGCCACCCCCCCATCCGAACTGCGCCCCGTTTCTCCAGGTAGCCAGCCGGGCTCCGGAGAGCAGCCCAGAGCCTGCGGTTTCCAGATGGGCTGGACTTCAGCTCCCAGAATCCGTAGCCAGCATGGCCAGTGGTGCTAGTTGTGGAGGAGGGAGCTCAAGACGTTTGTAGGGCAACCGGTGGGAGAAAAATGCGCTAGGATGTCCCATTGAAACTGCTTGTTCCTCCCAGCCACCACCACCTCCTCCTCCTCCTCTTCCCCCCTCCTCCTGTTCTTCCTCCTCCTCCTCCTCCTCTTCCTCCAACCTATTTATGCTAGTAATCATCACCCCCCTTCATCCTTCCACCACGCCTAGAATTCTGCATCTGGGAGAGTCCCTTGAGGTCATCAAGACCACCCCCTGCTCCTGGCAGGAATTCAGGCTAAGGCGTTCTCAACAGCTGGCTGGCCTCAACGCAGGCACGGAGAACTCAACACCTCTCCGGGTTACTCATAGGGAGGCAACTCTCCCTGGCCCAAAACCAAAGCCCCCCCCCCCCCCCCCGTGCACACACACGTGAACACCTTCCTCCTCCTTCGAGATGCATCAGTCGAACAGGAGGAATCCGGGGCTGGCACAGCCTTTGCGAGCGGAAGAAATCTGCACCGCCTCCCACCGGCCCCCTCCCATGCGCAGCACCAGGGAAGGGTTGCCATGGTAACCGAGATTTTTCTTGTTGACATGAAGCTCTAAGAAATCAATGAGTGACAAATGATCGGGGCCCTCTCCCTGCCCCCTCCTCCAAAGGGAGTGGCCGATGGGTTTGGCAGTAGGCGAAAGAGCTCAGCTACGTAAGAGGATTAGGGGACCAAGGGAAAAGTAGAGAGGGAAAGGTTGGCTGATTGATTGATTGATTGATTGATATTGATTGATTGATTGATTGATTGATTGGCTTGACCCCAATTTATCATGCCTCCTCTTAATTGCAAGTGGGCTCAACACTGAGGAAGACATTCTGCAAAATGAACAGGTCCTCTACTTCACAGGCCGTGGCTCCCATATTAAATGTGAGGAAGGGGGCTACCCTTGTCCCAACCTCCCCCACCAGAAGTATCCTCAAGGAAGGGTCAAAAAAGTCAAGATGCTGGCTGTCACTGCCCAATCGAAGCCCCACCCTTTTCTTTCCACATGTCATAACACACACCCTTTTTTAAAAAATGGAAAAACAAAATCTTGATTGATGAAGCAGGTAGAAAAAAATTGTAGTCACAGCTGCCATCTTGACTTTTGTGACCTCCCTCTGGCAGACAGCCTTGCCCCCAACATCCTTTGAAATTTCTTTGCACAAATGTATATGTTCCCAGCAACTAAAATTTGCATCAAAGCTCTCTTTGGCTGGTATTTGAAAGCAGCTAGAAATGGGAAGCTTTCTTTCCTCCCAAATAAGAGAAAGTTCGCTGCTTTAAACCAGTGTTTTGCAGACTTGGCAGCTGTAAGTTGTGTGGACTTCAACTCCCAGAATTCTCTAGATAGCATGCTGGTTGGAGAATTCTGGGAGTTAAAGTCCACAAATCTTAAAGTTGCCAAGTTTCAAAACACTGCTTTATATAGGGAAAAAAAGGGGGTGGTTGCTTTCAAGGTTCCTGCATCCAGACTAAATTTGTTTGCATTCTGCAGGGAATGGTCAAAAAAGTCAAGATGGTAGCCATGCAGGTATGATCAAGGCTCTGCCCATTTTTCATGGGCATCACACTGACCAACTAGAAAACTGGCAAACCCCATTTTCTTCCCCATCTGACTTTAATTTTTGTACAGATCCTTTTGATTTTTTTTGCTCATACCAGAAGCGGACATGCTATAAGCATTAGCTTCAGCCCTCTTTGGGGCTCCGCATCTGCTTCTGGCACCAGAAAGACAAGATAGACTGCCATGGAATCAGGAGGCTCCACTTGGTGCGTGTCAACAGAACAATTTACACTCATTCCAAAATCGAGAAATTTCCAAACTATGCAATATATTTATCCGAGTGGAGACTGGTTTTAAAAAACCTCTAGGAGCTTTGGGGCGCACTGGTTCCTTGAGCCCTTAGAGCAGTGCTGTCCAAACTTGGCCACTTTAAGATGAGTGGACTTCAACTCCCAGAATTCCCCAGCCAGCCATTCTAGGAGTTGAAGTCCACTCCTCTTAAAGTGGCCAAGTTTGGACAACACTGCCTTAGAGCAAGGCTCCCCAGGGTTCAGTAGAGGTTCTGGAAGAGACAGGTGCGCAGGGAGGGGGCGAAAAAGTCAGATGGACGCCACAACCTTGCAGGCGACACGTGTAAAAAATGGACAGAACTTTGACCGCATAGTTCCGGCTGCCATCTTGACTTTTTTGACTCTCTCCCTGCAGGCATCCCTGGTGAGAGACTAGGCAAAAAGAGAGGCCACGTTCACTTGAGCGCAGCCAAGTTTCTATCACCAGAGCTCTTGCGCTGAGGTTCCAGATTATTATTCTTTTAAATGAACAGGTTCCACAGCCTGAAAGAATTCAGAAGTCTCGGCCTTAGGAGAGAGGCAGATTGGAAGTCTACTAAACATCAAAGAAGCTGATACGCCCCTGTGGCAACTATAGGGCAGATCCTTTAGGCCAGGGTTGCTCAACCTTGGCAATTTAAGACGGGTGGACTTCAATTCCCAGAATCCCCCAGCCAGCATGGCTGGCTGGGGAATTCTGGGAGTTGAAGTCCACCCGTCTTAAATTGCCAAGGTTGAGCAACCCTGCTTTAGCAGGCCCACAGAACCCAAAAATCCTTGGATTCTTTGACCTTTGGCTTCCAAAGAGGCCATCCGATCAAACACCCTCGTAGCCTCACCGTGTCCCATTCTGTCGGCCTCTCTTAATGCCTTTCCTGTGCAGAAAAAGCCATCATTCCTCTTTTCCACACTCAGGCTCCCCACCAATGGAAAGAAGATGAAGTCGGAGCAGCTGTGAATTTTTCATTCTGTGCTAAAATATTTATCTGAGCCCTTGCAAGACTGTGGGGCGGGCGCTGCATTTTTTAAGCTGGACTACGCTGCCTCGGCCCCTCGTGCCAGAGAAAGCAATCCGGATTTCTACCCATCCTTTCTCCAGCTTCTTTTGGAAACGCAGATCTCAGCAAGCAAAGGCACATATGGGCCTATGCTAAAAAACAAAAAAAGAAAAAAAACCAGGAACTGCAAGGGTGCAACAAATCCCCAGGGAGAAAATAGCTAACCATATGTTTCTTTGACATTCTCGTTTTTCTTTCAACCTTTCCCTTCTGGATCCTCTTGCCCAAGATCCCCTTTTCAGGCCAGCTTTTCCTTGCGAGAAGGCAGTCAGGTTGAAATCACAGTTTCAGCTGATGGGCTGGGGAGAAAATGGCTTTTTCCTGTAAATTCTTCAAGGAGGGAACTGTTCGTTCCTCCCCTCTTCTTCCTGCCACTTGCTAAAGTGCTCTATATTTTGATAATGGTTCCCTTTCTTCCTTCTCTGGAAAGTGCTGATTACTTGACCCTGAAGGTTAGCTGGTGTTCGTGGTTTTTTTTTTTTTTAATGTTCCATATTTCTCCCTTTCCTGAACAGCAAGACATTTCAGGACTGTAACATCCAGCCAGGTTTAATTCCTTTGGCAAACATGCTCTCGCGATCCTTATGTTTTGCAGCGCTTGGATTTCTTCTTCGCAGGCATACCAATGAAGCCGAGAGGAAGTTCTGCTCCTGTTCACAAGGAAATCCACCATCTCCCGTCAGAGCCTAACCCAACCTCCATCCCAGAATTGTTGCCAGGGGCGGGGGGGTGGCGGCAGTGGAAAATATGTCCTACCCTGTGCTTAGATGTCAGCCCAGAACAAGTAAAAATATGACAAGCTAAAGGACTGGATGTCTACTTCTCATGGATGGTTTAAATGGGTTTCCTGCACATTGGCGACGGTTGGACCAGATGATTCTTGGGGGGCCCTTCCGACTCTACAATTCTGTGATTCTAAAAAAAAAAAAGCAAGTTGGGTTTCCAGAGCCCCAGACTCAAGTCAAGGTGATGGCCACGAACATGCAATCCAATCCTGCCCCTTTAAAATGTGCGCCTGAAATCCTAGAAAGCAGACTCCTAGGATCTCAGAGTTGGACGATCTAAATTCATGCATCCCTAATTGATGGCCATCTGGCTTCTGCTTGAACATCTCCAGCACCTCTCTGGCCAGGAGTCCCTCTGGTTAGTAAGCTTCTTCTAACACTTTTCCTAACGTTCAACTGGAATCTGCTTCTTGTAAGAGAATCCTATTATTCCAGGCTTTGCAAGACCACAGGTCTTGATGTCCTTCTGTGGGACACCCTTATAGGCCCTTGAAAAATGTTATAACTCCTCAGTTCTCTTTTCTCAAGTTCAGCCTACTCCTCTTTGTCTATACCTCCTCATAAGACTTCGTCTCTCATCTCCAGTTCATCCTCATTGCTGTTGAACCAAGGGAACTACCTGCCACTTGATTTTAAGGCACCGCGGGGTGCACCGCGGGGGCCACAACTCTCCTAGGGAAGCCAGCTGAGGGCGAAGTGGGCGCATCAGCGCACATCCAGACAGGCCAAGGGAAACATTTTCCCATGGGGGAGGAGTTCTGCTTACGCTTCGAAGCCCTGTGTCTCGGCTGCCGGGATTCTAGCAAAGAAGGCCACGGCAGTCCTCAGATACTGGTCCTGCTTTAGCAACCGTTGTCCCTACAAACAAATCAATGTGCTTTTAAAAATAAACCCGTTTGGAAAAACAAGGCTGTCTGCTCTAACGGAGCAACGCTTTCCCCGATGGGGCCTGGTGTTAGCCTGTCAAAACATCCCTCGGGGCCATTGCTCCAGAGCCTGGCACTCCCCGAGACACAAACAGGCGCAGGACGGAGAGGTTGGCAACCCCTTTGCCTCCCGCTAGCGGCCAAACGTTCTTGAAGACCAGGCTGGCTGGTGGGAGGAAGGGGTGGTCAGATCACAGTCCCCGTTATCCTCAGCTGGCATGGCTGACAGGGTCATCCTAGGCTAGACGCTTTGGATCCTCTCGCTGATAAGCCGACAAATGCCCTTTGGGACACGTTTCAATGAGAAATCATTTGTGGGTAACTCACAGGCCGCTGATATGTGGTCCAGACCCTGGTTTGTGTACAGGAAGTCTGGGGTTAAGTTTTTTCTAGGCTGGGTTGGGAAAAACCCTCCTTCAAACTCTGGAAAGTGTTTGCCTGTCAACTATGTTGAGCTAGATCAGTGTTTCTCAACCTTGACAACTTGAAGATGGGTGGACTTCAACTCCCAGAATTCCCCAGCCAGCATGCTGGCTGGCGAATTCTGGGAGTTGAAGTCCACCCATCTACAAGTTGTCAAGGTTGAGAAACACTTTGATAGAAGTAAGAAAGGATAGTTCTCCCTAGGAAAGATGCAAGGAGTGAGTCTGGTGCTCTGGAAACGCTGGCTGGGGAATTCTGGGAGTTGAAGTCCACCCATCTTCAAGCTGCCAAGGTTAAAAAACACCGACCTAGATGGATCTGCTACCATCCCCTCCGCACGGCCACCTTGATGGATCGTTAAGGGGAAATTTCTTCAAGGCAAGCTTAACTCCAGATAATTTAATGGACCTGTCCATGTAGTAGGGTTCTTCCCTATTCCTTTGGCTTCCTCCCAGATGCTTTTTCCAACTTCCCAGCTGTGGATTTCCTGGTGTTGTCCTGTTCCAGTCTCCCTTTGCTTCTTTTTTTCCAGGATCAGTCAAAAGGATCCAAGGGGTGCTGCCTTCCTTTTCTCGTCCTCCAATGGGTTAGGATGGGGCTGAAGAGAGATGAGCCCCCATCAGGGTCTCACCAGCCGTTGGGGGCTGCATGGACAATGCTCCTCCTGCTTCAGTCCTCAAGATTCAATGCCTTCTTGCTTCCAGGGAAGCAATCTCACCCCAGAGTTGGCCTAGGCTGCCAGGGGGCATAGGGATTCCCTGGAGGGAAGGCAAGAAAGGGTTGCCTTGTTCTGTTTTTAAGAGCCAACATTCTCCAAGCAGGGGAGAAACAGAAGCGAACACCTCCCCGGCCCTTCCAACTGGGGTGGACGTAACCAGAAGACTTTTGTAAGCAGTGCATTGTCTGCTGCGGTCTTTCTTTGCACAACCTCTCTGGGCGTTGCAGCCCAACCATTTATTTTCCTCTATCCGCATGCTGCTGGACCACGGTTCTCACCTCCATCTGTTTACCTGTTCAAATTGCAGCCAGGCAGAGCGTTTCCAGCAGTGCTTCTCTCCTCCCACCCACAACGTGCCTGGCTAGAGGCTGTGTGCCCTCCAAATCTTGCCCGGTCCTTCAAACTAGAGAAAGAAGACCATCTCCCCCCCCCCCCCGCCCCTCACTTTCGGATCTTCTGTTCTCTGGACACTCAACATGGCGGTGCCATTCCCCAGCACCGTGCTAAATTTAGCCGCGCAGACAGAAACCAGTGACGGGGAGCAAACAAATAACACGCGCTGAATAAAACGGCCGTCTCTGGGGAATTATTGAACAACACCGTCCATCATTTTCCCTTTCTCGGATAAAGGGAGGCCAGCTAGGGCTTTTGACACCAGGCAGGAGGGGTGAGAGAGGGCGGTGGAGCACTGCTGAATTACGCTCCAGAGTGGCATGCCCTGAAAGGCACCAGGAGGCCTGGGGGGGGGGGGGAGAGGGGAGGGCACCAGGCTGTCTCCTGCTGCTGGGCTGCCAGACAGGACTCAACCCTCCTTGATTCGCTGCCAGGAAGAGTCCCAGCCAGAGCAAGAATGAGGATGTTTTTGTTTTTCGGCTTCGATGTTTTAGGATGGTCGAAGGTGCCCTGTTCACACAACCTGCTAAGTTGACACTCTTAGCCACAAACCACAACCAGATTTCAGCCTAGCACACTCAGTCCATATGTAATGGCAGTAAAAGGTGGAGCTCAGCGCAACACCTCTGGATTCTCTGCCTCTGGTCCAGAGGGCTCTTTGATCCGGCCCAGGAGCTCCCTTCTTTCCCCCGCAGCCATTCGAGCCACTCCTGCCTCGCCCATCTTGGCCAGGAGTTAAAGGAAGGAGACACCGTGCCAGCCAAGATAAATCTACATCCGGCTGCTGGAGAGGCACCGCTGCTCCAGGGAACTGGGTTTTAATAAAGAGGCAAGCCGCACTGGCCTTGGGTGCGTGGGCGGGTGATGGAGAATTCGCCGGCTGCGACGGCGGGGGTGGGTTTGGCAGCAGCCAGAACAAGGAGAACACACACGCCTGTGCAAATGCATGTGCAATTGTTCGAGCGTGAAAGAGGTGCTGCTCAGGTGCACAGGTTGGCTGCCAGGGGCTGCGGGGCCCAAGCAGCATCTTCATCTGATAACAGTCAGGCAGGGGAATGGGAAGGGAGGGAGGGAGGGAGGGAGGGAGAGAAGGAGGAAGGAAGGAAGGAAGGAAGGGAGGGAGGGAGGGAGGGAGGGAGGGAAGGAGGAGGAAGTGGAAGAGAGAAAGAGGAAGGAAGGGAGAGAGGGAGGGAGGGAGGAAGTGGAAGAGAGAAAGAGGAAGGGAGGGAGGGAGGGAGGGAAGGAGGGAGAGAAGGAAGGGAGGGAGGGAGGGAGGGAGGGAGGGAGGGAGGGAGAGAAGGAGGAAGGAAGGAAGGAAGGAAGGAAGGAAGGAAGGAAGGGAGGGAGGGAGGGAGGGAGGGAGGGAGGGGGAGGAAGTGGAAGAGAGAAAGAGGAAGGAAGGGAGAGAGGGAGGGAGGGAGGAAGTGGAAGAGAGAAAGAGGAAGGGAGGGAGGGAGGGAAGGAGGGAGAGAAGGAAGGGAGGGAGAGAAGGAAGGGAGGGAGGGAGGGAGAGAAGGAGGAAGGAAGGAAGGAAGGAAGGAAGGAAGGAAGGAAGGAAGGAAGGGAGAAAGGGAGGGAGGGAGAAAGGGAGGGAGGGGGGAGGAAGTGGAAGAGAGAAAGAGGAAGGAAGGGAGAGAGGGAGGGAGGGAGGAAGTGGAAGAGAGAAAGAGGAAGGGAGGGAGGGAGAGAAGGAAGGGAGGGAGGGAGGGAGGAAGTGGAAGAGAGAAAGAGGAAGGGAGGGAGGGAGGAAGTGGAAGAGAGAAAGAGGAAGGGAGGGAGGGAGGGAGGAAGTGGAAGAGAGAAAGAGGAAGGGAGGGAGGGAGGAAGTGGAAGAGAGAAAGAGGAAGGGAGGGAGGGAGGGAAGGAGGGAGAGAAGGGAGGGAGGGAGGAAATGGAAGAGAGAAGGAGGGAGGGAGGAAGTGGTAGAGAGAAGGAGGAAGGAAGGGAGGGAGGGAGGAAGGAAGGAAGGAAGGAAGGGGAAGAAGAAGGAGGGAGGGGAAAGGAGGGAGGGGAGGGAGGGAGGGAGGAAGGAAGGAGGAGAGAGAAGAAGTGAGGGAGGGGAAGAGAGAAGGAGAGAGGGAGGGAGGGAGAAAAGGATGCTGGCACAGGTGAGAGGAAAGGATACCTGCCATGGGCCATGGGGACAGTCCCAAAAAAGAGAACAAAAGCTGGTGCACAATGCATGTGTGCTGACGTACATGTGTACCTGTCAACGTAGAAATCATCACCAGTTATGCATTGTACCTCACCCTGGCTAGAGCCCAGCTAAGTGGCAGTACCAAGATAATCTTGGCTAATATTGAAAGGTTAAGGAGGGTCAAATCCAGGTGAAATACTTGGATGAGAAACCACAGGGAAATCCCAGGATTCAAGATTAGACCAGGAAGTTTAAAAAAAAAACCCTAAGAAGAGACATCTTAGTGGGCTAGATGGTGAGTAGGCTTGTTGCAGGAGTCTTTGTGGGAGGAAGCACATTTATGCATGGATAGAACAATAGGATTAACCCCATCTCTGGAAGTTGAAGAAAAGTGCCCTCCCACCCCCAGAACTGAAATACGGAAATCAGGGATCAACCTCCTTTGCCATCTGCAAGACCCCTTGCCCTGCATTTCCTTTTCAGTCTGCAATGGAGGCATGGGAAGAAGAAACCTGTGGATTGCCAGCCAAAGCTATCAGCCAGCTGCTTCCAGAAGCCTGAAACCTCGCTATCGAGTTCTCTCGTCTGCCTTTAGGTCTCCTGTCTCCTTAGCAAGGGGCTCGCCTTTCCAGAGGAAGCCACGTCCCTGCGTTTGGAGTTTGGAAATTGCTGAGGAAAAGGAGGAAGAGATGAAGGTACAACTCTTGAAATACACTGAGAAGGACATCTAAGGTTGTACTCGGGAGAGTTGGACCCCAAAACACAAAGATGGGGACTGCAAATAAAAAGACGGTTGGCAGAAGAGGCTTCAAACAGCACCTGGAAAAGCAGCCCTTGGTTTTCCAATGCTGGAGATCGGCAGCAGCTTCGTGCTTTGCACATATTTCACACAACATTATGCATAACCCACCACACAAAGAGAGCGCATTGCAGCAAACACTGGCTTCTTCCAACGCCTCTCCCAGAATCCTTTGGCACTCACTGGATGAGCTCCCAGAAGGTGATAAAACACCTATCATAGCAAGAAGGGCCCCTTAAAGACCCACTCTTTGACGTGGCATTAACTTTTGAGGAGCCCCTTGGGGGCTTCATCAGATGCCCAGGCTGGAGCTGGCTTGCAGAGGACGATGAAATGGAGCATCTCTTCTTTGGCTAGCTGCAAACCAGTGAGAGGAACCAAATGTTTGAGGAAGAGATTTTTCTGAATTCTGAAGGCACTAGGTAGGATTTAAGGTCTTTGGCCGAGAAGAAGCCTGGGGCACCTCTTTTCTTCTCCCAGCATCTTAGACAGATCATAACCTATCCGGTCTGACCATCCAAATATGAGGGTGCATGAAACCAGAAGCAAAGAGATAATTGCTTCCTTTATCCTTGGGCTTACGGGAGATTTGCATTAGGACTTGGTTAGGGTAGGGAAGAAAAGGTGGATGAGCGAAAGAAATGGAAAGTGGTTGACTTTGGTGGGGCTGGGGCAGGAAACACAGCCTGGGTAACTGAGCACCGGCAACGTGCAGCCAACTTTGGTCTGGATTATGTTCTTTTCCTGCAGAAAGAGGTTATTAAAAATCCATTTGTGGATGAACTTTTCACACAAGCATGAAGAAGGCCTGGAATCCATAGATTTCTAAGGCAAGATGTTTTAAACTCCCTTCCTCTTTCCCCCTTGGTAGCAGCTCCGTTTATTCTGCGCCCTTTTTAGAGGGAGTTGGGAAGGAATCAAATTAATTTCAGTTCCCCTGCACAGATTCCTGACACTCTGCCAATCAAGGATGCAGAGACATGGTTATTGAATGACGAGAAATGTACTCTGCACATGTTCAGAGCACCTTTTTTAAGGATGGCCTTTAGCTCCTGACTTTCTTCTGTGGAACTAAAGAGTCAAGGGAATGCAGACACCTGGAGTGAACCCTGTTTACCAGCCTGTAGCCTGATCACTGCAAAATTATGATTAACCCATCAAATTTAAAAGCTGGAAGAAAACAAATTCATCCTCTGTTCGGGGCAGAAATACAAACTATAGCATCTATCCAATATCTTCTTGAAGATATTCGGCAAAAGATATTCACAGCTCCCCACACTGTCACTGTCACTGTCACTGCCAAACTGGTCTCCCTGTTAATGTATCATTCAGTGAGAATCTACTTCTGGAAGTTTAAGATTCTTATTCTACATCTTGCCTTCCGGAATGAGAGAGATGTTGGGTTCGTAGTTTGTGTGTCTAAGTTTTGTCTTAAGCCATCATTCAGTGTTTGTGATGGAATGCAGTAGAGATCCAGGTTCTCAGGAAGGAAGGAGCGCATTCCAGGGAGGAAAAGGGGCAGACAAGAGGCAACGTGGTCCAGAGCAGAAGCATGGGAAGAAGAAACTTAAGATAACCACTCCTTAGATCAGTGTTTCTCAACCTTGGCAGCTTGAAGATGTGTGGACTTCAACTCCCAGAATTCCCCAGCCAGCATGGCTGTCTGGGGAATTCTGGGAGTTGAAGTCCATACATCTTCAAGCTGCCAAGGTTGAGAAACCCTGCCCTAGATTCTCCCAGAGTATAGTAACATAGTATAGATTTAGTCTGGCAAGATTCTGTTTATATGGTTTAAGCAATAAGGAACTGAATTTGGCTGGGTTGTTTCCTGTTGTCCTTGGGCTGGGCCTGACAATGTTCCTGCTTTTCCAAACTCTTAGATGTCAGTGACTTTCCATATTTGGGAAGAGAACTGGGAACGCTGCCCACCTTCCTTTCCTTTAGGTAGATTCCTGTCCATCTTTAGCAGCATTTCGCATTGGTTCCCACCCTCCCAGCAAAGCAAGTCTCCTAGCTTTAGACCCGAGACTGCAGAAGAAATTGCTTGGGAAAGCGAACCTCGCCTCTTGGTTGTTCCCAGCCTCCATCTATTATGGAGAAACGAAGCAGGCAGGTCAAGTGTGGAAGACAGATGCGGGAGCTTTGCTGCAGACAGCTCTGGTGCCCTGATGCCAAGGATGAATGTGAAGAATGGCAGAGATCAGGGGAACCATGGAAAGCAGAGGGAATGACCGTACAGGCTGTTGATATCATAATTGTGCAGCAGGATTTATGGGGTTGGTTTAAGCGTCTGCAAAGCCACCCAACCGAGGCTTACAGGCAGCCATTTACTAAGCACGCAACGCCTACATGGCTGTGCTGCAAAGGTTGTTTTGTTACGCCTAGAAATCTAGATGCTGTGCATCAGCCTTGTGGCTTTTCTGGATCTGATCACCTGCCACTCACATCAAAAACAGGCAGAACTTCAATTGCTCCATCATGGTGGCCGTCTTGACTTTTTGACCACACCTTGTAGACACCCCAGCTTAGCTACAGGCAGAACCAACAGATCCGGAGTGAAGCTCCCTTCTCCGGTGGAAAGCACGGAGAGGGAACCACGTTTCAGGACCTTGGAGAGCAACCACAAGCTTGTTTCAACCAGAACCATTGAGCTTCTCCAACAGGACACTCTCCAAGAGTCCTTGGACAACCACTTAGCTCATGACTTCTCTCCTGGGCCACAGGAGTTGTAGCCCAACCCACCCTTCTCAAGGGATGTAATTCATTCACGTCCATCCCCACTCCCATTACCAACAATTACTTATTTCACCCCTGAAATCTCTCCCCTCTCCAGCGCTCTTGTTTCTTACTATCCAATTCAAAGATGACCAAAAAAACCTGTTGGCACATTAGTAATGCCAACCATCAGAGACTTTTCTCTTCTACAGGGTGGGGAGGAAGGATGCTGGCTGAAGAAGCAGGGCTAGGACAAAAGAGATGGGAGGTGGAGCAGAGGCTTCTACAAGGAGGTCAAAAAAGTCAAGATGGTGGCTGAAATCATGCAACCGAAGCCCTTCTCTCCCCCTTTCTTTTAAAATCAAGACAGCCACCATTTTTTTTTTTTTTTACACTCTCCCCACGTAGACACCCCTGGGGAGGAGGAGGAGGAGGAAGAGGAACGAAGGAGAAATGCTAGTTCATCAGGAACAATGGACTAACCATCCTAGGACCATAGGCTGACCTATGGTCAGGCCCAGGTCCATCTTAATCTTGATCCTCACAAATGTCCCTGTGGTGATCACAGGGAGAAGGTGGAGACATACTCCACTCCCAATATTTTCCATTAGGTCATATTTGGAGGTTTGCTGTCTCCAGGCTGGAGAAAAAAGTCTGACCAGCAATCCAGCCAAATCATCCCCCCATGCATAATACAAAAGGCCAGCCACCATCTCAAGAACCCCTTTAGAGATCTGGCATTGTATGACCACAAATGTCCATTGGGTGAAAAGATGTTCCTCATATTTACAAGACTTCCCTTTTCTCTTGCCACTTCCTGGCCTAGAGAACCTAATTAATAGAAGAGACCCATTTGGGCAAGCAAGATCTTTAGAAGGTCTAAGGTGACTGTCCTTCAACCTCCTGTCCTCCAAACGTGTTGATCTTCCTCTAGAAGTAACCATTTTTAGAAGGCCAGTGATACAACTCTATTGCCTCACCATTTCTGTATTTTTCATCTTGATTCCCACCATTGGAGAGACAAACAAATTATCCCTATCTACATCCTATAGGTGGTTTTCTTGCAGTTGGGTTTTGTTCTCCAAAGAAGGGGAAGAATCCCACATCTAGTGGAACAAAGAACAAAGCACCCCCAAACAAGCCCTCAAGTTGCTTAGACTTCCAAGAGGGCACAAGGGCCCAGCCTGGGGCTCAGCAGGGACACTTTTGACTGACTTCCAGCCAAACACAGCTGTGAATGATTCATAATGGGGGAGACTTCCTGGGAACACAGATTGTGGTCTGCAGCTGGGCCTAAAGGGTCTGGGGGTGGACTTTCCAAGCCCAACCTGCAGAACAAAGTCTACGGAGGCAGCTTTGGATCATTCCTTAGGAAAGCATTTTGTTGTTGTCTTTAAGCTTTGCTTGTGGCCACTGCTCTCTCTCCTGAAACTTCCTGGGAATTTCCAAGGTGTTTGATTTTATGAGCCTCCAAGTGCATAGACACATGCATAGGCACATATGCACTGGAGAGAGGGAAAGGGAGAGGGAGAGGGAGAGGGAGAGGGAGAGGGAGAGGGAGAGGGAGAGGGAGAGGGAGAGGGAGAGGAGAAGAGAAGAGAAGAGAAGAGAAGAGAAGAGAAGAGAAGAGAAGAGAAGAGAAGAGAAGAGAAGAGAAGAGAAGAGAAGAGAAGAGAAGAGAAGAGAAGAGAATTACTCATCAGTTTTCCCCATTTATCAGCAAAGCTGTTGAAGGCAGGAGCAGATGCGCTGAAGCATAGGGCATCACCAAGAGTGACAAATCAATAGCAATCAATGCCTCTTTTCAGGCTGGTGGACTGAGAGGAGGCAAGACAAACCCCAGAGATGGGATGTTTCCAGAAGCACCCAAAACAAGCCTCAAGCTACCTTCAGGAGCTCATTTCTCCAAGGAAGGTGCTGAGTTTCCATCAGGGCTGTCTGGAGATGGATTACTCAGGGTCAAAGTACTCTGGACATGCTTCAACACAGCGTCTTCCTGATAGAGCTGGGTGCCCCCTGTTCTAAAACGAATCAATAAATAAGCAAGATTCTGCATTAGAATCCGTGCCATCTTCATTCTATGCTCCTTTACCTGAGAAATATTTAAAAACGTGTGCAAAGTTTTATGATAGGTGTCATTAAGGCAATCTGCCCAGTTCTCCCCGTCCAGAATCTATGGGACCACCACCTTGTAAGATAGGCTATGCTAAGAGAAATGGATTGGCCCAAAGTCATTCAGGGAGTGGGAACTGGGACTCAGCTCTTTCCAAGACCCAGGCCCTTGTGGGTCTTTTGCCAAAGGAGATTTTCTGCTTGTTTGTTTTGGTAGCCCTTACTCTGCTGCACGGTTCTCTTTGATTCTGCAAAAGGCAAACCTTATTCCAAGGTCTCTCCTTCCCTCTTCTCTTGGGTGGTGGGATTTCTGCAAGCCCCTCACCATTTCAGCATCTGTCTGCAAACTTGAGGGCTAAAAGCTTGCCATATTCTACACCAGTGTTTTTCAAACTTGGTAACTTTAAGAGGTGTGGACTTCAACTCCCAGAATTCCCCAGCCAGACTTCTGAGAGTTGAAGTCCATGCATCTTAAAGCATGCTGACTGGGGAATTCTGGGGGTTGAAGACCACACCTCTTCAAGTTACCAAGTATGAAAAACACTGTTCTATAACTCTTCCATGCAAAGTGCTCCCTGCATGTCAGAAAGTATTCGCAAAGTCCTCTCCCTGGCACCCTAGTTTTCTTCATGCAAGGAATGTTGTTTCTAATGAGAATTCAAAAAGTATACCCATCCTTGAAATCCAGAATGAAAAAGGCTTCTACCCCATTAGCCTTCTACTTCATTCTCTGTTATAATGAATAAATTGGGTCACCCACTGACCCCACACATTTTGCCCAGTTTCTAGCCAGAATATCACTCTGCAAGGTTAATATCCAGTTCCCAGCTCTACGGCCACAGCTCAGCTGACTTCTAAAACTCTGAAGAGTCAACAGCTTCTACAGAAAAACTCCTGCTTGGGTTGTTGGTGCTAGCTCATTTGATTCGATTTGGATCACAACACAGAAATCCAGGTGAGACCACCACGGAAGTGACTTTCATTAGTCTACGCGCCAATGCTTTTCACCCGAGTGAGTTTGATTTCATTGGCCAACACTGTCCCTCTTGGACAAATATTTCACAAGCCGAAACAAACACCATCCATTATCCAACCAGGATATCAAACCACGAAAGAATACTTGGCTGGGAGGGTGGAATGCTCCGAGTGTCTTCCTCAGCCACCATCACTCCAACATTTAATTATTTGGAATCATTTTGTTTGGCCCAACAAAAGGCCCAGGTTGATGTTCAGAGACTCCCTAGACCCTGTGAGGGGAGGAGGATTCCTGGGTGCTCCGCCATCTGCCATTTCATAAACTTCATGTGTGTCTGGGCAGGTGTGCATGTCTGCACGCTTACCAGGGTCCACAAAGCAAATCACCTATTCAACTTTCCCAAATCTGGGCGTCCTTTAAAAATGGCAAATTCAATCAGAACTCCCCAACCTTCGTGGGCATTGCTCAAAACTCTGCAACTTGAGTTCCGCAAATCTGGAGGTGTTCATGTCTGTAAAGTTCATCTACTTTTCTGGTGCCTCCCCCCTCCCTTCCTCGCCATTTCTGCTCCTGGCATCATCACCATCCTTCTTGATGGCCTGGGGTCAGCTATTTCAGTTTTAAATATCACACTGAAAGCAAGTGATGGGTTGGGAAGGGGGAAAGGGTCTCCGTTTTTCCATTCAGCTTGCTTGGCGCTAGTCCCAGCCTTTCAAACATACCCACCCCCAATTTTTTTGGATGTACGCCCGGAAAAGGGGAAAGAAAGCAACCCAAAATTATTGCTTTAATTCACAAAGCGCCAGTTTGGAGGGAAGCTTTTCAAATGAAATTTCTTACCCGGTGTAATGAATTAAAATTGTAGCCTTATTCTCTCTTGCTTACTTATTCTAATAAAACTTCCTTTTTTAAAAAAAAAAACATTGTTTGGTGGCTGGGGATAAAGTTTAGGCTGGGTCTGGAAAGGGGTAATTTTCATTAAAAAAACAACAACACCTGGATTCTTGAATGCTTTGACAGTCTACTGCTGGCTTAATCTCTCTCTCTTCTTTTACAAAACAAAGACAGCGAAAATGTGGACATCAAGGCACAGCTGGCAGAACCTGGCTGACAATTCTTAAGGAACAAAATGCTGGCTGAATGAGTGAGGAGATAAGGCCAGGAAGCAAGCAGAAAGTCACCCCAGGGTGGCGTCCAGAAAAAATCTAGCAATTCAGGAGGTGGAACAGGGCTTGGGTGAGGCCAGAATCTGTTAGATCAGCCTTCTGCCAAGTGGCACCTTCCAGATGTTAAGACCACAATTCCCAGAATGCCAAACCATACTGGCTTGGGACTTGGAATATTGTGATCTTTCCAACATCTGGAAGATGCTAGGTAGAGGGAAGCTGAGTGGATGCCTGTGATGGCGGTCATTGACCAGCACAACTGAAATATGTCAAGCTGCTGGTGCAGTCAAAGGGAAGGGGGTGTGATCAGTGCAGAGAGTAGGCAAAGCTCAAACAAGCCACATTTTCCTTCACCAGTCTGCTCCCCCAGTTCTCCTATCTGTTGCTTCCACTCCCTTTTCACCCCCCTCCATCTGCCTGGCCCTAAAACCACCAGCTTTCTCTTTTAACTTCCACTTATGAAAAATTGGTGGCAGCTGAGGAAAGCTTAAATCAGAGGTGACAACCAGGTGTCCTACGGATGTCTTGGATTAGGGCTGCCATGGCAAGGAATGGTGGTCACCAGCTTGTGATCATCAGGTTGGCTAAATCACAGTACATTTAAGCATGGATGGTTTTCAAGGCCAGCCCACAGTGCTTTGCTAGCTGAGACAGTGGGTCAAGGCAGCCTCCTCCAGGGTGTGGATTGAAGTCGGTTGGACCTCCTGCATTATGGGCAGTTTTGGCCACCGCAACCAAGGGCAGCAAACTGGCTTAAAAGACGCAGGATGGGCTGTGTAACAAACCCAGATCTATACTCCAAGCAAGAGGGATTCAGGAGTACTGGGGGGGGAATGGTTCTCCTGCATCTGGGCCCAAGACAGGAGCCTCTTCTGCCTAAGAATAGGGAGGGAACACTACCAGCTACTGGACAGAACGGTAAGATGTTATAAATCCTGGTTAGCCACGGGCTTTGGGTCTATCATGAAATAATGTGTCTTTACCTCCCTCAAAATAATTAACTCATGCAAATATTGGCACACCTGGACAGCGCCACACTTCACAGATCCCTTGCACTATCATGCGAGGTAGCAACTTGTTTAAATCCACAAACGTTTTCAAATGCAATGTTTTTCCTCTAGAATGTCACTTACTCTACTGCTGGGCACCATCAAGTGTTGAGAAATATTAAATTACGAAAAAATCAAGCCCTGATGCTCCTAAGCGTGAAGGAGTTTAACTCACTTTCCATACTATCAAATGAACGTTCGTTCCGATAAGTTTTAAGACACGTTGGTCGTGCCGGAAGATGCAGGGAGCTCGCCCCTCCCAATCCATCCTGCACAAACCATCCCCTTTCCCCACGTGGCTCCCTCCCATTTCAAGCATGCAATGTGTAATTAATCACAAACCTGAAATGATTCATTATACAGGCACACACACACACATAGAAGCCCACATATGCAGTTCTGGCACGTGCTCAAATGGACAGTCCCTCTCTACAAAACCCCAGCTTGCATTCCATGAGAATGTACAGGCTCTTTGCAAATAATAATAAAAAAAAAAGCTGGTGGAAAGATCATCGTTTTCCCCCCTCCCTCCCCAAAAACGTAGAATCATACACTCAATGGCTGGATTCAAAGCACATGTTGAATGACATCTATGAAACAATGAGCAGCTGTATTTGCAGAACATGCTAAAACCAGGTTAGTTTTTATCTTATTCCTTTCACGAATGCAGCCAATTTGATTGGGTTATGGTGCAATGCATTCTGCAAACCCAGAAAAGTGGTTATTGCACTAACCACGTTAGGCTTGACTACCCAGCCCAAGAGTTAGAAGAGCCCTTGAACCATTCATTTCACCTCCCTGCTCTCCAGATTAAAATATCCTCCACAGGTGGACATCAGGCCTTTACCTGAACAAATTCAACCAAGGGGACCCCATCTCTCCCCTAGTGACCAACTGCTTTTATTGTCGGGAATATTATTCCAAACATTCAACCAGAACCTGCTTGGTTTCTCTATTCCATTCAATGTCATTATGAATTTGCACCGGACCACAAGGTAACCTCTTGTTTACTTACACTGTTTCATCATCCTTGAACTCCAGCTCCCCGCAGGAGTCCTCATAGTCCACACCCCCTCCTTGAGCAGTTCCCTCCACCGTCTGGTAGGGGACCATGACAGTCCCTCGGGCCCCTGAGCTCCTGGTCACCTTGACCTCCAGAGTCCCTTGGCACTCACTGACCCTTAACAGTTTATCCTGGAAAGCAAAAATGCCAGCATGGTCATCATCCAGAATAGTCACTGTGGCCACCAGTGGGGCCACAAGTCTCCCCTTGGGGTGTTCGGCAGAGTCTGACTCAAACATGCCTTCTGCATCTCCCACCCGCAAGTTCAGCAGCCGGACAAAAAAATGTTCATCTTCTTCAAAGATGTCATCATCAATGATGCCAATTTTCAGCTCCTTTTGGGTCTCGCCAGGCTTGAAGATCAGGGTCCCCTCGCTGTACTCATAATCTGAGCCTGCTTTGGCTGAACCATCCTCTGTCTTGTAGTCCACGTAGAAAGTGTTGTAGGTGTCACCACCCTGCTGGCAAGTCACAGTCAAAGTGATTGAGCCACAATTCTCCAAGCAGTGGTACATGAACGGCTCAAAAAAGATTTTGCTGTAGTTCTCTTCCACTGCTGCTTCTGAGGACACCTCCAGCAGGTTAGTGGACTTCTTGGAGAACTCTGTGACGTGCTTCTTGAGGATGTTTCCTGCCCCGGTCATCATGCGGGTTGCCTGGATGCGGTAGAACGCACGGCTCTTCTGCTGATGCAACAGGGCATAATAGTTAGCCATCTCTACCAGCTGCTCCAGCTCTTTATCAGGGTGCTTCTGCTTCAGGTCTTTGAGGATCTGGATGACCTCCTTGCGACTCTCGTCCAGTTCTTTCTCCTCCTGGGTAATGACTGGAAGGGGAGCCACTGAAGCCGCGCTGCCATCCACAAAGACACTCTCCCGGTGGTCATTAGCCACAAACCCTCCATCCATCTCGATGCCTTTGGGGAACTCCCCCTCAGTTCCGATTATGATACCACTGCGTGGGTCTGCCCTATATCTCTTATAGACGTATTTGTAGAACAGCAGCCTTTTGTCAGCTATCCAGGCGAAGACTACACAGACAGGGAAGAAGATAAGGGTCAGCAAGGCCTCCCACACTTGCACAATCCCTGGTGAGAAGACAGCCAGGATGAGGTACAACCAGATGTAGGCAAAGATGCTCCAGGAAGCAGTGACAAAGAAGACCCTCAGATGCTTGATTTTGCGGCTCTCTCCATTTGGGATGACGTAGACACACACTGCTATGACCACAAACATGTTGAAGGCCGCACTGCCCACAATAGTGCCAGGGCCCAATTCTCCTGCCTGGAAGTTATGACCACAGACCTCAATGACTGAAAGAAGTATTTCAGGAGCTGATGAACCCAATGCCATGAGGGTGAGGTTGGAGACTGTCTCATTCCAGATCCTCACTGTACCAATACTGGTCTCCCCGTTGGATTTGGTAATGGTGATCTCCTTCTCTTTGGAAGTGATCACTTCAATGGAGGCCATGAAGCGGTCAGCAATAATGGAGACCCCCAAGAACATATACATCATGGCAACAAAATAGACAATGGCTCTGGCAGCCTTGTCCCCAAAAGATGGGTTGTCTGGCTGCCAGACGGGGAGGATCACTCCTGGCTGACACGTATTGGATCCTTCACAGGTGCCGTTGGCTTCCAGGTCAAGTTCAGAGGCACCAACCCAGGAGACATTCCCAGCAAAAAACACCAAGGCTACCAAGATTTTGGCAAGAAAGCAAGAGGAGATCCCCCACCGCCACCACGGTAGCAACATCCTCCTTGGTTAGTTGAGGCCAACAGGATCTGGAAGGGAAGAAAAGAAGAAGAAACAGATGTTAGCGTTCTAGGGAGCTGTCCTCCATACAATTTTGCAATGCAGAGGCAAACATTTAAGTCTCAGTTGCAAGCAGAACCATTCATTTCCAGGCCATTTGGATCCTAAATGGAGAAGAGGTTCACAAAGCAAAGTTTTAAAGCTTAGGCTTGCTGAAGGCTTCAGCTTGGAGCAAGCTTCTGTCCAGCTTGGATCCCTGTGCCATTTCGAAACATCACTCCCACCCACCCCTTTGGCTGCTTCCTCGGGTTGGACCACACAGCACAGTAGATGGATCTTCCTGCTGCCAACCCACCCACAAGCCTGGTTCCATTCACCAACCCCCTGCATGAAAAATCTACTTCTATTTTTGATCACGAAGAAAACAAAGGTGCAAAACCCCATGTCTGAACTCCGCAAAGCAAGAGTAAGGGAAGGGCGTGCACGTGTGTATTATCTCCTTGGGACTGGGAGGGAGAGGAGACAAAGTTCCAAGTTCGAATCCTGTCCTCACAAAGTTCTTTGTAGACAAAGGGTTTTTCAACAAACTCAACCACAATTTGTTTATTTTGCTACCCAGTAAACAAATGAGTCATTTGCCCACTCAGATAATAAATTAGCAAGGGAAGGAGGAAGGTAATTATTTTAAAAATCTGCTTTTAAAACAACCCAGTATGAATACAATATTTAAAGAGCAATAGAAATAAATAGTGAAGGGGGGGGGAGAGCGTCAGCACTATAATTTTAAAAGCCAAGGAACAATCTGCTCTAGGGTTTTTTTTTTTTTAATGTTGTTGTTAAAGAATTTGTCTGCTGCTAGAAGATGAGAAAAGGAGTGGGTTAAGGGAACAGGTATAAGTGAATGATCTTGTAATCTCCAAGTTCTGAAAAAAACTCTCAGAACATCCAGTAGCAGCTGACAGCAGAAGAGCAGGGAGTCTGGCACCCTTGGGAGCCAAGAAATTGGCCAGAACTGGCCTGGATCAGCTTGCTTGGACCATCTTCTGTTAAACACCCAGCAGTAGTAACACCCTCCGTGGCAGCTTGTCACCCAAGTTGCAAAAATGTGAGGCAGAAAGATTGTAGTGTAACTGCCCTTAAAAAACATCGTTCTGGCTAGGGATTACAGGAATCTGAAGTCAAACCCCTTTGAAAGGCCCCCAAGCTGGGGAAAGGAAGCATCAGGCTTTTGCAGAGCAGCCGGTTATGATGCAAAGCCGTTTTCTAATTTGTTCCAAAGATTCTGCTGGAGCGGGGCTGAAGGACTCTCAGGACAGATTCTCCCATCAGGATCAAGTCTCTTACGATGCCGACCGAGAGGCCAGGTGGCTGATTCAGTTAGTTCTAGCTGAACCAAGAGGAGAAGCAGGAGAAAAGAAGTGGGGAGTCAGCAGTGGGGCTTTTGTGGGTAGCTGTCTGTGGCAACGTGGCTCTGGGATTCAGATGGTCCTAATTGAACATTTAGGGCTTGGGGTGGGAAGACGCGGGAGGAATGATGCAGATCCAGGAAACGTGGACAAAGATATAAATACAGGCTTCCTCCCTCCTGCTCTCAATCCTCAACTTATCCATGGCTTGAGAATTAATTCTGTGGCTGAGGCCAAGAGATTTGGCAGGCTGAAAGGCCAATGGGTCCACCCAAGATGGCTTGCTTTGGGATACTGTATGCTCTATTGCACCAAGGAGAAGAGGGATGGACTAGATCAGGGCTCCTCAACCTTGGCAACTTTAAGATGGGTGGACCTCAACTCCCAGAATTCCCCAGCCAGCCATGCTCCCTCCAACCTCCACCCACTCCCTCAACCTCCACCCATCTTAGTTGGAGGTTGAGGAACCCTGGACTAGATGACCTCTGTATTCACCTGGCTGGCTGGGGAATTCTGGGAGTTGAAGTCCACCCAGTCTTAAAGTTGCCAAGGTTGAGAAACCCTGATTTACAGCATTAGAAGTGGTGAGAGTTGCCAGTTTGGAGTTTTAAGGGGGACTGGGCAGATGGGGCTCATCAGGGCTTGCTGTTCTTGATGGCAGTGTGCTACCTTCTGGAATCCCGACTACACATCTGAAACACGACAACTGGAAAACAGAAGACCATGGCTGGGAGCACTTGGTTTGGTCCAGCAATCTGGACTCCATAAGAGCTTGACTCTTCTTGGGCTCCTAAGGGGTTTTGGATGGCTAAGCACATGTCTTTACATGCATGTGGCTTCAGGGTTCACCCATGAGTGAATTGACATTCACACGCATGCATTTCCCATGGGGCACCATGTGTGAACGGGGGGCTTTGCTTCAACACAAAACAGAGCACTGCAATTTGAAGTTTCTGGTCCCCAGGCTGAGCAATATGGTCTCTGACACCCACCCCATTCCTCTGGTTTTTAAAGACCCTGCCTTAGCTGGAATTCTTAGAAGGAGTGAAAGGAGACCTTCAGATTTGCACATTGATTCCTAGGTAGTTCAAAGTAGTGATAGAAGAAGCATGTGCCATGTGAAAGTCCTTCGTTTTGGGATATTTAAATTCCAGTTGTTGCAACCAGGAACATTAGCAGGGGGTCATAAAAGTCAAGATGGAGGGTGCCACTGCATGATTGAAGCCCCGCCCCTTTTCAGGGGCATTGCACATTCAAAAGAAGCAGGGTTTCAAACATGAGGTTCCAGCTTTGGATACCCCTGGCTACAAAACCATGACTGGGAGATAGCAGTGGGAATGAGTCTAAGATCAAGGGGTGCTTCTTTCCACACAGTGAATTTTATTGTCCCAAGAAAATCATGTTCTGTTGTAGGTAGGAACTCTGGCCCAGTGTTTCTTAAACGTTTTGCTCTCAGGACCTCTGCCCACTTTTAAAAATGATGGAGGACCCCAGAAGAGCTTTGGTTTGTATAGGTTATATTTATCGATATTAACCGCATTAAAATTTTAAACGGACACATTCGAAGAATAATTATTTATTGAGTCATGTAAAAAGAGCAATGTTAAACCCATTAGACTTTCACCGAAATAAAGTAGTTTTCATGAAAAAACCCTATTTTTTTAATCCCATAAAAAATAATAACGGCAAGAGTGACGTTGTTTTAAATGTTTGCAAGTATCTCCAATGCCTGGCAAATAACTGATTTCGCAGACCCCTCGGAGGGTCTTCGGGGACTTTGGACCACCCTTTAAGAAACACCGCTCTAGCGTATCACCTCCTCGGATGTCTTCCTGCTTCTCCCAGTCTTCCATCAATCCAAAAGCAAATTAACCCTTTTTTCCTGTCACATGCTTACAAGTTAGATTCCCTCCCTCAGTGCAAGGGTGTCCTCAGCCACCATCTTGACTTTTTTGACCACCCCTGCCTCCGTTGGACCCTTTGCTAATTTTCCCCTTCTTTTTTGCTTTGGGTGGAGCACTAGTTTTGCCTCCCTCCTGCTTCCTGTCC
The DNA here is from genome assembly GCF_059951505.1 of Python bivittatus. Taxonomy (NCBI): domain Eukaryota; kingdom Metazoa; phylum Chordata; class Lepidosauria; order Squamata; family Pythonidae; genus Python; species Python bivittatus. The sequence goes on from NW_028277054.1 coordinate 2,887,003, forward strand.
TCTTTCCTGAGATACTTGACGTGAGCGTGTTTCCATGGCTCTTGGCTGCTGGCGGCTGTGCCTCCAGCTCTCCTCTGGGTGAGCACGTTTTGCCCTGTGCTCAGCAGACCAAGGCCAGCCCCGGCAGCTGCTGGCTTTGTGATTTTCCAGCCGCTCTGCCTCCGTGCGAAAGAGCTGACTCAGGGCTTCCTTCAGCCGAGAGGCCTCATGGAGGCAAGCAGGGTGGGGAATCCCTCCAGCGGTAATGAGAACGTTGGGCTGGGTGAGGAGGTGCTGTTTCAGCAGACTCTCGTTCCTGCCCTTGGAGAGCGGGGGCCTCCGTCTGGGCTTGGGGAAGGCGAATGATCTGGGCTGGCAAACGGAAATGCCTCTGGAGGGCACAGAGTTCGCTTGCATCATGCGCCCGTTTCAAACGGGTGACCCTGGAAGCCAACTGCTCATCCGAATGGACTCCACTGGCCTGGGGAGGCAGAGGGTGCGGGTCATGGCGAGGCACCGGCATGCCCGCACTTGCACACACCCACACAAATGCCACCCTCTTTTGCAAAACCTTTCCGCAAAGATTGTGCAATGGCATCTCCTGTCCTTCGAATGGGCAAGACTCACTGCTTCTTCATGCTGCCGATGGCACGTTCTGCCATGAATGAAGGCAACCGGGTTGTTTAGAAGTGCCGGACTGGCCCTGATGCCATCTCTCGGGATTCGCGGCCACCTGAAGCCCCTGTCCCATGGGCCAAAGGGCAGGGCCATCCCGGCTTACTATTTCACACCCCACACAAGCCAAGACTAAGCTCATCCATTACGGCATATTTGGTCTTGATGCCCACCGCCTTTGGGCCCACATCATGCGTCTGATATTTTGCCACGGTATTTTGCAGTGAGATTTGGCAACGGGGACCCTGTGGCTCACCCTGATCCCACCCTTCCAGTGCACATTCCTGCCAATCCCGGTCAGGAACTTTCTCCATCTCAGGCAAAAGAGCATTTCTCAGCAGCTGGGTCTTATTATGCAAAAGGCCACCTGCTGAAAAAGGCCACTGGACCAGAAAATCCTCATTTTGTCCACAGCCAAAACAGGACAGAAGCGAGCTGCAGATTTTGACACCCCAAGGCAGGGTGGGAAGCAGGGAAGCCAACAGCTTGCCCACCCTAAGATGTTTTCTGCTCTGTTAATTGTAAATTTCAACAGGGCATCTTCACACATAACCCTTTCACACTTCTGGTCGAGGTTAGGATTACCTTCTGCAGAGGCTCAAATAAGAAGAGTTTTCTGGTCCCCCAAGGAGGCTAAACTGCTGGAGTGGGGCCCAAAGACCCTTTGCATTTACTTTAGAATCAAAAAGTTGGTCTCAAATATTAAGTCCCCAAGGATCTCTTAAAGAAGAATAGTTGCACTGCTACCTAGACAGAAATTACTGTTGTCTTCTATCTCTCTTCACATTTTACTCTGTTTTGATTACTGTCATTGATACTTGAATGCTAATTTGATTTTAATAATGACCTGCTGTTTTTTTTCTTTTAATGGCGGAAGAGATTTAGCTGCATAAAATCAAACTAATGTCATGCTGAAAATTATTATCTTATTCAATTTTGTTCAAGATCATGATGTTTGGAAATTTCGGGCTCATTCATTATGCATTTTATTCTTTTTGGGTTTCCCTTTTTTTTCCTTCTTCCCTTTATTCCCCCTTCAAATATTTAATGAAGCATGATTAAAGAAAAAAAAAGAATCAAAGGACTGTAGGTGAATACGGAGGTCCTCTAGTCCAGGGTTCCTCAACCTCCAACTTTAAGATGGGTGGACTTCACCCACCTTAAAATTGCTGAGGTTGAGGAGCCCTGATCTAGTCCATCCCTCTTCTCCTTGGTGCAATGGAGCATATCCCAAAGCAAGCCATCTTGGGTGGACCCATTGGCCTTTCAGCCTGCCAGATCTCTTGGCCTCAACCACAAAATTAATTCTCAAGCCATGGATTAGTTGAGGACTGAGAGCAGGAGGGAGGGAGCCTGTATATACTGATTAGATTGCTGATCATGCAAACCCATGTATATGTCTTCTAGGTATTTTAATATCTGGTTTAAATCCCACTCCAAGGATGCCATTTCAGATTAGTGGATCCTAATCGAAGGAAACACATTTTAGAGAGAGGGTGTCAGACCTGAGATGAAACAGCCCAAATCTGGAAAGGTTTGCTTAAGTTTTAGGAAGCCTCATCACGAAAGCTAGACCACTCATCTTCACGGGCCTTCGTTATGCTGTTTGAGATGCTGGTGGGATGATTGGAGCTGAAGTCTTAAAGATTAGTTGGAGACAGTTGATTTCAATCATTAACTCTCATATTGTGTGGGCTTTTGATCTTAAGTGAAGGGCAAAATATACTTTAGTTACATATAAGGGCACTGAATTGATGTGGGTGGATGTAAAGAGATGTCCTTAGAGGAGCGTTTCTCAACCTTGGCAACTTTAAGATGGGCAGACCTCAACTCTCAGAAGTCCTGAGCATGCTGGCTGGGGAATTCTGGGAGTTGAAGTCCTCCCATCTTAAAGTTGCCAAGGTTGAGGAACGCTGCTGTAAATGTCCCCCTTTCAATGATTGCATAAAGACAGTGTTGTCCAAACTTGGCCACTTTAAGATGAGTGGACTTCAACCCCCCTGCTGTCTGGGGAATTCTGGGAGTTGAAGTCCACTCATCTTAAAGTGGCCAAGTTTGGACAACATTGCATAAAGAGGTCCTTCCTTTTAGTTTCCCTGAGGGACCTTGGTACCCAACACTGGGAGCAAGGGAGGAAAACCCTCTTCCACGTTTCTGGATCTGCACCATTCCTCCCCCATCTGTCCCATAAAGTCCAGAAACGCTGCTTTGGGGATCCCATGGAGGAAGCAGGAGAAGGTGGAACCTACTTCTTGGGAAGGCACTGAGATTAACAGCCCCTCCTATCTGCTTTTTTTTCTTGGGCATGCAAGACTGTAACATCATGGCTAGGTTCACATAACACACTAAACCTGGGTTTGCAAAACAGAATTGCTGTGTTTCCATCACAAGCAGTGTCCAAACCAAGAGACATGCTGGCTGGCTGGCTTGATTTAAAGCCTCTTCACAGCCATCCAACTTAACCAATGTGATTCTGGGTGGCATACAATAAACCAATAACCAAAGGTGTTAGAAACAAAATTGACAATGATCAGGTATTGAAATTTATTCCTCATCATCCTCACCCAAATACCCAAGAAAATGATGGCTTCAGATGATGGCTGGATTTACACACACACACACATACACACCATGTTAAGAATGGGTTGGATTCTCACCAAACACTGAACCCCCCCCCCCCCCTTTGGCCCAGCTCAGCACCTTGGTCAAATCCAGCCAGTATTTGCAAAGATGTGATAGAAAGGGGAGGAAGACAGAGAGCCTGCCAAACCGTTTTGTAAAGAAATATTCCTAGCCATGCTTAAAATGACATTGTGACAACTAGAACTAATAGTTATGCCACATTTTGTCAAAGGTTGATTTCTGAGATTTATTTGGTCTCTCCATTCGCTGCCAGTGGATGTGAAGGACAAGATAGCTGAAAACACGATAATTGAACTCGGGAGTAAAATTTCAAGATGGCAGCTGCAATCAGGCAAAGAAAACCCCGCCTGCTTTTTACCTCTTTTTTACATGCATCGCAACATACGTAAAAAAGGTGGGGCTTTGACCAGATGGTTGTGGCCACTGCCTTGACCTTTTTGACTCCCATGCAGGCACCCCGGATTGACCGGATTTTCTTTTCATAATTTATTTCCAGTTTAGGAAAAACATATTTTCTCCCGGCAAACAAGCCGGCCCTGAGAGGGGAAAGTGGTTTCCACCTCATCAGCTGACACAGCTTTGGAGGAAAGAGAGCCAAGGCACCCTCTTCTTTCAAGGAAAAAACAGAAATATTATTTCCAAGAATGAAAGAAAGGGTGATCTGGACAACACTGCTGGTAGCCTCGATTAACTCTGACACATGGGCTGACCGAGTCACGATGAAGAAACTGAGTTACAAGATGCAACTAGGGCCAAAAGGCGCTGTGGGTGCGGGTGTGTGTCCACAGTTTGTAAAGTTCGCCTAGGCAAAGTGAGGACCGGGAATGCCACGTCTGTGAAAACCCATTTGCATCAGCTTCGGAACACCAGCTTTTGCAATCATTGCCGTGCTCTGCCCGTAGCAACAACACTGTTCCCGTAGCAACCGAACTATAAAAAGGATGCTAAACTCAAGGATATAAAAAGAAGGAGAAGCAGCAGGGACTCTCTGGCCCTAGAGGATGAGTTCTGATAACTTGAGAAGCCGAGGGGCTGATCTGGGGGCAGGTCAGAGCTCCTGGGTTGGAAAAACTGACTCGTGTGGGAGCACGACTTGGGAATGTCTTATCCTTAAGCCATCGGTGCCCTGATGTTGTCACTACACCACAGCTGTTCCAGTAGCGCCCTACCTTGGCCCAAGGCATCTGAGATCTAGGGACATTTATGGCAGAGCACCACGACAGGACAGTTCAAGGCAAGAGATGTGGGTTTCTTAACATGCACTTTGCTCAATAGAAAACCTAACTTTGGGGCTTTGTGCATTTAATTTTGAGCAATCAGAGGGGAGAAGAGAAGGTTAACATGGTGTGGGGCAACAGTTAGTTGAGGTTGGCTGATCTCGAAAAGTTAAACAGGGTTGGAACTATTTAGCAGTTGTAGGGAATATCATCAGGAAATAGGGCCCCAGGCTACACTGGGGAGTCTTTAAAATATCTCCAAAGAAAGCAACGGTGACTCACTTCCGTATTGTTGCCAAAAACAGTTCATAGATGTGTCTCTGTAGTTGGGCTTGACTCAAAGGAGATTTTGAAAGGATATAAGACACATTACGCATTGACCAGCTAACATATTTGGGCAGAGAGGAAATGTCTCACACGGCTTCAGGAAGAAAGTTGATCCTGCTCAGCCTTTAAAAGATGCCATCTCACTGAGCAGGAAGATAGGAAGGGAATCAAATAAGTCATTATGAACTGGCCACCAGAGAGAAAGGCTGATCTTTAAAGATCATTTTCTCCTTTGGATTGTTTGTTTCAATAATACCGGCACCCATAATCTCCACGATATTAAGGGCGAGAAACTTGGGGAGGGGAATAGTGCAATGGACCAGTTAGGAATAGTGCAATGGACCAATTCGTGCAATGGACCAATGCACAAATAGTGCATGCCAATAGTGCTGAACAGGAAGGGTCAAGCAGAAGCAGAGAAGCCATTCTGCCTTCCAAGCCAGAGTTAATGGAAGTCTCCAAAGTGTGAAAAGGTGCCTGATGTTCTGCTGCCCCTAAAGGACCATGACTGACCCATAAATTGAATGAATAAATAAATAAATAAATAACACCACCAGGCAATCTGCAACTCTACAGCTGTGGCCGAGTTACAACTCCCTGTTCTCTCCCACTAAGGGGTATGTCGGCGGGCTGCTGGAAATCTGAAAGAGAAGCAAGATAGAATTGGTCGTTCAATCTGTGGGGTAGATAGATCTTCCTGCTTCCAAGTCCCCGGGAGAGAGAGGCTAGGGCAGTGTTGTCCAAACTTGGCCACTTTAAGATGAGTGGACTTCAACTCCCAGAATTCCACAGCCAGCATGGCTGGCTGGGGAATTCTGGGAGTTGAAGTCCACTCATCTTAAAGTGGCCAAGTTTGGACAACACTGGGTTAGGGAGACAACCCCTTTGTCATATGACTGAGCAGGAGACCCTGCTGAGCTGGGAATCCATGGTCTCTGGCGGATGAGAGGCAGACCATGTTGGCTTATGCAGAAGCCTGCCTCTGTCCAGCGTTTCAGGACCTGATGGGAGACAGAAGTCTCTAGCCTTGCTCGCTTGCAGGAAGGGGAAACCAGGACGCCAGTTTCCAACATAAACATTCCTGTAATTAACATAATAGCCTCATTAAGTGTATCTGGGTGAAACACCAATTAAAAGATCCGGGAGTCTCGTTCCACCAGAGGACAACAATGGGCCTCGAATTAACATGTCTCCCCTTTCCGATTGAGGGTTTGGTACTTCTTAATAACTGCCTTAAGCTGCCTTCATGACTAACACACACACACACACGCGCACACACACACGCTGTGGCACACTCAGGGCTGGAAATCCAGATGGTTGTCTCCCTCCCGACTCCTTGAGGAAGGGTGTGGAGAGCCAGTCTGCCAGGGTGTTTTCTGCCAGGTGTAGGGGAAGAACAGGAGGGAGGCTGAGCAGCAAGGTGGGCCAACAGACGGGGCCAAGGCAGACCTGCTTTCAGGGGCCAGCTGGAACCCTCTTGGCTGCCTGCTCTCGCCGCCAGGTTGGTGAACGTGAAGATGCAGGACCACCCTGTAGCCAGCAAAGGTGGGGGCGCTGTGGTGCACCCCCGAAAAGGCCGACCGCTCTTCCTTCTGGCCCAGTTGGGCAACCCTGTCTGAGCTCAGATATTTAAGCTTGTTCCCTCCCCCCAAAAAAGTCATCCTGCTTTTCCAAAAGAGGCTTATTAAGCCTTGCAAAGCTGGTTGAATAAAAGTTCATCCGCCTAACAGAAAATGGAGTCCCTGCGGTTCACTGAGCTCGGTGGTTTTCTTGCAGATGTTTTGTTACCCAGGTAGGTAACATCTTCAGGGCTAGCAGGCCTTACCTAACGGCCCAATCCGAGGCCACTGCATGGCCCCTCAAGACAGCGCAGAGACCCACAGAAGACCTTCTATACAGCTCTAACTATCTGGACAGACCTGTCTGAAAAGACACCATGCCTCTTGACTTCTTACATCTGCATTAGGTGGACGAGTCCAGGAAATCGACTCCACCAGAAGGCTAAGCTACTTTATGGGATCTTGCCAGTCTGATTGTGCTGGACCTCCTCCTCCCTCTTACAGTTCAGGGAATTAGGGACGCACCTCCCCTTGGCCAAGGCAACGATTCTTGCATGCCTCCTTCAAGGGCATCCTCTTTCTCTCTACATCTCCCCTTCTGCATTGGCCAACGTAAATGTCCAGAAGTGAGGACAGCTGGTGGCTACACCCAGAGGACTTAAAGCAGGTGTCCTGACCAGCTGCCCCAATAACAAGAGCATCACTAATACCTGTAGGTTTTCTCATTAGTCTGCTTCAGCCAGATTGGCTGGATCTCTCCCCTCTCGGCTCTTTCCTCCTTGAGAAGCTGGAGCTTTGAACTCACGTTCAGCCTCCCGTTAATTACTGCCTACTCTCACAGCTGCCGGAGTTGACCAACCTGTTCTCAGCCCAACGTTGGAGGCCAGCAAGGCATCTGCAGGGGTGTGGGTGTGTGTCAAAGAAGTCAAAATGGGAGACACAGCCACATGGCTGAAGTCCTGACCCCCCCCCTTTTTTTACATGTATTGCATGCACAGCACACAGAAAGAAGGGACAGACTTTGATTGCAGGGTTGTAACCACCATCTTGACTTTTTTGACCTACCCCCACATACACCGCTGGGCTGCAAGGCATTATTTGCACTTTAAAAAAAGCTACCGGACTTCAATTCAGTTGCTTAATTTCCCAATTAAAGCTTGAGTGCATTGACCTCCCAATTGAAGCTGGGGTTGGCTAATCTCCCAATAAAAGCCACGCAGTTCCAAACTGGTGGTTTCTTGTACTTTTACGAAGCCTGCAAGCTTCATTCCAATTAATTCAGACCGTTGGGCTATTTTGCTTCCACAAACCTATGGACTTGTCTTTGGATTGGATGCCCCCAGTTTTATTTTCTGCTGGTTGCAGACCACATCTGGAGGGGGGGGGTCCATTTCTCTTTCAGTCATAAGCGGCCTTGGGCTTTGTATTGGAAAGATGGGGTATCATTTTTAATGTACCAGTCAATCAGTTGGAGATTTGATCTTCTGAAGTCCCCGCTCTTGCATTGGGTCCCAAAGACTGTACCCCCTTCTCATATTTTAGCCCAAGTTCATGCAAAGGGAAACTTAAGACAGTGTTTCCTGCTGTTCTGCATACATAAATGGTCAGGCAATTTGGAAATACCAGCTCTTTCATTTGGCTACCTTTATTAAAGTACCACTGAAAGCAAGGTTAAAAGCACACCTAGGGCCCAAGTTAGAATTAACCATTCATTTATATTTAGATTATTTCTGTACATTATGTGGCAGGAAAAGATAGAAACCAAGTTAAAACTTGAAAAATTAGAACCGATTTGCACGAACCATTTTTTAAAATATAACGCTTTTTCTGCAGTCTGCAGGGCTATAAGTTGGGATCTGAATGAGATATTGTCATGCCCAACTTTTAGAGGAGTGATTTTGTCAGAAGATACATGGACTTCCCCATTATCTTCATCTTATTTACCCATTACAGGTCTGGGGTCTAAAGTTTTATTCCTTCTTCAAGAAGTTGTGAAAGTCACCTAAAACTCACAAATTATGAGAGCCAGTTTGGTGCCGCGGTGAAGGTGCTGGCCTAGAAATCAGGAGATGGTGAGTTCGAGTCCTGCCTTAGGCATGAAAGGTGGCTGGGGGACTTTGGGCCAGTCCCTCTCTCTCAGCCCAACCCACCTCACAGGGTTGTTGTGGTGGGGAAAATAGGAGGCAGGAGTACCAGGTACTGAGTCAAATATGAAAAAGGTGGGATAAAAAAAATTCACACACACCCAGTTAATACACAATTTAGCCCTTCTAATGGAAATGATCTGTACTGCCCTTCTCCAAGAGCCTGAAACAAACATCTTCATTGCTGTTCCACTTCACATAGACTTATAGGATTGCCCCCCCCCCTACATTGGCCCCAGAGGCAGCCCAGGAGCTTTTGCTGTCTTCACCCCCACCCCCCAGAGATTTCTGACAGCCAAGGACCTGCCTCTAGACTGGCTCAGCCTCTGCCTCTTTCTCGGAAGGCCAGGAGTTACAGCATCTCGGTCTTTTCCAGCAGGGCCCCCCAGGGAAGTCCACAAAGGGGTCAAGGAGGAGTTGGGACTGGCAGATCAAGGCTGCCCCCTTGCCTCTTTCGACCCTCCCACCCCTCCTCCTGCAGACGGCCCTCTCTGGTCGCCATGCCAAGAACCTATTTCTCAGAAAGGCTACCTTCAACACACACACACAAGAGTTCCTTGCTTAATACCCCCCAAAAATGTTGTTTTGCAGTCCAAGAAATGCAAGAAATGCCCAATTCAATAAAATCCTCCTTTCTTGTGGGTTCTCCTCCTCCCTCCCTGCCTCTCCTGCCTTCTTCATTGCACTCCTAAACACAGAAAGGCAACAGCTGCAACTGGCCTCCAGACATTCAGGGGGAGAAAGGTCTGACCATAACTGTTAGGCATGGTGGAGACCCCATGTTCAAAAGCAGTATACCTCTACCATATGGGGGCAAACGCCTCCAGTGGTTCCTAGAGGTATCTGACTTCCAGACAGAGTGCTTTGGGCGACAAGAGGCATGGAGACCAAAGGTTATGTTATAATAACTAACGGTCTGGTGTAAACAACTTTTTACCAAAGAGGTGGATGAACAAAGCTATCTTGTGCATGTGAAGAGTTTCTGCTGGGCTCCTGGTAATATGGGCAGGGGAGGAGTAGGAGGCATTATAATACTGGCCGTTTTTCTTTTCTGCTTCTTCTAACATTTCTTCACTGGGCTGCAAATATTCCAGCAGCACCTGAGACATTCCTAAAGCCCCAAGTAAATACTATTCCTTTTGTTATAAGGGTAACTCACAGTTACTTGTTGATTGGGAAAATTATGTTCAGAATATATATATATACATATATATATATATATATATATAGAGAGAGAGAGAGAGAGAGAGAGAGAGAGAGCAGTGTTTCTCAACCTTGGCAGCTTGAAGATGGGTGGACTTCAACTCCCAGAATTCCCCAGCCAGCAAGGCTGGGAGTTGAAGTCCACCCAACTTCAAGCTGCCAAGGTTGAGAAACACTGATATATGGGGTTCCACGCACACTGAATTGACTGAGTTACAATCACATTTATTATTATATTTTTATCCCACCTTCTCTCTCTATAGCTCAAGGCAGTGAACATACCTCATGCTCCTTCCTCCTCCTATTTTCTCCACCACAACAACCCTGTGAGGTGGGTTGGAGTGAGAGAGAGCGACTGGCCCAAAGTCACCCAGCCAGCTTTCATGCCCAAGGCAGGACTAGAACTCACCTGGGTTTCTAGCCTGGGGCCTTCCCCACTGGACCAAACTGGCTCTCTCTTTATCCCTATTAGAGGGTGTTTCTCTCCTTTTGCAAAGTACAGTAATGCACAGAGAGCTCTCCAGGTTGGGGAAGCGACCAGAAGTAATAAGTCAGACCACCTTTTCTTGATGTTTAGAAGGTCTTGCAGATGGATATGCCAAAAATCAATACTAACATTTATTCTTGCCTTCCAGAAGAAAACATCTTTAGATTATAGATAAGAATGGATGACCAGTCTTTGCAGAACTGTCTAACAGAAAGAGGAAGAATTACCCACCAACTTCGGTTTCTTTTTTTTTTTTTTAAGAAAAAGAGGGCATGGGGATTAGCACACATCTGAATTACAGCAACGTGGCAAGGCAAGGGGGGAAAATTAGTCAAAATTAAACGGGTCTTTTCTCAGTAATTCACAGACTGGCTTGCAAAGTGTGTTGCGAGTCAATAAAGCCTCATTAGAGAGCTGTGGAATTTAATACCCTCTTGAAAGCAGAATGTTCTGTGCGGGAGAAATGGACATTATTTCTAAGACAAAGATGCCATGCCACCTAGACATTGGTGTCACATGTGCTCCGGAGGAGGTGCCAGGATCCCTTGTGAAGGGACAATGGTGGGGTCCAATCTAGGGATCCACGTCATCTCTATCCCTAGAAACAGTTGCTGTCCCTAGCAACCGACATCCTTCAGGTCCACCCCCTTTACAAAGAGATTGCCAGCTTCTTGCACCCTGCTCTACATGTCTGTGTACAATCTGTGTGCAATTAATATTTCTTCCCTTTAGAACAGTGTTTCTCAACCTTGGCCACTTAAAGATGTGTGGACTTCAACTCTCAGAATTCCCCAGCCAGCCATGCTGGCTGGGGAATTCTGGGAGTTGAAGAACACACATCTTTAAGTGGCCAAGGTTGAGAAACACTGCCATAGGATGTCTCCCCATTCTGCCAGTCAACTCCCAAGATCGTCTCATAAAACCTCCAGGAAAGGCAGAAGATTGACTAGATCTTTTGGTGAACCAGAAAAGTAATAGGAGGGGTTCCCCACCCCGCACTCCCCAGCTACAAGAGAGGAGTCACAATCAGAGATGCCATGAAAGCAGGATTTCAGAGTAAATGTCCAGATCTCCTCTGCAAAGAATTAGGAGCAACCCCCTAAACACAGCAAGGGGGGCTTCACACGCGTATTGAAGTGGCTTAAGACAAGCTGTGATCTAAAAGCAGGCCACCACAAAATGATTTGAAATAACACCGCTATGAACTAAAGAGGAGGCCCCCTCCTCTTAAAGAGATCTTTAAATCCACGGTGGCGATCCTGTAGAGCTATTAATTCTAAAAGGACCCCAATGCAGGATCAGGTGGAGCACCCAGCTAAGTTTGCTCCCCTGGCAATTAAGTCTCAGAATCGCATTCACAGAGGTGCTTCTCTGGAATTGCAGCTGTCCTAAGGTTGGTGTTCTACAGTTTATATGAACAGACTTTAGGCCAGAAAGGTTTTGTTAGAAAAACGTAGCTCATAGCCTCGCAGCTATCATCGCAACAAAAATACAGCTCTAAACTGGACTCGTGCCAACATCTCCTCTTCTTTAGAGACTAGGATTGCAAATTCCTGGGGGTGAGGGTGGGGCACCGAGAGCTTCCCTGTCTGTCTGCATATTTAAATTTTAAAATGGCATTACATAGATGACATTACATCCTCAAAGGTGCTACCCTATAGGTGGCTTTAGAAACCAGAAAACAGAAGGTCTGCATTAAGAAACGGAAAATCTGCCTATTCCTGTTGCTTTGAGGTTCTAATTTTTATGAAATCTGTCCAAATACTCACATTCAAGTTGTTTTTAAGCGGTTGCATTAACATGTATAACACTTCTTCAACTATATGCATGTTTATTTGCAATTTTGTTAGGTGGTACAGTTTTTTCCTGAAAATTCACCCAGCGTAACGGAGATCACGTTTCCATAAACACATGCATATTTGGACAGACCTTTCCTTATTATACACAGCACTATTATTTTTAATATTAAACACCAATATCCAGAGAACTATGAATTTTGAATAGGTATGGTTTGAGAATACAAAGCCATGTAATCTCGCATTCCATGGGGAACTTGTTCCTCTGTTCCCCCTTCCCTCATCCTCATATAACTTCTCCAGCCTCTCCATGGCTCCATTTAATCTCAACTGCAAGAGATAAAATCTGACATTTCTGTCTTTTGCCAGAATGTCTCTGTGTCTCTTTCCTTTAAGCTGCGGAATAAGGTAGCAAATTAGATCAGAAGCAGGCCAGGGACAAAATTCACCAATTCCTCCCGGCTGCTGCCTCTCCTCCCGTTGGAAGGTAGTTCTACAGTTTAGAGAGAGGAGAGAGAAACAGGACATCACAAAGAGGACATTTCAGGAGGAGCAGCGCAGGAGGGGAGATGAATAAAGCATGGTCCTTACACTGGGAAAGAATGGGAGTGGGGTATAAATATTGCATGAAGGCAAGATGGGGTACTCTCTTCTTCGATGGCAGGGAAAGGTGTGCAATAAATTTGTTCCACATTTCTTCTGAGACGGTGCTCACACATATTCATCTGTTTTTTCCGTAGCAGATTGTGACTTGTTACTAGGACATCTGCATCTCGGAGTAGAACGTTGTGGCGCAAAATTACTCATGCCCAGCAGGGGTTCTGTTCCCCCTTTGGGGTGGGAGGCATAGAGCACCTGAATGCATTCCCACACGTGTTCGAGCTCTGCACTTAGAAGTCCAGATTATAAACTGGATTACGCCTCGCAGGACATGTACCTACAAGTTTTATGACGGATCCATGAGAACATACCAACTACCATGTAGGGTTAAACTGAGGATTGCTCAGTCCAATTTTCTGTCTTCCAAAGTGGGCTTCAGGATGTCCACAAGCTGGGCATGACAATGCATGTTGGACTTTTGGAATGTCTCCCATAGCTTAATCCGGCATTGAACGAAAGAAACACCACCCACCCAGCCCATTCCTTCTAGCCTTTTCTGATTTATGGGATGTCTGCTAATAAATTCTCACCGCTGCCGAATAAGTACAGCCCTGATGCAAGTGACATTCATTTTGGGGATGGTGTTTTGGTATCTGTCATAGTGACAAGAGAGAGATGCAGCCCAAGTGGGGCACAGATAAAATTAGCGGGATCTTTCTGATCCTTGACCTGACTTCTTGAGTTTAAGACAAGCCCTTCATTTCCTTTCCTCCTCTCTTCAGGGTCACACGGTATATTGTAGTCAGGTTGGCTAGGAGATCATGGCAGCTGAAGTCCCAAGGTTGACATATATCAGATCTGTCCATAGAAGCGGGCACAGATTGCTTCTGGATTTTGACCAGGATCCCATGGCCTCATCCTCACATCCATGCAATAATGCCATCTCAAAATAGAGATGCAACTTTTAATCAACGTGCGCAGCAAATGTGTCCCTTGGCCTAAAGCATAGGTGCTGTGGAGTAAACAACCAGCTACACCTGTTATTCCCCCCCCCCCCTCTTAACAAGGACGCTTTCTAGACTTTAACAGCAGATTAACAGGCAGTGATTCAACACAGTAGCTTTTTTCTGAGCACAGCCAAGATAGCAACATGAGAACTGTGCCTGGTAAAGATCTGGCTTGTGTGCAGCTGTAATCTACCCAGGACGAGTAACAAAGGATAATAAAGTGTAAAATCCTCAGTGCCCAAGTTGTAATAAAATATTAACAGATCATTAAAAGATTAAAACCAGTCTGGCACATTCTCCTTGCTACCAAATCTTGTGTGAGAAGTGGACTGGCCCAACAGTCCTTCCTTATTAACCTCTTTTTTATATATCTATCCTCCCTTGAAAGCTCTCAAGGCATTCAGGGGGAGTTGCCCTATCCAAGCCTCACCACAAGTCTATGACTTAGGCCTTTAGCATCACCTCCTTCCTAGCATGTGGGAACGGATGGGCAGCTGAGCTCCAATACTCATGGCAGTCAGTCTGGTTGGGGGCTCTCACAGGCTTAGCCTGGTGGGGATGCAAAACGTAAGACAGGTTGTGTTCCTCAACCTGAAGATCTACAGAAGTGTTGGGTTATCCTCATCTAGAGCAACACTGGCTGGAACTGATGACAGCTATTATTCCACACATCTGGAGAGCACCAGGTTGAAGACAACTGATCTAAATTTGATAAAGGGAAGAAAATAATCCCTCCAAATACATCTCCCACATCACTCCTGTGGACAGATGAGAGCACTGAGCTGAGGCAGATGGCACATTTAGGCATCTGGAGAGACTTTAAAGCCAGAAGACACCCTTCTCCTCCCAATACCCTCCCTTTTTTCTTGGTGCACCTGAGATGCCTAATGGATGGGAGGGAATTCTCCAGTTTCACACTTCTCCTGTTTCAAATGAAGAGGCTCACATGGACACTAGCTTGCTCAAGCACCCCAACAACTGAGGCTGTGGGACCACCCAGCAACACACTGTTAATATTTCATATTTCGTGGGACTTCCGGTCCATCGCTTAAGCTTGTTCCAAGTTTTTATTCTGCACTTTGGAGCTATTCTATAGTTTGTAATCACAAACAGCAGGCATATCCTGCCAAGCTTGGAATCTGGGCATCCTGATGCAAAGACGTGCTATTGAGATTTTAAAAAAACAAAACAAAATTCTATTCATTGTTTGTTTAAAGCTCTGAGAATCTGGATGGAACATACTGGAGCAAGAGAAGGCGAAAATACACGGCACCTTGAGGCATTTAACTGGCAGTGTGTTGCTATTCCTGAACCTCTGTAATGGTTTTGATCTGGCACAAATCCCCTGAGCCTTCAACATTTCAGCACCTCCCACGCTGTCAAGTGCTTCTAGAGACCCAGAGATGCAACTTTTTGTGGGATCCCAACCCTCTGGCGATTCCCAGAGGCAGCCATTTCCCCCACAGCCCCAAAATATATGCTCGTTGGCTGAATCAGAGAAACCCTCTCCCCCACTGCCATACCTCACTCATTAATTTGCCCCCATATCCATTCTTAGGTATGGTGAATCATAAAGCAATTTGAGACTTGTGAGGTGGACGGGTGGGCATGGTTGAACATGCACCCCCTTGGTACCAAGGGAGAGGAGGAAAACGGAGCTTCTCAACAGCTCCTTGGAAGCTGGAAGTTGTGTCTATAGCAACTGTCCTAGCCAAACGGATGGGAGACACCCAGGGAAACAGAAAAGGTGGTGAAAAATGTGACATTTGGTGCTGCTTGATCCTTTCAGTTGTTTCTTTTTCATAGGGTGGAGGGATCACTCTGCCTCCTTATCTTTATGGAACCGAGCTAGATGTGGGTTTTAAGTGGTCAAAATTCCTCGACGGAACCACAGCCGTCTCCCTCCCTCGGTCCGCCCCCCCCCTCCCGCTGTTAGCCAGGGTGGGGATACCCCAGCTGGAGGAGACAGAGAGAGCCCGGGGGTGCCCCGGCCCAGGCCAGAGCAGCGGGGTCGGAGCAGAGCCCCAACAGGGCGGCTGGGCTGGGCTGGGCTGGGCGGCAGGCGACGGGGCTGGGCTGAAAGCCGCCGGGAGTGGAGCGAAGCTGCCGGGGTACGGCCGGGGATGGCGCCCGAGCGACCAGCCCCAGGAAGCGGGGAGCGAGCCCCGAGCGAGAGAAAACAGCCCCGGTCGCCACCTACCTTCCAAGCCCCTTCCTCCGCGGTGGCTGAGCCAAGCCGGTCACTTCCTGGCCATGCGGGCTCCGGGTTGGGTCGCTTAGGCGGGGCGCCCGGCGAAGCGGGAGGGGGACCCCACGACCCGAGCCCCGGGAGAGCGGCTGCCGGCAGAGAGGGCAGGGAAGCGGCCCCGGCCAGCCCGCGTGCCTTGCTTGCAGCCGAGAGAGCCCGCCTCTGGGGGAGGCGGCGAGGACTGGAGAGGAGGGGCTGGCGAGCGGGAGAGGAGGAGGGCTGGGCGGCGGGAAAGGGGACCCCGCGAGGGTCTGCGGAGGGAGCCAGCGCCGCCCAGCCGGGGGAGAGGAAGGCTTCGACAGGATTGGAGGGGGGGCGCAAAAAGGCGCCTGTTTTTAGCCCAGCAAAAGGTGGGTCAGGCCACAAGCCCCATCACCCCCAGTCGCGATAGGCTGAATCGGGTGAGGGGTCCTAGGATGACGCCTACCCAAAAGGTGCCAAGTCCGGAACGCAGGAGACACCTTGCGAGGAGAGCCGCGGTCCAAAGGGTTAACTCTGCCAGTCCTCCCAGGATCACGCACAGGTTTCTGCTCGAATGCCAGTTCCCCCCAGTGGGCTCCCCAAGACACGCGCGCTCGCCGAGAGGCGGGCGGCCCGTTTCAGCACCAGGCAGCGGCGGAGAGCTCCCCGCCTCGGACGGCGGGTCAAGGCGGGCGGAGCTCCATTTTCGCTCTCAGACGAGCCGATTCTGGATTTCTACCGCAATTCTTTCCAAGTTCATTCCGAAGTAGACCAGCCCGGAAGGCCTCCCGTCGCTGAAAGGTTGCATTTCGGTCTAGCTGGATGCAGGACTCGATTCCAAATCCTAGCTCCCAGCCCAGTAGCCCTTCTTTTCCAGCGTGACTTCCCCCCGGCCCACCATCTCTAAAATGGGAATAGTATTGTGTGGACATGTTTTTCCTCCCCCCCACCGAAGACAAGCAGAAACAGCCCAGAAAAACAGCAGCTTTGGGCCATATAAGAGAGGTAAGTAGGAAACACAACACGCTTAATAGTCTAGTATGCCGAGGCACGGGACTTTGTATATGGCTCTGTTAAATCTTGAGAAATCATGGTGTAATATGGAAGCAGAATATTAAATATAGAAAAATAGCAGAGCTAGGCTTTGCTCTTAGTGCAACTTCTATGGAATAGGGGCCAACCACAGGTAGAGAGAAATTTTAAAAAGTCAAGATGGCAGTCATGGCTACGTGACTGACGATCTGCCTCTTTTTACGTGCATTGCGTGTGTGATACATGCAAAAGAGGGGCAAGGCTGCCATCATGCAGTCACGACTGCCCTCTTGACTTGACACCCCCACCCACCCACAGATGACCCTGAGATCTCCCCAACACATCTCCAATATCTTCCCCTACCTTCTTCCCTGTTGGCTTGTTCTGTAGCAAAGGAAGAAATTTTCCTTTTTTCTATGTGTCACATGCCAAAGGGCAGGGCAAAAAGGCCACTTGGAGGCTTAAAATTGGGGTACAAACATAAAAAAGTCCGTGTGTGTTGAGGAGGAACTTACTTTGCTTGCATGCATGGATATTTTCATTTAGAGTAGGAGCCTCCACATATTGAAGAAGGCTGAGTATCTTGGGATCTCTGAAAGGGCCCAGATCCAGCAGCCATGAGGCCAGTGGGTGCAGCCCACCTTCCCCAAGTTCTTCTGTGGAGTGACCCAATCCAATCATCTCAGAACTCATGGAAAACTGGGCCTCTACTTCATGACTTCTGTCCTGTTCAGGGACGAGGTGTGGTAGAAAGCGAGCAGAAAACATAAACGAGTTCCCAGCCACTCTGCAGAGTCATTCCCCTTCACTTCCTTTGTAGGCCCTTCACACATGTAATCTCTCCCTAACCGTAACGGGGGTGGTGGTGGTGGTAAGAAGCCCCCTCCGTGCTTGGGGACTGCGTCATCTTGCTGTGACGGCTTGTGTGTTTCTGAAAGACTGAATCTGCGGGGAAGATGTTGTTTCTTGCTAGGGTTGCCGGTTTACAACTCAGCCACCCAAATACTAAGGTCTGAGGGATGATCAAGACAGGAAGAGGCAGGCAGGTTGTAAGACGACTAGGTAGGTGATCTTGCAGGTTCTTCCACGTACAAACTTCAGGAAACCAGGCAAGTACAGTAAGGCCAGATCCTGGGTATTCCCACAGCCTCCCCCAAAACAGCTCCTTCAAGTTTCCAGGTTGAACTCCCAGAGTTCCTAGCTATTGTCCATGATGGCTAGGAATTCTGGGAATTGGTCCCACACATTTGGAGGACAACAACATGGGGATCACTGTCCTGGGCAAAGTACTGGACAAGGGAGAAATTTTGAATCTATTCGAAGTTGGAAAAGAGCAGGAAGCTGCATCACCTTGGGAGGTAAACCCACCATCCCCAATGTATAGCTTTCCCAGCTCCTGATTAAATACTTTAAATGCAGGAGAATTCATCACCTCTTGAGGCAGACAGTTCCATCACTGAACAGCTCACACCCCTAGAATGTTTTCCCCATTTTTAGTTAAACCTGTCCCTCTGCAAGATCCATTCTTGGCTCCAGCTGATTTCAAAAGCAACAGTGAATTCTCCTCCATTATCTGCAGAACAGCCATTCAATACCCAGAGACTGTCCTCCTAGATCCCTTAATCTCTTCACCAAGATCAATATGCCTGGGCTCTTTCAAGGGGCCCTCGGAAGATTCGGTTTCCAGACTTCCTAAGCCTCTTGACTGTAGAGGTCTTTTCTGGAACGAGGAACCCTGGTACTCCCATTCTGCAGCTTTGAGAAGCTCATCAGAATACAGATCACGAGAATCTGGTTCAAGCCCTAGTCAAATTTGACTACTGGATGTCAACAGTCTAAGGCACGTACACCTCTGTCCCCATGAGCCCCTAGGTTATTACCTATGCAATGCAAGGAACTCTGACCCCACCTCCTTCTCAGAAGTTGGTGCTTTTCCTTGGCCTCTCTTAAGCCAAGGCATCTAAACCGCGCACACCTCTTAGAGGTGAAGCTAAATGCGCACGTTGTGCCAGAGGGAGGTTGTGCGCCTTCCTGACCTGACAAGGATATGGCTCTAGTCCCCCTTCCCAGCACGCTAAGATGCCACAAACCCTCCCTAATTACAATGCTGTAAACTTCATCTCTACCCTTTCTCCCAAGCCATCTGTTCCAATTTGCCAGCAGAATCTGGAACAGATACAGCTTTATCTCCATGCAGAGGAATATGTGCCTGTTTATGATGATGATGAGAGCCAGAATCGGTAGATGTCTGCTCAGCATGGGGAAGAACAGCGGCACCCCACAGTCTCCTCCATCACGTACAAGGCAGAACGCCCAATTCACAGGCGCTCTTAGCCTCAGCTCTGAGGGAGGCCCCTGACTCACTAGCCCATGGGGCTGCATTTTCCTTTCAAAGGGCCAAAGAAAGGAGGAACCCCAGCTGCTGCTGCTGCTGCTGGGTCCACCGCTGAAAGGGGAGGGCCCTTCCTTTATTAAAAACTCTGCATGCAAAAAGCGCCAGGTTCAACATCCAACATTCCCCAGCAGAGAGAACTGTGAGTCACTGCCAGGGTAGACAACATTCATCTCGTGAGCTGATAAGGTGTCCAACGGCTTCCTTTTGGATTCCTTCCGCTTCCAGTCTTCTGCTTAGGAGCGGACAAATGACGGATAGAAAGGCCAGGAATAAGGAAGGGGCTGAGGAGCAGATTCTAGGGGACAAATGTCTTAGGCTCAGGATGAGAGCAAAAAGGTGGTCTTTGGAAGCCAAAGACCTGGAGTGATGTGCTGCTTGGTCACTTGTATCTGACTATTACTGTTCGATACTTTTCTTCCATTCTGTTGAAGGACTAAGGGGCCATGCTCTCAGAAGCTGTTGGGGACACAACATGGACAGAAAGGACACTGAGCTCAGGAAAGTTAACAGCAGTATCGTTCTTGCCAATCCAGACATCTATCCGCCACCCTGACAGAGAGCAGACCCCAGTTGACATACACATTTTATTCTCTATTTACGAAGTTCTCAGTCAGGCCACATCCAGGGTAGCCCCTTGGAGGCATAGGAAAAAAGTTACTGAAGTTTGTTGGAAGCACCATGGCCACGGAGCACTTCTTGCATCCGAGGCACATCCTTTCTGGTGGGCTGCAGTTATGCCTATGAAGCAGACAGTGAACCAACACGGGAAGGGACTGGGTGTTCCCACTCCCCTTCACTGCCACCTACTTGGATTGCCATGCTGTTTCTGGGAATCTGTAGAAGGCTGGAAGAATCCCTTGAACGATGCTCCACTCTAGATTCTACTCCTCATTTCTTGGGGATGAAAAGAGGAGGTGGGAAGGCACAGCCAACTCCTCAGACTCTTGGTCCTTGGCCATCAATGTCCTCAACCCTGGCATCCTGCTGCTGCACGGAAACGCTTGACTGGGATGCCCGACTTGCCGCCTCCAACTGAAGCCGCTCCAGAAGGCACTGGACTACATCCATCAGGCTGTGCTGTATTGAGGGCAAGGTAGGAAAGAGTGGTTAAAGGACGAAAAATGACTAGAAGTTCTGCTGGATAACAATACAATACAATACAATACAAAATACTTTAATGACCAAGTATAAAATATATACAAGGAATTTGTCTTCGGTGATGAACAGCAAGATCAACAGTGCGTTTGGATAGCAACAGAAAACAATAACACTACACAGTAAAATAACTTTTTCAAAGGGAGAAGCCACTGCCAGCACATATCGAGTCATGCAGTGTTTAACAGAGCAATGGCACAAGGGGAAAAACTGTTCCGGTATCTAGATGTTTTAACATATGGTGCTCTGTAGCGCCGTCCTGAAGGAAGAAGTTGGAACAGTTTATATCCAGGATGGGAAGAGTCTGCAGATATCCTCTCTGCCCTCCTTTTGACCCTCACAGTATACAGTTCTTCTATAGAAGGCAGGCGGGTTGCCCTTTGGTAAACTTAAATGAATCTTCGGATAATGTTTATTCTGTCTATTTGGTGGGCTTTGCTGAAGCCCCTGGAGATAATGGAGTTTTCTTAAGGGAGCATTCCCCAACAGAGGGTCCTCCACCTGGACCAGATTCCAGTTCCCAGAATTTCTCTGGGGTCTAAGAGGTTTGGGATAGATAGTCCAACCTATTGGGAGGGCCCCAGTTGGAGAAAGCTGCCTTACTAAACCTTCAGGAACCCTCAGGATCTACTGCAAGCAGTTTCTCACTGAGTGGGAAGAATTTCTTCCTGGGTATTCTGCCTGAAAAGTAAAACAGATAGTGGTCTTTTTAAAAAAGACGATACCGTGAAAAACCTGCAATCAATACTCTATGCAACTGGCTCAGGAAGAGAAAAACGTGCTGCCAGTAGAGGTTGCTGGCACACGAAAGTGCACAAAGGATCGGTACGCCTCTGGAATGTAAACAAATTAAATTAAAATTGGATAAATAAAGTAACAAGGGGTAGGACTTGGCAAAGGGGCCTTCCACACCCTCTGGTCCTACGCACACAGACCTGGAGTATATGCAGCCCCTTCAGACACACCACAGCCAGTTCGCAGAGTCCATCACAGGTCAGGTCGACGTAGTCCATGGACAACAAAGGGCTGGGGAAAGTGCGCTGCCAGAGGAGATGAAAATCCCCTTGAGGCTGCTTGAAACGGTGGCATCTTGCTGTGCTCTTGACACACGTGTTTTCAGCCCGATATTTGTAGCATAAAAGCTCCTAAAAGATCAAGGAGGCTGCTTAATACTGCTGGGGCCATTATCAACAGAAAATGAGGGAAAAAACAGTCAGCATCAATGTAGAGCTCTAGAAATCTTAGTGCTCTTGAAAACCAAGTTTCTATCCCTCATGGTTGTAGAAGGGGAAAAGACACATTTTCAGCTGTTGGCATCTGATCCTTTCAAAGCCAAAGAATCAAGGCAGCCAGTAGACTGGATTCCCTCTACATCATACCAAGTTCTCCTGCCCCACCTCTTCACTGTTTGCAGAATGTTGTATGGAGAGCATTAATCAATATTATGGATGGTTCCATTCCAATCATGGTTAGCATAACCAGAGTCTGTAACTGCCAAATTCTGGTAATCCTGGTTAGCATTAAACGTGGTGATTTCAATGCTTACGCAGCACTGCGCTGCTGCATAGAACAGGAACTAAGCTATACTTTACTGATTAAACTACATCTGACTGAGTTTGCACAATGTGCTAAACCAGAAACCGAGGTTTATGAAGCACAGTAGCTGCTTTCACATAAAGGCAACACCCAGACTGAAAATAAGGCAGCAGCAGAACGCAAAGCAAACATTCACCAAAGCACATGGTGCTTGTGTTCAGACAACATGCTAGTCTGATTTGCTTAACCACATTTTACTGACAAAACCACAATTGACTGAGTTTACACAACCCATTTAACTGCAAACAATGGCTGACAAACCAGTTTGCAAGCAAAGCCATAAACAAACAAATCACATTTCAGCTTAGTGGACTGTGTAAACCCAGCCACTGTTTTTCCCTGCAGCATTTATGTCCTGCTTTTCCCTGGATTCTTGGAATGGCTCTGATTGCCCTGGTCTCAAAGGAGTCACAGAGCTCCATCTGCCTTGCCTCTCCTCTGGAGTCACACAAACCAGTCAAACTTGCATCATACAGAGGGATCAATGGCTGACTCTAGTAGGCTTGTGCATGTGCTCAGAAGAACACACAAAGCACTTGAAACATTGGTTATGCTTTATATTTGGAAAAGAAACAAGATCAGAGCCTCAGCAAGGAAAGAATGTCACATAAGAGCCTACAAAAAAATCTGGGCTAGATGACCTTTTACCATCTCAGTTCATGACAGGCCGCCCGCCCTGCCTTTGGAAGCTGCAGACCAGAATATTTGAAATATTAAAACACTAAATACAATATTTAAACTTAAACACATTTACATTTTTTTTAAAAAAACAGTAATCTATGAAAATACCTTTAATTATAATTTGGCTGGAAAAAACAGACAGCCATACCTTTGAACTAGTAAGGACAGAAATGACAAACCTCAGTCCTCTTACCTGCCCATAGGTGCCCAGCAGGATCTCAGGCTCGCTATCAAAGTCAATATCTGTCACAAGGGCACAGAGCACACTGTCGTACTGGTCACTCAGCGGCAAGACCAGCTGGTCCTCCAGGCCATGCTGCAGCACGTTCCTAGAAGGACAGGAAAAAGGCCCTCTCAAGCAAGCAGAAGGGAGGCGGACAACAGATCTCCTGCTCCACCTTTTCTACTCACCGGTAGACCACCGACAGTTCGATAGTGCTGGTTACGAGGACGCTGTAGCTCTGAGGGTTGGGATCAGTGCTACCTGGGTGAGATGCAAAGGACCACAAAGCAGAGAGGTTGGGTTGGAAGAAAGAGCTAAGGATTTGTACAGCTTGTATGGGCTGTTGATCCCCCAGGGAAAGACTCTCATTCCCAATCCCTATTTCCACTGGGGGAAGCATGCATTCCCTTCAGATCTCACCTTTTGAAGACACAATCCCAGGTGTATCATCTGGATGGCTGACGTTTGGGAGAGCAAAAACTAGGACCTTGGAGATGGGGCCATCTTGTTGGATGCTCCAGCTCTGTAGCACGACTTGAGTCCAGAAGAAGAGAAGGGACACCAATCAATTCATCCATCCATCCATCCATCCATCCATCCATCCATCCATCCATTCCTCACTTACTAGGCTATGGTCCAAACCTTGTGGAAGACCCAGAGCTAAGCCACTGGGGGGAAAAAAATCTTACCTCGCTTGGCTGGTTCAACCTGAGCAACCTGGATATATCCACTCTGGCAGCCAAAAGCTGTAATTCGCTGCCCCGAATTCGGAATGTTGTACACATCGAGCCAGAGCACGCTGCAAAGCAGGAGGCATCATGAGAGAAGGGCATGGGTTTGGGAGGGAGGGAGGGGGATATAGGTATGTCTTTGAGGTAGAGGCCAGGACTTCCAGCTTCTATAAGCCCCTACCACACACAGGAGCTTGGGTTCACACAACACACTAACTTATCGTTTAATTAACAAACCATAATTTGTGGATTCACACAAGAGACAAAACCAAATCAAATAAGCCACATTAGGGCTTACCACATCATTGAACCAGGTCACTACCTGTCCTCTGTATTCAAATGCTCATTCTCCCCCCACCTCATGCCTTAATAACAAATTAGGTTGCCTACTTGCTTGGCAGTTCCTTAAGCTCTGGAAAAAGATTCTCTACTGGCTGCTCCTCAAATTGATGCAGCTCTTCGTTCTGCAAAGAAAACAGGTAGTCACAACATGGCCTTCCCATTCTTTGGCAGAAATTTTCAACTATTATGACTCAAGCTTCTCACTCAGCTCAAACCAGAAAAGTGTAAAAATGGTTCTTTTTTACTTCAAGAAGAGGGGCTTTATCTGCCTACATAGCCATTTGCCCAGGGGAAAAATGGAGAATAATTGACATATGATGGAACAAAAGGGGAGGGGGCCCTCGAAGTAGAATGTTGGGGATTTTTTAAAGAACACAAAGGAACCAAAGGAGAGTTCCAAAGGCATAGAGGAGGCAGACTAGAATGCCATCTGGAGGTCCTCACCTCTTTGTAAAGATGAATAGCGGGATCATTTCCACTCAGAAGGAAGACGGTCTCTGGCCGATCAGCGACCTGGACTCTACAACATGAAAAGCAGCATCAAATATGTTAGTTCTGGAATCACACAACCATACCCCACAAGGAGAATATACATGCTCAAATAAAAAAAAAAAAACCAGAAGATTCATTTAGAGAAACTTTCCCCAGCCAACGAAAGTGCTGGATTTCAAAGCTCGTCATCTACAACTAGCATTGCCAATGGCTAAGTTGGTGGCAAATAATGCAGGCTGGCTATAGTTCAAAATATCAGGAAGAGGCCAGTTAGACAGTTGCTCTATCACCAGTTCTAGTTAAATGGGCACCGGACAGAGAAAGGAAGGGAAAGAAATAATCCTGCTGTGTTTCTGATCAAATCCTTCTTCCCTCTGAATGCAGAATTAACCATCAAAGGAGACATGGCTAAGGCAGTGACTCATGCTGAGATACAAAGGTCTGGCTCATCCAAGAGGCGGCAACACTGCGTTTCACCATAATGACCACCTTTCTGGCAGGCAAGGCTGCAGCACACCTCCAACTATTTGAATTTAGAAAATTCTCAGCAGTTGTACCCATCAGCTGTTTGGAGAACTCAAGCATCCTGAATGCAGCTGACAGCTACTAGCTCAGAGCTCAAAAAGTGAAACAGACAAATATAGAAAGGGTGCGTTTTCCCCGAATTATTAGTCGTGATGGCGTTATGTCATCTCCAGGTTCAAAGCCAGCCCGATGGAATATCATTTGCTGGAGAACAACAAAGGGAGCCGGCCAGTTGCCCATAGGCTACCTGCGAGCAACTGGCTGGCCCTGTAGGAAGCAAGAGCAACATTTTTTTTTTATTCTTCCAGAAGAGCCAGTCTCATCTTTTAAGGGTAGGTGGCTTGATGGTCAACCGACTGGTCAAATAAGATTAAAGATGCTGTGAAGTTGCAAACAACCAACAACATTCAGCCTTTTAAAAAGTTAATTTCACTGTTTCACAATAGCAGTTCATTGGTGCTTTGGTCTGTATTTAAATAAGAATCACCCCAATGAGGATTAGGTTAAATGAAGGGGGAGAAATGAGCTGTTCTCAATACAAGCACTTTTCATCCATGGAAAAAAAAGAGAAGAAATTAAACAAACAACACCGATGCATGTAATTCCAGCGGGTGAAGGTGGCTAATTTCAAAGGCAACAGGTTTACTGAGTTTGTTGAGAAACATACTCTGCGTGGTACAGCTGGAAAGGCGTGAACTGCAATTCCAAGTTCAAGCAGCTTTCTGGGGAGAAAGAAAAGGAAAACAGTAACACGTATAAGAACCAATGAGAAACAGGTATGATTCCCAAACTGAGAGGAATATGGTTTCACATTTGAGGGATTATGAACAGGTCCAAGAGAGGTAATACCCTCAAACAGAAAGGAAATTATAGCTGTCAAGGGCTAAGTGTTATCTGAGCTAGGTACAGTTTCTGAGATACTTTTAAAAATACACCAAGTCAGCAGCTAATATGCTTGTCTGCAAAGCGAGTCTCTTGTTGCAAAGCAAAAGCAAAAGGCATTGCATGCTGGGTCTTGCAGTGATCATGGTTTCTATGGCTTGGTGCAGCTAACTAGCATCCATTTCCTCTTGTAAATACAGCAGCAACAGAAGGGAATCAATTGTTACAAAAAGTCATATTTCACAGCAAGAAAACATTTGTCCCAGGGACAAGTGCATGAATGTTCCTGCTATTTTTCTTATGTCCTGCTCCCAAACTGAAGCTCTTTAGAAAATCCCAAAGAGGATTTTGGGGGAGGACAGGAAAAAAAGGAAAAAAGATGCAGAGGCTGGCATCAGAGAGCAGAGATGTGCAGAGAAAACTTACGTGCAATAGAATCCAGATTATATTCTGAGCCAGGCTCATAGTCGCAATAAATATTAAGGAAGGGGCTGGCTTTGTCTCCAGAATCCTGAGAAGGAAAATAAAACAGACAAAAAACGCAGTTCATTCCGCAACATGAAAATGTTGCAGCAGAAATAAGAATGTAAAAAAACGCCTAGAATTTCCAGCTAGCTGTTGCAGACCCCAAACATCCAGAAGGCCCCAGGTTATGGAAAGCTAGTGGGAATAATGTTTTTGGCTGCCTGACATTATGACAAAGGAATAAACTATTATTCATCAACCCTTCACTAAGTAAACAGAGATTGGTGATGGGGAACACCAGGCACAAGAACTTGAGTTGGAAGGGAAAAGATGGGAAATAGGCTTAGCAAAGAAATAAAAAACCAAAACAAGGGAATACTCTTAAACAATATCATATTAATAGTTTGTTCTTTTAACACCAACACTGCGTGTCAAAAAAACTGTAAAACATGCTTGGTCTGCTGCCACTCATTCCATCCCACCCAGTTGCTAAGCAACAGTTAGAAGAGGGGTAACCAGTAATAGTCAACTGGGAATATGAGGGACAGAGGACACACTCTGAAAAAAGACGATTCCAGCTCCTGAGAGAAAGAAAAGCACAGATCTCACCACAGCATCCTCTAGATCTCTTGGACCCAGGCATTTGTAGTAAACCCCGGTTTGATTAACCATGGTTTTCTGGTCTAAGCCACAAAGGTCAAAGTTCACACTACATGCTGAGCCACATTTTACAGATCAAAATGGCTAAGTTCACACATGTCCAATTAAGTGAAACAAACCGACATGGTGTTTTGTGCAATACGGGGAAATCATGAAGGGGGACTCTGTAGACAATGACGTGTTGCTCCCCTGAAACAGGTTCAGCAGCTGGGTGTGCCTTCCTTGTTTTGCCCACCTCGGAACATCCTATTGAGGAAAAGAAGATTCCAGGATGGGAGTGAGGGGCTTCCAAAACATTCAAAATAGTGACCATGACCACATGGTAAAAGCCCTGCCCCTTTGTTACAGGCACAGCAGGCAAAAATTGATTGCACCTGCTTCTTCAAGGAGCTACCACAACACCAGAGCCAAAGATGAAACTACCCCAAAACCAAGAGTTTCTGGCAACAGTAACTCCATCTTGCTCAGATTCAGCCTGCGCCATTCTCTTTCCATGAGTCCCTCACACCCTCTAAGGCTGTCTCTTCTGCTCAGCCTGGCATGGAAATATATAAAGCTTGGTATCGGTGGTACCGCCCCCCCAAACCGACAGATGACCTCCCCAAACAGTTTCATGTCAATATTAAATAAGGCAGAGGGGAAGGGAAAAGTCCAAGCCCTGGAGTATCCATGGATTATAGCTGTGTCAGGCAGCCTCCTCCATATGTACTGGAACAGGTCCCCTTTACAATGGTCCCCATTTGCATTGCATGGAAATGAAAAATCCGGACAAATCACTTGGGCTGAGAGAAATCTTAAAAATCCCCTTTTGCCACTGCACAGCCTTCAATAATTCTGCTTCATTAGCAATCAACCTGCACTTACCAAAAAAAAAAATTCAAGAACAAACTATACTTGCATTAATGCTGACTAATTTAGTTTTATTCCCGGAAGTCAGGTCACCCCCTGGGGAACTTTCACCTTTTCAAAGTTTACACAGGTGCCCTCTGCTGTTTTAAATGGTAGTTTGTGGGATGCTAAGAACTAAGATGCTAAGAATAAAGCACTGAATTGCTCAGATGTAGCACAGACCTTAGAGACAGAACCGTCCCTGTCTTCAGGTACAGATTTAAAAAGCATACTCACAATCCATTGGGGAGGGGAAAAAAACCAGACCAACTGAGAAAACCAGGGTAAACAGAAAAATCTTTTCCCCTCAATTGTATCTTGAGCAGAGCTGAGTAATAATTGGATAGGAGACACCTGTAAATCCCAAGGCTGTAGGCAGAGTGGGAAGCTGAAAAACATCCCAGAAGGCAGCAAATTACTTCCATATTGCTGCCAAGAAAATTACCTGGCTATACCCATGAAACCATCAGAATTAAAAGCTAAATTCAAAGGAATTACGGTTCCACATAAAGTTTTTTTTTGCTGAACTGGCAAGTTTACAAGGATTGATAAGATACCTATCTAGAACAGCTTCTCAGCAGCACAATTTTGTGATCAAATCCAGAGCAAAAATTGAATTCCAACAACAGCAAAGAAAACGTTTCATTTGCAGTCCACAACATTTCTGCAAAAATTGCATACCTTAAATGAAGATAAGAATGTAGGCATGCACTGTAATGAATTGCGCGTAAAACAATGCACGTAATGAATTTCATACCTTAATGAAGGTAATCCCCACCACAAGGCCTCTTTTTGGGGATGGCTTGTTGAAAGTGTCAATAGACACAATCTCAGCATCAACTAAAAAAAAAAAAACACCTTAAGGAAACAAGAGCTACTTATGCTACACAATCCTAGTTCACAGAAAGAAAATAATCTCTTACTGCAAAGAGCACATGGTTATATTTTACAAAGAGCATTATTTCTAACCTAGAAATCTCCTTCATACATAACATTTTTGGCCTACACCAAAGATTTTAGAAAGCAGCAAAAACTACACCTGCATTTCAAAATCTGCCTATAAAAGCATACATGTCAAAAATCAAAGACTTTTGCTTTCAATAGCAAGCAAAGATACATTCTGATCAGCTCCCCTTGCCTTCGTGCCTTGCCTATCTGCTGGATTACAACTCCCAGAATGTCTAGGCAGCAGCATGGTGGATGGTGGTGTTATTATTTGTTACAATTGCACATGGTGGGAGTGCCAAGTTGGGGAAAAAGCTGGTTTGCCCAGCCGGTGGCAGCCCCTAGCTGACCTCAGCTACCCTGGAAAAGCGAAGGGGGATCGGGCCGAATGAATATATGGATGGGAGACCACGAGGAAACAGCAGGGGGCAAGCCAGACTGAAGAAGGCAAGGGCAAACCCTTCCGCGCTGCTTCGCGGCTGTTAGGGGGTGACTGGGCCTGCAGTTTCCCCTGAGGGTTCTTTGCCTCCTTGAAGCCTTAAGGCAGCTCCCGCCCCGGGACCATTTTAAACCCTGACCCAGGGCTCAAAGGAGCCTCGCTAGATTTCCTTCGGCGCAAGCAGGACCAAAGGGTGGGTGCACTTGGAAGGAGCGTCGATTGCTCTGGGGGGCAGGGAAGGCACGGGACGTGCCCCCAGCCTCTTCCCTGACCCCCCGGACAAGGGCAGCCCCCCTTACCTGGGATGTAGGTGAACTGCACCTCCCGGGCCACCGGCCGTAGATTCCGCCTCATGTCTTGGTAGCGGAAATAAATGACCTTCCCCTTGAGGGTGGCCGCCAGGAGCCCCCCCGGGCCTTCCCCGGGCGCCCCCGCCGGCCGCGGCGCCCCTTCCTGGCCGGAGGCCCCCAGCCCCGTTGCGAGGTCGGGGCCCCATTGGGACAGGAGGGCCCCCGCTTCCTCCGGCCCCGGGGGGCCCTCTTGTCCTCGCCCGCCCCCCCGAGCCGCCCCCGGCAACGCGG
This sequence comes from Python bivittatus, assembly GCF_059951505.1. Taxonomy (NCBI): domain Eukaryota; kingdom Metazoa; phylum Chordata; class Lepidosauria; order Squamata; family Pythonidae; genus Python; species Python bivittatus. Next base: position 2,916,881 of record NW_028277054.1, read on the forward strand.
CCAGCCCGTAGACGTTGCTTTGGGAGGAGAAGCGGGTGAAGCTGTCCTCCAGGAAGGGGCAGCTCCGGGGAGGCTCCATTCCGACTCAGGCGCCGCCAGGGGCAGCCCCGTCATCCATGTCTTCTCCCCAAGATGAGAGGGCTTTCAACTCTCCAGTCGCGCTGCGGGTGACGTCGCCAGAGGTGGGGCGTAGTGGAACATGCGCGTTTGGTCGCAGCGTTAGAGAACGAGTTGGCGGCAAGGCGGTGACGTCAGGGCCGCAGCGTCATCAACACCTTGCAGGATTGCTCTCTGCTCAGTTGTTTGTGCCTTAAGACAGGGTTCCTCAACCTCAGCAACTTTAAGATGGGTGGACTTCTGGGAATTCTGGGAGTTGAAGTCCACCCATCTTAAAGTTGCTGAGGTTGAGGAACCCTGCCTTAAAACGTTTATACGAAGCATTGGCTCAGTTCTAACTCTAAACTAATTGAAATTATTTTAAAAATGCATGTTTAATTGGGCAGCCCTTGTTCTTGCTGTATTTAACACACTGCCTACAGTTTCCCTCTTCTACTGTACACATTGTAAGAGGAGAGTCTGGTGGCCCCAAAGTGACTGTTTCAGAAAAACGGGACTTAAACAGCACCATCCAGTGAGAAATGGTTGAAGTCACATGCCTCAAAAGTTTTCTGGCAATTTCAAAAGGTGTCCACAAACACAATGGGTTTTTAACTCATTACAATTCTTAATTGATAACATGCTTGTACAGTAATTAATCTCACGTATAATGCTACCTATATTAGCTATTTATGTTCTCACCTCACCCTGATTTAAATCCTGCATCAGTCATTATGCCTTTTAATAAAAGTTACTGCCAGTTTCCTAGTCTCTTCTACTGTAGCAACTTTAAACATGTTTTCTCCCAATCTGTACTTTTTTGTATTTCACTTCTGACCTCAGTTTAAATCCCACCTCCCAACCATTTGCGCTTCAGCCTCTTCAGGATGAGGCTTCACACACATCTCGCTGTCCAGTGCTTCTACCAAAGCACATGGTAGAATTAAGGTATTAGCACTTAAGGTAACACAAGATCTAGTTTGAGTCACAAATGCCAACTTCATGCTTTATTTCTAGTTTGTACTGTTAACATGGCAAGAACAGTTTACAAAACTCTACTGGTCTAAACCACACCAGGAGGTGGCTAACCCAGATTATGCTTCCACAAACAAGTCCTACAGCCTTTTCTAGTCTTGCCCATTTCACTACTTCCACATCACTGGCCATTGGTTCTGTGACAAAAGGTATACCATGAGAAGCAGCAACATTGGATATCACAAAGATGTATGACTTCAGAGCTACTTTAAAGCTTGAACAAATAAAACTCTGGAACCAAGCCACTCGGACTTCATAGAAACCATTCCAACTAGCCTTGGAATCTGGACATGCACCAATCTCTTCTGAATTAGGGATCACTTATGTTAGTATTGAATGTAAGACATAAAGAAACCTACCCTCCTCATTTAGACAGATCTTTGAGGAATTGCAGTATAAATATTTAATTGCTTAACATCAAACAAGGGTTACAGGCCCCTGATTATTCTTTGCTTTGGCAGAGGACATCAGCCAGCTTCCTTCAATCTGGTTCCCTCCAGAGGCTGGCAGGTGTTGCCATTCTCTGGAGAACATTAATTTGATAAAGATTGCTACAGGAAAACTTCCCTCTTCAATGGACACTATTTCTTATTGCAAGCCAGAATCATCTGAATGCGGAAATCTCAAATTCAGCCATGTTTGGGTTGGTATCCTCTGGATTGCAGGTCTTTTCATTCCTGACAACTATCACCATTTTCCAGGTATCTCTTATGGCTGGATAGATATGCTTCTCAAAATGCACTGAAGTTTAGCAAAAGTTGCTTCAGTGCCAGCAGGAAAAAAAAATATTCCAGTTAATAAAGTGAAGATTCAATGCCCTGCATAGAGAATTATATGATTTAAAGTCATATTGATTTAATCTGCACAATTTATATGGGGGCATTCTTGTTTGCTATGCAACTTCAGAGTACATATAACTCTAACTCCTGTGAGCCACATTTCTTATCCAAACATACTGCAGTAACAAAAATGTGTACACACACACATACACACAGAGGCAGCCAAATTCAAGCATGCAGGAATATTTTTACAGACGGGTAGAATCACAGCCAGTGTTCAGGAACAAAATCACAACTTAGGAGAACTGACAGGAAAGGGAATCTGAACTGAAAGCAGAATCAGTTCTGAAATTCAAGGGGCAAGGGAGCAGGGAAGAACAACAAAGAGTGATGGGCCTGAAAACAAGCAAGACTTTTATACAAGCAACAGAAATTTAAGTTAGGGAGGCTATTGTTACACTTGACTCTAACGCTGTTTCTACCCATGCAAAGTTTTTTTTTATTGTTTCTTGTGTGCAAGTTATTTCACTATTAGTTGCTTTCGGTAGACATTTTGAAACATGCAACAGGACTTAAGTCCACCTCCCAACAACTGAGTAACAAAACATTAATATGCGAAACCTTCATGAAGGTCCTAGATTACATGATAAAGCTCTTTTTCTTAAAGCAAACACAAGAGAAATCCCAGAAGAAAAAAATACAGCAGCTTCATGACAATGTATACAGAACACTCGGCTGGAGAAATGCTCTCTTCAAACTAAGCCAGGAGGAGGACCATGCAAGACAAGATGATGGTTATCAAGACAGCCTGCACACAGAGCTTCTAGTTTTAAATAAGGGGGGGGGGGTGTTGGCTACCTGCTGCATAGTTCAAGTTTGGTCTGCCTCTAGTCAGGCAGGAACAGGAGATTGAATATCACTCTGACCAGCCATGGATATACATTACAACTCCAGACTTCTGTGCCAATCTCTAAGAGAATGAGCTGGGCTGACACTTCCCATCATAAATTCAAGATAATTCAGGGTGCAGAAATAAACATGGAATGAAGCAGAATTATTTCATACAGCTCATTGGCAACAGGTAGAATTTGTGAGAGTTCTTGGGTTCCCACCATTATTTGAAACAAGGCAGGTGGGAGACATTTAGCAAGCGCAGCTCATTCTCTTAGAGATCAGTGCCATTCATGTTAATTTTAAAATATTATTTTAGAAGGAGAAGCATTGGCCAAAACTCAAACTACAATGCCTGCTGAAAAGGAGCTGGAACTGCCGCAGTCGGGGGGATGGAATGAGATGAAGCAACAAATACTAGCCATTCTTTCTATTGTAAAGAAGAAGCCATTTTCCAGATCAGTTTCAGTAAGATTTTTGGGAGAAAGAAAGGAAAATGGCACCATCAACAAACTGAACATACTAAAGATGCTTTAAATATTAAACAATCAATTAAGCCATCAGAAGGATGTAAATGCTGGCTCAGGAAGCGAGGCAAGGCAATCAACATGGAGAACTTCAAATCTCTCTGGAGCAGTCCACAGGTGACAGACACATCCCAGCCCTGTTTACTGCAGCACAAAGAGGTGTGATGAGAAAGGAAGCGAAAATGAAGAATTTGCCACTTGAGTCTCATTCCTTCGTGCCAAGACCCTCTCTTCCCCCAGAGCTGATCCATGCAGAGTTCTGCAAACACAGGACAGAGGACTGAGGGCAAGGGTTTCTTAACGCAGATCTTCCTCTTCCCCCTGTATGGTTTTCTTGATGCGCAAAAGCATGGTGGTCAGCCACTGGTCCAGGCGAGAGATTGAGTCGTATTCCTTCACCTGGTGGAGGGGAAAGAGAGAACTGTAACCAGGAATATTCCATAGCCAAATACAGCCCCAACAGGAATGTAAGTGGCAACGTTCTATTCCACCTTCCCCACTGTCTCCCTCCAGATGAGCTGGGACCGCAGCTTCCAGAACTCCAGGCAATCTACCTATAGAGCTTATGGTAGATCCACCTCCCTCCCAGCCTGATGTTCCCTAGATATGTTGATCATCCATGGTCACATAGTTGAAATCCCCTAGGTCCGGGAGGCCGCAGGCTGGAAAAAATTGCACTGGACAGTAATGGAAAAGAGGAGGATAACCAAGACTTACTGATTCAGTGTAACTGTCGATATTCTGTTCCTCATGAGCATCCAACAATTTCTAGGAAAGAGACAGGACAGGAGTAAGGCATTTCTGGATCAGTTTCCAAATAAAGCATCCCTGACAGATGGTGTCACTGTCACACTATAAAGTCAGTCGCTGACAAAAGGAATTTGGAAGGCTCGCTGGTTTGAGTGCAGAGGTTATACACTGGCTAAAGACCATGTCATTACATGGTCTTGGGTAGACCGAGCTTAATGTAAGCCATCAGTGGGGTAGAAAAACCATAACGTAAGTTTGACTAGCTAAACATCTCCAGACTTTTCTGGAAATCTAACCCCCAGTGCTTAGGAACAATGCCTTTATTGCATGGTGTAACTCCCAGCTCCTCCCTCTTTGCTGACCAATTACGCAACTCATTTCTAATTCTTGACTGTCGTCATCTTTGTATAATATCACTCCTCAAGTCTTGGTAGTGAAGCTGACATAATCTAATCCAAGGTTTCCTTCTTGGAGGAAAAATGGAGGCCTCCTGTCAGACAGATGCCTATCTTCAGTGAGAATGAGCTTAAGACTAAATAAGAACTACTCACTTTAACCAGTTTGCATTCTCTAGAATCCGAGAAAGCTGGGAACATTTCTTCATACTTCTGTACAGCCAACTGATTTAAATGAAGAAAGGAATGGAATCCCAGTTAGGGTTGGGTCAATCAAAAGGTTTAACAGTACAGGAACTCAGGTTTTAAAAAAAGTGAAACCGTAGACAAGCCCTCTAGACTGCAAAACCTCTTCCTGCATTTAAGTACTGCACATGTGATGATCCAATTATTTTTAACTACAAGGCCTCAAGCCTTGACTCAGAAATTAAACCCTCACTTCCCATATGCTTCTCTTCCCCCACCATCACTACAAACTACTGTTCTTGGGATTATTAGAGCAAAAAGCAAAAGCCTATTTGTCACGATGGTGTAAAGCCAGGCAGCTGCCTTTATCTCCCTCACGCACACAGACACAAACACACAATCCTTAAATCCCACGCGCATTCTGAAGAAATAGATTCCTTCACGCAGAGGATCCTTGGCCTAGAGCTTTTTCAATACAAGTTTTACATTTTTAGAAAGAAAATAACATTGTCCAAACCTTGGCATTGAACATGTCAATGCAGAAGTGGCAGAGGGCTGCCTTGAAGAAATATTCCTTTGCACTGTATTTCAGCAGGGGACTGTCCATGGCACTAGTACCAACCTGGAGATGCCAAGAAAAGGTGGGGAAAAGAAGAGAATCAGGAAGGATTTTGTTTTTTGTTTTTTGAAGGAAGCTTTTTTAAAAAATGGAAGAAAATTATATGGTATTCATATCTCCATATGCAGGATTCAGAACCTACCACATAACTTAGATCTGAAGACATCCAATTTTGTTTTTTTAAGACAAGTCAGCAGATCTTGTAAACACAGGAGTCCAAGCATAGCAAATGCCGGGCAGAGAAGTAGGGCAAGGAAAGAGATGTCATAACTGTATTAACCTGTGAGAATTACTGGTTTGCTGCTGATTAAACACTTTTCTTGCAAATGTTCTACCCCTGCGTAAACAAACCAATGACTGTGATAAACAGGTCATGATGCTCATCTGATCAGCAATACAACATGCTCCAAAATTGAGAGGTGAAAATGGGACAGAACTAGCAACCAAGTCCTTTGCGCAAAATACAGCATTTTAGAGTAGTGATTTTTTTTCCCCAGCTTGAAAAAAAAAAAGCACTTAGTCTTTGAATAATCTCCACTCCTCTACTCCAAAATGGAAGGGGAAGTGTCTGGAAAGGGAAAGCATTATTAGAATTGCTCTGCAGGGGCTCAATGCCACAAGATCCCAGGAACACCCCAGAAAATCATGCTGGACATATAAGATAGCTTCCTGTGAAACCTCGTGAACTTTTTACATAAAGAAAACAAGTTTCTAACTCTTGTGGCTGCGAAGTGGATGAAGATGTGAGGAGAAAAGAGGAGGCTGGTAAGAAAGGTCACAGAAAGTTCTCCCAACATTTTGAGGACTTAGCCATCCCTCACATAACTTCATGGCGTATCTAAGAGGCTGCCTCTTTCTCTCATCATCTCTGGCGCAAGATCCGACACAGCAGGTGTGCTTCATGTCCCACCTATTAAGCAATGTCCTCTGATGGGACTTAAAGCACACTTTTAGCATGTCCTCAGACGTTCAAACTGCTCCAATCTTGCAATCCTTTAACCAAACCTTCAAAATAGGTTTTCCCCCCAGCTCTGAGACAGGTTGAGGCGTGTCCATCTGGAGTCTATTGTCTGCTTGGGTTATGATGCATGCTTGTTCCCCTGTTATGCTTATTCTCTCGCGCTTGCTTCTATGTATTGTACGTGTCCCTTAATGTGTACATACTCCAGAGTCAGTGTTGAGCCGGGCAGCCTTATAAACAAACAAACTCATGAACTGCCTCAACATCAAATCGCCCTTTCATTAAAACTGTACACTCTGGCAAGTCTCAGCCCTGGTACACTTTTGTTTTCACACCATATTGTGGCCCAGTATATTAAAGATGTGCAGTTTTGTGAGAGTTCAAGGGAAGAAGGGAAAAAGAACAGAAATAACTAGACCTGCTCATAGATTTCAATAGCTTTCTGGTATTGCTCCAGTTGAGCTGCATAGGTAGCCACTTTCAGCAAACATTTGTTGGCAGAGCTGCAGGAAGAGAAAAAAGGATTGGAGGCAACTGGACACGGGAAGACCGGCAACTCCTCTTCCCCACCTGCCAACACAGCCTCTGTGCCCACCCGGGCAATGTCAGTGGATCCCGTGACACCCGAATCACTCTGAGAGTGGCCAAGGTCCAAATACAAAATGCTAATACAAGTTTAAAAAGTAGCTTCCATGGGGGACAGGTGGTGCCTGCATCTTCACCAGGGTTCTCTTGCTAATCGAAAGATACTAAGAGCAGAACTGTACATCCCAAGGCAAGTAGAACTGTCTGTAATGTGGGTTTGCCAGAAAGTGTTCCTGGCAGTCAGACTCTCTGCTCTGCCCAAGAGCCAGGATCTTTTCAAACTGAGTACTAGCCTGAGGGGGGTGGCTTAAGAGGCATTTCTGACTTCCTCCCTATGTCTTGAAGCTACCGTCTAAGCAATGATCCTTTCTCCATGTAACTGAGTTCAGAATATAATAATCCACTCAGACTAGGTATCACACAAGGAGCTGGGCCCTTACTTGTGAACAACTCTGAATTCCTAGTTAAGAACATTCTGTTCCTTGTTCTGGGCAGCATCCAACAGCCCAGAGACTGTAGTGCAACACAGCCATGCATCGCAGAGATGCAATACAAACTGGATTCATGAAGCGTTCAGTTGCCAAAAACTGCCATTGCAAAGGAAACCTGAAGGGAACAGTAACATGCTCTCCTGTAAGCCCTTTCAGAAGATGGCCCAAAGATGAACTGCATACAAGCCTTGGCCAGCAATAACAGCAGAATTACTGCCTGTTGTTCTCAGATCTGGAGTAATACACGAGATAGGAGTGGGAAGAATGGGAAAGCTCTACACCTGGCTGGGGAATTCTGGGAGTTGAAGCCCACCCATCTTAAACTTGCCACGGTTGAGAAACACTGCTCTACACAATGGATGAAACAATAATCTTCAGTTAGTGACTAAGATCCTGAGTACCAGGGATCTATTGTGGTCTATCTGGAACTTCAGGAATACAAACAGCAATTCCAATCCATTAATGCTCCAGAAGACCAACAGCCTTTAGCTGCCTAGAGCTGCAGTTGCAACTGAGGTATCCTATAAATTGATTGACTGATTAAATAAAGGCTGCTGCCAAGTACCACCGGAAGCCAGGGCCTCTTGCCTCCAGAGACAGCAGCAACGGCTTATCTATTTTTTTTCTTCACAATCCAATGAAAGTATGTTTAGAGATCAGAAAAGAAGGGAGGAGAATACCCAAGTTTGGGAACTTGAGTCACAAAAGCTCTGGGACGTCTATACAACAGAATACAACTGGAAGATCCCAGTCTCCCACAAAGGAGCTTTAGAAAGGGCAAGGGAGGGAACAAATGCTGTGGAGCACTGTCACTCGTTTTCTTCATCAGGAACCTCTCCATGCTGCACCAATGGAAAACCAGCCTCTGAAGGGGAGGGAAGCTTCTCCTACACTTGATGAACGAGGGAAGCCGATTCAAATTCAGCGAGAGATGAAAGCTCTGAGAACATTTCTTCTTGTTTACTATTGCTCTGACCAAAGGTAAAAACAGGATGGGCAAAGTTGCACTTTGCTTAATGCTCTGGGCACTTGGATGCTTGGAGCTGAAAAGGGAACGTTCAGTGGGTAGTGGGCAAACCGCTGGAAGAACTGGCAACTCCAATTCTTCTCTTTAAATGGACAGCAATGTTACTAGGTAACCCAGCAGATGTCAAGGGTAGAATGATAACAGAGGAACGAAGCTCCTGTGTTCTTGTCCTGTTCCTTGGAAATACTGTACATCCTTTCTAAAACAATCTTGCAGCCGCAGTATTTGCTTAATAGAACAGGGCTAAACAGACAGCAGGCAAAACAATTAGATTTTCCTAAAGTCCCACAAGGGGGAGCCTGGAGCTCAGTTGCTTGCCAAAGCAAATACAGTTGGCAAGGCAAGTTCATTCCCAAACGTATGATGGGAAACAGCTAAATGTTAAGCTGTCACTTTACTACAGTAAAGCTTCACAAGGTTCCAACAGTTATTTTCATTTTCTGTGTGTATTTGCTCCTAAACAAGCAGCCCAGAGTTTTGTAAAGGAAGGATGCGCTAAAAAGTCCCTAACCCACATCCATCCTGTCTCCTCACACTGGAGCAACAGAGGAGAAAAATGGGGCTTTCCCCCTCATATAGTCAATTGCTAATTATTAAAATAGCCCCCTGGCTCTTCCTCTTATTTCCTGAATGACTTCTGGGACTGATGAAGCTGCTCACTCTGGTCAAAGAGAGACTTTGTGCCTGGGGCATGGATCAAGCAGTGATACTTTGTCCAATTCACAGCTCCTCCAGGAAGACCTTTGACTCAGATTTGCTCATTTGGGGCAGATTTCAAATGATTGCTCCATAGTTCCAACACTGCCCCAAAGCAGACCAAGCAATTTTGGTCTAAGCCTATAGAGAACTGTATTTCAAACCTGTGGTAAGCAATTCATATGGAGTGAGCAAAAATGGTCTATAAGCAGCCAAAATAAGGCTGGATCAGGCCTGTAACCTTTACGTCAGAGAAGTACTTGTGAAAACGTGAAGTACCAGCCCAGAACCACATTCTCATTGCTTTCATATCCACCAAGGCATAGCTGTGTCGACCTGCTTCAACTTTGCTCCAAAGAACCGAATCACAAGATCAGTTCAAAATATTACTTTAGCTTGCCATCAGCAGAACACAAAAAATGACCCTCTGGTCATTTCCAAAATAGATAGGCTGTCCATCAAGCCTTCACTCCTTTTAAACCTGTCTGCTTTCTGAGGCCTTCCTGACAGGCAGGAATGCAACCATCATAAAGCAATAAGCCTAGAGCAGGAACGGGCCCAGGAATGCTTAAATTACCTGTTTGATTCTTCACCTTTATAGTAATCTGCAGCTTGTTCATAATGAGCTATTGCCTGAAAAGGAAGGAAAAAGGAAATGGCAAGAGACTGGATCATATATATGGCTTGGGTTGACACCAAAGGTACACACACATATACACACCTTCTCCCTCCAAGGCCTTAGCAGACTCTTCCCAGAGAGTTCACAAGTAGCAAAGAATGGCAATAACTTTAACTCAATTACAGGGAGGTTTATTGTCCTGCCATTCCCCCACATGGCAAAACAGGTATGAATTTTATTCTGAGCATCTAAGAAAGGTGAAAACGATTTCAGAGCTCACTGCAGCTGGTTCTATTTCCCTCCACAGGATCATCTTGGGGACACATTCAGGAAGGAGACAGGGAGGGATAATGACAACATCACCCCCTGCTCAATCTGGATTAAGCCTTGTTGGATTAATCACCAAGACCATCTACCACTAACTGCCATGAGTGAGTTCAATGATGTCATGCATTGATATTATTTATTGTAATTCTTAAGAAATGCATCTGGAATATTACTTGTAAGCCACTTTGAAAATATGTCTCCTGAAAGGAAGGGTATCATAGTACTGCCAACATTTACCAAAAGGTCTCACACTCCCAGCTAAAACTAGTACCCTTCCCACTGAGACCAGCAGGCCCCCATGTTCCTAGCCTTCCAGACAGTCTTGAAGAGCTGACTCTTCATAGAGTGAGGCTAGAGCCCAATAAAGTTGAATGGTGATATGAGGGGGAGTGTTGTTTCTGGGACGCCAGAGTTTTTGTTATAGTTTTTATGCTTTTCACTATTTTTATAGTTGTTGGTAAGCTGCCCAGGGCTGTGGTGCAAAATATAGGTGGCTATATGAAGTATGATAGATAGATAGATAGATAGATAGATAGATAGATAGATAGATAGATAGATAGATAGATAGATAGATAACCCTTAATAGGGAGAGGCAAGCATTCCTCACGCATTTAGAGACTTCAGCCTTTCTCCATTGTGGCAATTAACTGCCCTGTGTCATTTGTATTAGAAGATATTACCCTCTTGTCTTTCCAGTCCAAAGTTGTTCAAAACATCTGAATGCACTTTCAGACCAACTCTGACTATAGATTGGTTTAATAAAGCACTAAACCTAATTCCTGGAGCCCATCGATTTCCCCTTCTCTGCCCCTGCTCTCCCTGGTAACCAGTTCAGGGCCCTTTGAAACTTGGGTGTTAGCAACAGCAGAACTGAAAGTGAACTTTCCAAAAGTTATCACAATCCCAACAACTATCCTCTTCTGGGAATCCAGAATAAGGGTTCAGGGTCAAGCACACCATTGTAAGCGAGCTTGTTGAGACAGGGCCTACAAGACCTGTCCATGCACCGTACCTTTTCAATGTCCACCAGCTCAGTCTCATAGATCTCAGCTATGGTTATATGGTGCTTGGCTGCAATGGTGAAACGCCCCTAAAAAGAAAGCCAACAGAAGAGGAGTGAATCAGAAGCCAACTTTTGGGGACACCTGGATGTCTGTGTCCCACCCAAGAAAGCCCTAGTTCAGGCAATGGGTGATCCTCAACTTTGTTGAACTATCCTGAGCCTCCAAAGTCTATAACTATCTGAAAAAATATCAGGAACTATCCTGAACCTCCAAAGTCTATAAATACCTGGAAAAATCCACTGGTATCAGCCCAAATGACCTCTTTCCCTATATAGCATATACAAAACGCAATGCAGAAGCAGACAACTCAAAAGGACACCATTACTCCACAGGCATGAGAGACAACACATGCAAGCACATTCTCTAAAAATGGACATGTAGCAATTAAGTGGTCCAAGCTGAAGGTTATCCTGCCATCTATAATGCATTTTGTCAGAATAATCTGTTTTTATACACCAGGGAATTTGGAAGGTAGTAATCGCAGCACATCTGGAAAGGATCAGATTGGGAAAAGCTGCACTGGAATACTGTATCACTCAAAGTTCATTTGTTTCTCCAAAGGCTCTAGTTTACTGCAAACTCTGTGGCAATTAGCACAATCCAGCTGACCAGCCAGAGAAAGTGCCATCTATCCATGATCGAGATGTTTACTTGATCTAAGGGCAATTCTGATGCACAAAGCTTTTTCAGCATCATTACAGTGCGGCATAATTTGTGTGTCAGCCAGACAATCCCCCCCACACATTAGGTCTGTGGTTTCTTGCTTTGGAGCCATATCTAAAATACAAGTGACTTGAGAAAAGCCATCCTTTATGGGGTTTGCCAAGTAAGTGCTTTTTTAAAGCACAAAATTGTCCATTTTTTTAATTAAAAAAGGACTTCTGAATTATATAAGAAGCTTACCATGTCTGTGTAGATCTCAATAGCTCTGAGGAGACAATTAATGGCCTCTATTTAAAAAATAAACAAAGTTAGCCATTTTAAATACAGTAACATGAAAAAACAAAGCCATTTGTCAATGCAGCTCCTCTAACCTCCCTGAAAGGAACAGAGGGCAGGAATATTTATAGTATATTTCCTTTCTTGGACGAGATCAATAAGTACTTAAGGAAAAACTGCTGAGTTCGTCTTGTAACCAGGACAGAGTATCTTGAGAACGGATGGGACTTTTCTACGTGGCTTGGCATTCTTCCTCAGGTGAGAACCAGAGGCAAACAGCTGGGCATCTCATCCCCATTTCTTGAGGGGCCCATTCAATACACAGCCAAGGTCAGGCAACCACAGGAAGGTTTCCAATGCTGCCACTAGGTGGCTGCCTGAAGAACTGCAACACCTAACTTACAAAAATACCTGTTCTGATTGCAGAGGATTGGACAACCTAAGCTCCAGTTTTTAAAAATAACCCATTCCCAGCCCTTTTGTTTTGAAGGGAATGCTTGCTCCAGACAGAAGATAAATATCTTTGCGTAACTCAGGCTTATCGCTATTTATTTTCAGGGTTAGCAGAATAGCTGGGAGTCAGGCAGCATATAATAGATATACACATTTCATCATAGTGGAGCACCTTATAACTGGGAGAGGAAAAAGGGCCTGGGAAAATAAAGAGCTGTGCCTAGTGCCAAAATATCAAAGCAAGCAGCCCTGCAGAAAAAATACTTCTTCTCGTAGACACGCACTGCACCTCAGGAGTGCCTGAGAAGACCACTCTAACTTCCTGTTCCATAGACTGACTGGCAATCTTTCAAGGGCTTTCTATCAAGCTATAAAAAAGCAGAACAGAAGAGAGTTTCCTTGTCCCACCATTTTCTTTCCAACAGAGGGAAATTCTTCATGCGGGGGGGGGGAGTGCTTTGCTCCAAGGGAGCCCCCACCCAGCCAGGTCTGCCCCCAAGTCACTGTTCTAACATGAGAAATAACCAACTGGCAAAGGCTTTCAGTTACCAGATTTCCCCCTTCAAGATCAGAGCTCTGTCTCCAAGACCATCTCTTATGAGATGAGACAACTGCAGTCTAATTTGGTTGGGTTGGTTGTTTTTTTTTGAACGTATGCCATGGGGTGGACAAGGGCCCCTCAAGATGTACAGATCTCTAACTTACACTGTTTGGCCCCAAAGTTCTATCAAGAGCAGCACAATTGTTTCCTTTTCCAGACTTCAATCCCAGAAAAAGCTTTGCTTACTAAAAGAAGACAATCCAAAGGCGTCAAAAGGGCTCCTATTAGCATCGCATTAAAATCCTTGGGGAATTGGTGCACAGCTTGGATTGCCCCTTATTCCACCTCCCTCTCATGGCAGATAATCAGCATCCAAGTCTCCAAAAGATTAAACAAATCCCTGACGAGGATTAAATGTGTTTTCTCCTCAGGTAACATGTCATCTTTCCTCTGAAACCATTCCTGGCACCTACAGAAGACAGCTCTCTTTAATCAACTGCCCATCAGTTTCTGATTAACAAGTACTAGCAACAAGGTACAAAAAGGATTCCACTTCCCAGAAATAAAGGCTCAGGAGCAAGCAGCCCTGCCTAGACAAATTGCTGTCTAGGGAAGGGTTCAGTAAATCTTGCCAGGCATTGCATTCAAGAGAGATGAAAAAGGTAAAAATTCTTTGAAATCTTTTCCTAATCACAGAGTCCCTGGGGAGAAGGAGCAGATTCATAATGCAAAGCTCAAATTTACTCTAAGTTACACAAAAGCTTGGCTTTTGGGTAACACAAGATTACACAAGACTTCCTAAACTTAAACAGTAAGACATTCAAAAGAAGTGTGCACTCGTGGACTAGGATTATGCATTTTGCACAAGAGGAGAGTTATTAAACTGCAACTTGGCCCCTGAAATAGTGGCTCAGTACAGTTCTTGTCTCCCCCTCCTAGCCATGCTCAAAATGACCAACAGGGGAATAACTATCAGTACAGCCAGGTTGACCTACATTTCTTTGGAAAGGAAATATATACTTGATGAAGCCTAAGGCACTGTTGGTTACACTGCATGATGGAAACCCACATTCTGTAGATTCAACATGTTTGTATATGTTCAGTGGAAATGTTGGGAGATATGAATGGACCATCCCTATGTCCTGAGAGGTAATCCTATCTAATTCCGCTAAGGCTGCACGAGTACCTGACTTGCTTTTTCTTACCTTGAGGATCAGCCTTTTTGAAGGCATTACCAGCATCCACAAAGCTCATGGCTGCATCATGCTTGTTCTGAAGCTGGAGATGGAGCTGAGCAGCCTGACAGAATGCATTCCCAGCAGCTATAAGAAAAAGAAAGAGGTACCGGGGAATGAAAGGCTTGGAACTTTTGAGTATGTAACTTAAAGTTCAAAACCAGGGATTGCAAAGACCCCAACAGTTTATCCTCCTTTTCTGGAAACAAAGGGGTGACAGAAGAAAAGTGCTTGGGGCCTACATTCTTAGCACCCGTGTTACCACTGCTCCCAAACCATGGGGTTCACCACCTGATTGTAGAGCTCTTATCTTAAAACTGCAGCACTTCCTTCACTGCAGCTTTGGGCAGTGGCAGTTCCATAGCCAGTGAGGTTAATCTGGGGTGTGATTATTAGTAATTGTTCCATGAAACTAGCCAGAGCAGCACTTGCCCAGCCCTTCCTGGTTCCATGAGGATGTTCAGGTATTTCCAGCTTCTCAGGCTGCGGAATATGTCTCTTTATTGTGATGTATGTATTCTACCAGCAGACAAAGTGATGTGTGCCTTAGCAAGCCAGATATGCCGTTGTGTGGGATATAGTCTAATTCCAGCCAAAGGATCAGATAAGCTACATACCACTCCAGTTCTTGGCCATTTTGAACATATTAGCTGCTCTGGCATAGATATCACATGCTTCTTCAGTCCTGGAGGAGCCACCTCTAGGGAGGAAAAGAACACAATGCATCAGCTGAGAGCAGGCAGAATCCTCTAGTTGCAAAAGAAGTCTCTTTCTTTTTCCATACTGAATGTCAAACAGTTTTAGCTTGGGTTGGCACACAAAAGAAAGAATATACGCAGGCGTGTGTATTAACATCTCAATGTTTACACTTTTTCAAGAAAGAAGCTACTATTAGGCACATCATTCAAACAAAAACTCTGCATGCAAGGAAATAATGGCATGGCCGTAAAGGCCCCAAATACAGGTTGTGTATTTCATGACAGAGAACATGAATCTAAGGAAAGGCAACTGCACTTATGGAGCAAATTCAGTTCTACAATTTGCAGTGTAGCTTTATTTCAATCCAGATATTAATAAAATGTATGAACAAAAAAATAAGATTGTTAACTAAAGTATATGCTTTCATAAGACATTAAACTGATCAATTCAGATTTGCATTTCACTTTCAGTTAGTAATTTCTATATATCTAATGCACAGGCCTTTGGAAACATCCAGTCTTACTTTTTTTCCCTCTTAAAAATTAACAGTGAGAGAACCGTGTGCTATTGAACTGTCAGTATTAAACAGATTCCAGCAAAAAAATATACCAAAACAGAGCTTTAGATTTTTAGCACCATCAAGTCACATAAAACATGTACTTTATTGGATTTTACATCCCTTAGTGTTTCACTTCAAATGCAATCAGCTACGGAGACTTTTAAAGCAGATACAGAAACACATCTTAAAAGGGCTAATACTTTAGCTTTGCCCACTACGGTTAAACACATTAAACCAGTTCTCAGTCTAGAGCTCAGGAAAAATAATTGACTCAAGTTTTCCAGAAACCACACATCATATCTACCGCAAAATGTTGCACCTGGCTATGCCAGCTCTGTTCTAATACCACCAGTTTGTAAAAAGCTTAATTTCTTCCTACCATTCCAACATATTCCCCTCCAGAAAGCAGTTTCCCTGCTTCATCACTGGAAACCTATAATTCATTTTCTTTGAGAATCACTTACAGATGGCAGTCAGACCTTGCCAAATGCCTTAGTTTCAACAAAATAAAACCCAGGATATGAAAAGCAAGTATTTTTAGTGAATGTTCTCTTGAAACATGAGAACAGAGGGGGCCAAACTAAACGGCCAGGGAACACAGAAATGATATCCCAATGCATGTATTTTGAGATGTTTTAAATACACATGTAAGAGTTAAATTTCTTCAGTCAGTTCTGAAAAATGTACAGAATCCAGTTTGGGAGATTTCCAAGCTATAGTGGCTGGAAAGCTTGCAGCCTCTAAGGAAAGCTGAGATGTCAGTCATGGCTTAGCTCAGAGAAATGAGCAATAAATTCCTGGACCAGAAAACATTTAGCTGTTGCACAAGATACACTGGAGTATGTAGGCCTGGGAACAAGTCACAGATCTGGATGCAAAGAGGCATTTCAAATACAGAATTCTCAGAAAATCTTGGACAATTAAATAGGGCTAAAAAAAGGCAGGTAGTTGCATACCCAAAATATAAGCTAAATACTAGGAAGCCAAGATGTTTCCTCAGCCTAATTCTGTACAGTATCTTATCTTTGTAGCTAAGGATAATTTCTTAAAGAAGCATTACAAAATGCTGGCTGCCAAATAGTTAAGACGGCCTTTTCTTAACAAAAGGGAAAACATGCCATTTTCCTATCTTTTCCAAAGCCAAATACATGTTTAACATGGAAGGGATTTGTGCACTGCCTTACTACTGGCCAGTTAGTAGCATGTAAACAAGATAAATGAACGTAACAGACAAATATTTTAATCCACGCAGTGCATCAGCTGCCCCCCAGCTCAAAAGCGTTTAATCAGGCTTGTATTTTTAAGTTCTTTAAAATCAACACATTCCAATTTACATACTTGACATCCGCTAAAAATCAACTTCATACATACTGTGGAGTGATCTCTTAGGAACTTGTTATTTTTGAAACAGACAGAAGGAATCTAAAGTAAGTTTGACTGGACCACAAACCTCAACCAATTTAGCAATCACAGTTCTTATCCTGGGAACTGCATTTTGCTACCATGCAGATAACTTCAATAGCCTCCTTTACAGGACTTCCACCAGTTTTTCAGATCACCTGAGAGGTAGAGATTCGTGAATCACAAATTTAAGTACAAATCCCAACCAGTTACTACCTGTATGTGACCCCCAATCTGCCTAAGAATCTAACAGATATGCGATGCTCCCCCTCCCTTGACACAGAAAATTATTTCCAGCAAACCTACAACAAAAACAGCTGGGCTGGAAGAATCCTGGAAAGCAAACATCTTCAAAATCTATCACAATTTCTCTACCTTCTTCCATCTAACACACACCATCAAAGCTGGCAGTGGTGACTCTCAATAGAGTAGAAACTAATCAACAGCTATTGACATCAGGCTTTTATTCACAGCCTGTGGAAAAATATACTTCAATGCCTTGCTGCAGAAGTGTGCAAGTCCCAGACTTGCATTATATATGATACAAGGAATCAGCCTTGAGTCCCCAGCTTTGTCATATGCCCTCCATCCTCTTTGCCCATCTCTCACTTGGCAACAGATGGTGCCACTACCTGTGGGAGGAAAGAGATATACAGCCAAAACCAAAAACAAAACAAAACCATTGCAAGAGCAAACTAATGCTCTTCCACTCACTTATGTCATGCTTTCAAGGAAAAAAAAAATCATGTAAGTTCTCCTGAATTAGAAACATTACTCAGGTGCATGAAGAAATAACCCTTACTTACATTTTTAGTAGATAAATATTTTGCCCCACTTAACTGATCTACTTTTGGCAGAGGGCAACTATTAACCTCAGTTACTTGGTTAAGACATCTAACATCTATTCAAAATTTGACTTCTCCATTAGATCACTCATTGTACGAAGGCTCAATAATACCTCATTGTAGCATGCGTTCATTTCATTCTTCGGCTCTTTCTGGAATGCAGTTAGGCTTCTGCTTTATCAGTTTTGTATCTTGGGTGCTAATTTTCTGTTCTGCTAACCTAACAGTACCTCACTTGCTTGTAAACAATTCTTTAGATACTTTGAAGAATGTTCTTCTGTGAAGATAAGCTGGATCTATGCATATCTTGTTACGTGTGTCCAACTTGTTCTGTTTAATCTTCTGACCTGCAAGCTCCTAACATTGCAGGTAGTCCTCAAATTACAAACACTCATTCAGTGACTTTTCAAAGTTACAACAGCGCTGAATGAATGGTACTTATGACCGGTCCTCAAAGTTTTGACCACTGCAGCACCCCAGTCACGTGATTGCGATTTGGACACTTGGCAGCTGGCTCACACCTGTTACGGTTGCAGCGTCCTGCAGTCATGTGATCACCATTTGACATCTTCCCGGCCAGCTCCCCACAAGCAAAGTCAATGGGAAAGCCAGTAGGGAAGATCACAAGTTGCTCCCACCACTTTTTCTTTCGAGAAGCCCCACTATGGAGTACCCCCTGCCCACACTCTGCAGCACACGTCCACCTGCAACACCCCTGGCCTGTCCACAGCCCTCACCAACCCATCTGTGCTCCCTAGCACCCACCTGTGGCCCTTGCCAGCCCACCTGCACTCTCTAGCCCATGCCCACAGCCCTTGCCAGCCCCATGCTCCCTACTGCCTGCGGCACCCCCCCACGCTCCTTGCCTGGGGCTCCTGCCTCTTCCCCCTGAATGACCCATGCAATCCCGGAATTACGACAGTAACTGGGACTGCCGTCACTAAGTGATGTGGTCATGTGACATTGTGCTTTACGACCGCATCACTCAGTGACAAAAGTTCCTGTCCCAATTGCTGTTGTAACCCGAGGACTACCTGTAGAGCTCAGCAGAATTTTAATTTTAGGCAATGAATATTTATCAAGGCAGGACAGTGTATGACACGCTAGACTGTTGTCCTCTTATTTCATCATTCATACCTTTGTCTTTCCTTAAGATTCATTTAACACTGGAAACCTAATCCTTCTTATGATATCTTTCAATCCCATTTTACCAATCACTCAAGTCTGCCCATTTTCTTACACTAGGCTTCAAGCAAAGCATAGCACATTAAATCAGAATAGATTAGCTGTTCTACAGTACTTAGCCCTGCTGCCTGCTTGGATTCTTCTACAATTATATTTCTAGTATCTTGGTAGTAGGAAATCTACTGCCATCACACTACAGTACTAAGAACCATGGTTTACAACTTCTTTTAGTTCATGGCAGGCTTGCCCACACATTTTCAGACAGTTGTTGATTGGGCACTTTATCATCCTTCAGCATCTTTTCTAGGTCAGTACGAGACCCAAATGTGGACAACTATGTCTTTCTTGGAACATTTATATTTCACTTCTCAATGTTCTGGAAGAAAGCCCGGAAGACCCACACCAGCCATCTTCTGGAAGAAACTTTCTTAGGCACAGGTTGACAAGCACAAGCTTATGATTTTAGCTACTTAGTGGTACTAATATGTGTTTAACAAGAGACAGGTCAGGTCAATGATTCTCAGAGAAACTGGCATTCTTTTCAAGGACAACAAAAACTCTCTTTAGTGAAGCAGAAAACAACTAACAAGTTTGGCCTAACAAAAATGCCTTCTATGCTTTGCCTGATGCTTGAGAATAAAATACGAATAGCTTCCTAAGAGGCAGAAACTGCAAATTCAGGGCCTATGTACCGGAGAAGACGAAGCTGACCCCTTGTAGGCCCCTGGCTTGCTGGCTAAATGAAAGGTAAAATGCTAGTTTGCTACAGATATGGATTTAGGTGGGCTATGTCACTTATGCGTAATACTGTCCTTTTTCCTCCAACCAAGTCCATCATATAAGCTTTGTCTCGCCCCTTGCCAGAACCTTGTATTTTGTCTCCTGCGCAGATCAATAAACTTGGCTCAAGCAGATCGTGTAGCACCATCAACTGGGTCGTAAGAGTTTTTCCCCTTCACTAGCTTGCCAGTCACCATTAACAATCCCACCTCTTAATCCCTGCACTAGATAGGATTTTGATACAAAACCCTGCCTAAGTATTAGGTTGCTCACAGCCTTCTGGGAAATATACTGGGGACTTAACTATTCCTCTCCACCTCACAGCTAACAGTAACTGAAGCTATGCCAAATCGCAGGAGCATCAATGTCTTCCACAATCTCCTGCAGAGGGAGCAGCTCCCAACATTGAGGTACAGTATTTTCACTTCAGTTGCCTCACCAGGGTATAGCATGGAGAAACGGGGGAGAAATATATTATTAGTATTCCATGGTCATCTTCTCAGGGAAGGGGAGGGGAGATTAAAAAAAGGAAGACATTTTACTGCGCACAAACATCAGGGCTACAGTGCACAACCCATCTAGTTCAGTGGTTCTTCAACTGGGGGATATCCTGGGGCAATGGAGAATTTGTAATATTATAGCTTGTTTGTGAGTCGAGGACCCAGCTTGGGATAGCCCCTGCCGAGATACTTGGGTAAAACAAGTCTGGGTTTTTTTGGGTGTGTGGGTGGAATGACCTTATTTGAGACCAGGAAAAGGGGCAATTGGGTCAAACGGTTTAAGAACTAGATCGAGCAGTTTCCTGGAGGTTTCTCTTTACAGCAGGGGCCCCCCAAGGGTCGACAGGACTACCATTATCGCTGTTGTTAAAACAGCATTTATTAAATTATTTTCATATAACTCATGTCTGGGGGTCGATGAACAATCTGAAACTTGATGAAGGGGTCGACGAGCCGAAGAGCTTGGGACCTCTGCCGCAGCAGGCATAAAACTGTCTCCTGCCGTCAGCTCGGCCTTAAAAACCCCGCCACGAACTGCCGCCGCAAACGAAAGAAGCGCCCGGCTTGCCCCCTGCCCCGAAAAGCAGCCAGGCCCACCTCGAGCGACGGGGCTCGCGTGACGGATCGGCCGGACAGGCGAACGCCGCCGGGCACCCACGGCGCGGGAGGGCGGCCCGCTCCATCGTCGCTGCCGCCCCGCCTCGACCGCCGGCCGGCCCTCGCGCCCGGGTCACGGGCTCTTCCCCGCACAGGCCGCCCTTCTCCCGCCCCTCCTCAGGTTCTCGCCGCGGCCCGGGCCTCACCCGAAGAGCCCCGAGAAGAAGCCGTGGGAGCCGCGGACCTTCTTGTCCGCCTCGGCGAGCAGCTGCAGCGCCTCCTTCTCCTTGCCGCTGGTGTCCATCGCCATGGCCGGGGAGAACGGCCCCGCGCCCCCAGAACAAGCTGAAGAGGAGGAAAGAGGACGGACGGACGACCGTAACGGCCACCCCTCACCGCGGCCGCTTTCCCTTCAGGCTGAGGGAAAAGAGACGTCTCCTGACGTCGACGCGCCACACATCAGCACGCACGGCCAATGGCGGCGTCGGCGACAGCTGTAACACCTGCCCCAGCACGTGACTTGGCCACCGACGCACGCCCATCGCTGGGTTCTCGCTCACGTGATCAAGGCTGTGCTGACTCACTAGCGTCACGTGATTCCAGCAGCAGCAGCGGCGGTGGCGGCCCCCGCAGCCGCAAGGGATGGCCATTCTGGGGAGGATCCGGTGGTAGATTCCGGAGAGGGGGGGGTTAGGGGTGAATTGGGCTGTACCATCTTAAATTACGGGAGGGTGGAATCCTTTTTAGAGGCTGGGGAGCGGGGGAGGAAATGTTTCCTTAAAGGTTTACTAGAACTGCAACCTTCCCATTGTGCTCTTCAGCTTTCGTCCCCCAAATTATCATCAGCCAAGTTGGCTGTGGATGATGGGAGTTGTACGCCAGCGCCACGTTCAGCTTTCCTCTTGGTGCATCTCCTATACCAGGGTTCCTCAACCTTGACCACTTGAAGATGTGTGGACTTCAACTCCCAGAATTCCCCAGCCAGCATGGCTGGCTGGGGAATTCTGGGAGTTGAAGTCCACACATCTTCAAGTGGTCAAGATTGAGGAACACTGTCCTATACCTCCCAGCCAGGAAGACCTCTGCTGCCTGAAAATCATGGGAAGTGACACATTTTGAGGGCGCCAAGTTGGCAACATGTAAGATTGCAACAGCCTGGCCTTTGTTGACTTGCTTCAGTAAAGAATTGCCCCCACCGCAGAATCTTATAGAGGAAAACCAGAGTCCCAATCTCCGTTTTTCAAATTGCTGAATGCATCTGGCTGGCAGTTTGTGATCTAGATGAGTGTTTCTCAGCCTTGGCAACTTTTCAGATGTGTGGACTTCAACTCCCAGAATTCCCCAGCCAGGTTGAGGAACACTCCTCTAGAATACTGAACTGGCTGGACTTTTGGCCTGACCCTGCAAGGCTCTTAAGCTGTAAACCATCCTGGGTGTAAAGACAAGAATGGGTGTGTGTGGCTTCAAGTCACTCTTGACTCCTGATCTACGTTCGCAAGTCCCTGCTGCTTCCTTGGCAGCATTTTCAGAAGTGGCTTGCCCCTGCCTCCTCCTTCCCAGGGCCGAGAGAACGACTGGCTCAAAATCACCCATCTGGCTTCATGCTTAATTAAGGCAGGACTAGAACTCACCGTCTCCCGGTTTCTAGCCTGGTGCTTTTACCCACTACACCAAAGTGGCTCTCTAAAGACAAGGATGGTGTGATGTAAATCATACGTTGAACCTGAGTAAGTGTGTCTTTCTCCATGCAAAGCATGCTTGTTCCAAAACACCCTCTCTGCGTCATGAACACACACTGTTCCCTCCTAAGGAATGTTCAATCTCCTCTAATTCCCAAGGATGTTTTCAACATCCATTAGCCCTTGCCCTGAGTGCCCCTTCCAGCCTAACTGCACAAACCAGAAAGCTACAGAGGTCACCCAGTCCTTGCCAGAGAAATCCAGCATCTAGGCAGGAAATCACAGGTGCTGAGGGCACCTGAAAGGGGAAATGTAGCAGCATTAACGATAGCAAAAAATCATCTTTGCAGCCATGACACTCCAACTAGCAAAAGGGAGTTCTAACTAGCCCAGCAAATAAGGGTAAGGAAATCCATTTATGGCTTGCTAGCTAGGAAGGAGAGGGCAGGCTTCCAAAAATTAAAGGCAGAAAGAGCCTTAGACTGGTTCTCTCTTGGGAATCCCTCTCAATCCAGGGACGTTTTTTGCCCTGCTGTGAACTTTTCAGAGGAGCCCTAAAGGAATCACTTCCCGAAGAAAGGTTAGGCTGTAATCCCATTTTGCTGCACCAGGAGCTGAGAGACCGCAAAGAGCTGAGGCTGCGCTCTGCTCATGATAACAAAGGAGTGAGTACTGGTACAGCCGTATCTACATGTAGGGATGACAGAAAACTGTGGTGCCAGTAGGGTGTTTTTGCTTTGTGAAAACTTTGCTTTGCCATGATGCTTCCAAGAGCTGTATTTGCCGTGTTTGGGAATTTTTAATGAGGGGCTTGAAGGGGAGGTGGGATGGGCAGAATGGCAATTCCAACAGAAAATTCACCTGCCCCGAATGAACATGGCTTTCCTGACGAATTGATCCCGTGAGCGTGTCTGGATTGCAGCAATATCGTTTTGAGTCTTTGGTGGGAACGAAAACCTCCTGGTTCCCTGCCTCCCTCTTCCCTCTGGATCCAGATAGGTGTGTTTTAAAGCATCTCTTTCGTATCAGAAGAAATTGGTATCGTGAAACTGATGTCATTGGAGAAATCAATACAGGCAGATAATAAATTATCAGCATGCTCATTTTAAATAGCTGTTGCAAACATGTATATTGTAGGCACATACATTATGTTGTTTTTTCCTCTCTTAGGTAGTTATAGCAGTTTACAGTATTTAGAGAGATGGAATAACAGTATCTAGTGTGCGATTGATGCAATATAACCACCTTTCCTAACCTGGTGCGTTCCAGTTGAACTGGATTTCCACTCCCATTAACTCCAGCCAGCATGGCCTTTGAGAATTATGGGGGTTGGAATCCCTTTTATCTAAATGACACCAAGCTGGGGAAGGCTGCTATAGCATGTCCATTATGGGGCTGTAAGCTTTAATTGAATAAATAGTGTATGGGTCTGAGATAGCAAGAAACAAGCAACTGAATAAAGTGTGTAATTCATTAAACATATTAAATATGCAATGCCTATTAATTATAAACCAACCACGCTGAATGGGCTTAAAAAAAAACCCCAAAAGGGATCTAGAGCACTAGGACAAAAGGATTTCTGTACAGTTTGGTCACATCAGTACTGTACCTCAGAAAAGGGTATCTGATATTGCTGATTTAATAAATAAATAGCATTTATTTCTCGCTTCCAAATGGTTTAGAAACCACACTATTAGGTTAAAAATCTGTTCTGACCAACTGTGAAAAGAAAATCATAAAACTGCCAGTTGCTGTTGATTCATATAAAGTTAATCCAAGTCAGGAATCTAATTTCTCAATTTGAGAGAATGTTTGGTAAAGAAGGATTTTTTTCTTTTACTGTCTCCTTCATCCTACTAATCTGTTTTGACAAGAACAAAGAAGCCAAAAGTGGTCCTTTAGTTTAGCACTGTGCAGAAAGAAAACCAATCATGGTGATTTTCTACACAGCCTTGGAGGTTCAAGAACGAGAGGACACAACTTTGCTTCCGTATCAGATGGAAATGGGTGGGGGGAAATGTCTTAGCTGACAAATTTGAGTGGAAAGTAATCTGCGAAGCAGGCCGTATCTGGAAGCATATTTAGACCACAGATTTAAATCAATGTTGTAGTCCTCTTTTCTCAAGAAAGGTTCATTATCTAAAAAGAAACCATTAAACCCATTTTCTGAATTGTCTTTTAATATAGTTTCAAGGACCCTTTCGGACCACCTCCCTTAGTTGGACACTATGCTCTTTTAGGTGATGGGAATTGTACTCAAAGACATGAGAACAGAACAAAACTTTTTTAGGGATGAAACAGCAGCAAAAGTGATATAAACCCCAATGTAACTTTGTAGTTGATCAGCCTCCAGTACTTTATACTATATTTTGCTTACATGCCAGTAGCTCGCCCATACTGAGACATGCAGAGGTTCTGGTTCTGCTAATAGCAAATGATTGCTTATAACAGGTAGGAATCATGAGATACCAGAAGGGTGGGGAAAAAAGGAAGGAGCTCCAAATAAGAGTTCATGTTTTGCATGCAATGGATACTGAAGGAGGGTTGTGAAAAACTCATCCAAATACCTGATTCTAGTCAGTCAGAATACTGAGCAAAATGGATCAGTGATCTCACTTGGTATGAGACTGTTTCTCAAGCAGATGTTCAAGGTAGGCAGCTGTATGCACCAGCAGAGAACTGAAAGCAAACCCAGAAGGATGAGGAAAAAAATACCCCAACAACAGATGGTAAGAATGGGAAACTCAGTAGGTATAACTGAAGGCAGAGGCAATAACTAAGAAAAAGAGCTGAAATTGAGATTGGTCCTTGGTCACAATAAATGCGTGATTAGGTTTTAAGGCACCATGCTGCTCTTGCTGCAGATTAAGACTGCTGTTTGTTCCAGAATCTGAACACCGAGGATGTTTGAAAGGTTAAGCAATTATGCTTTCTTCAGAAGCAACCTGTCATCTCAGGATGACGTGCTGTTTAGCTGAGTCACAGGCTGCTGAAAGGGGTTCACAAAGCATTTTTTTTTTTTTAAAGGCGATTGTATTACTCCACCACCACCAATCCAGATCTTATTGGTATTACTTCAAAACATGACATCATTCATATTGGAATTCCAAGAATTTTTATTTGGCACTGGCAGCCCTGCCTTTGAGATCATTACAAAGAAGCCTGCTGCTTTAAACCATACAAGCTACTAAATCTATGGAACTCCTGTTTTTTTCTGAGTATTGACTTCTCCAACCTGGCATCCCCTGGATGTGTTGGGTTAAAATCCCAAACCAGCATCCACAAGGCTCAAAGCAGGGGAGATTTGTTTAATTCTTGGATGCTGCACCTAACCAATGTGATGCCTATGAAAAGTGGGAAGACTGTCTCTGGCATTGTAATCTGTATTACTTTATAATCTGTATAATGTAGTCTGTGTTACATCTCCTGTATTATTTCTATCATGCTCCCTTTTTATCCTAATCAGGCATCAACAAGAACTGCACAGATTTCAGTAAAGTATCTTAAATAATAATCTGAGTAAATACAGAATCTTAGAAATGGCAAAAGGAATTTCCCAGCCTCATTTATTAAAATGAAAGATTTCTCAGGTTTCAGACCACCTGGGCTGAGTGGCCATTTATGAAATAAGTTGTGAGCTGACTTGTCCTTTCTCTCTCTCAACTATATCTACTGTCCTTTCCATTCCTTTCCCAGCCTCTCTCACACTGGTTTCAGACCAGCCTTTCCATGGGAAAGGTTACACAATTCTCACTTGCAGAGGAACACTGAACGTGGTCACTGACTGATGGGGAAGACAATGAAAATGTTCGGACAGGGCTCTTTCGCAGTCCCAAGATCTTCTGCATACAACTTGTCTATTCAAGATTGCTGTATGTGGAAAGGGGCCTTTGAGAAACCACTTTCTGGGGGCTCTCTTTCTATACACCTGTCAAGTAAACAATCCATTAGTGCTACTTCAATTGGCAGTCTGGTTTCAACACCGTTTAACTATTAGGTTAAAATCTGCAGTTGCATTTGCACGTGGAAAGCTTGTTTAGTTTTAACTTGTGCTGTGCCGGAAGAATCCAGCCCGTTTTGTTAGTTCATGATTCACTACATTGTGCAAACCCAGAAAATGGATTGCTTCAGTATCCAAGTTAAGCAGGCGATGTGAGTGTAGCCACAGTACCTCTCTAATCTCAGAAAGAATTCTTTAGCATAAGAGATGTTACTGATCCTTTCAACCTGAGCTGCTGGGACCTTCTGCTTCTGCAATCAGATGCTCTAGCACTGAAATTTGTTTTTTTCCTGGAGGTGGAACCACATAATTTGGGAGGTTCCAGTGGGGCAAAAGTGTTTTTAGCACTCCTATCCGCCTCTATTTACTTATTTGCTTTGCATATTGTATATGCACATTGGTAGGAAATGTCTTTAAGGAATCAAGCATTGCAATAAATAAAATCACATTTGCTAAATATATTCAAAAATAGTGAGATTCATATTTTTAAAAAACAATCTTCATCTTCTGTATGGAATAGAAACATAACTTGGGTGCTTTGTTCTGAATTTATTCCTATGCCTCAAGGTCCCCATCTTGTAAATACTTAATTTTTCACTTCAGTTCTCCCGTGAGAAAAGCTGGTGCTTATTTGTGGAGTTTAGTCCCGTAGCTCTTGGTGAAGCAGAAGTCACTACTGTGTGTGGAAAAATATGAAGATCTGCCCTCTTGTTGCTTCTGATACTACTGTTGCTATTTTTTCCCTCTTGACTCCCACTCTTAAGACCGAAATGGAAGATGTGAGCTCCAAAAGGGTCAGTGACTTCTTACAGAAATGCGTCAAACTTGAGGACAACGAGGGGGACCCTCAGCCCAAGGAGATCTTGGAAGTTCAAAGTCTCCCTATACTCACTCCATCCTACCCTCAGACAGTGCAAGGTAATGGGAATTTCCTCCGGAAACCATTGCACCTAGAGAGCTGCTTGACAAGTGCAGAATTCATGGCATCTTCAAATTTAAACCAGAATAAAAATAATGTTCTTAGGCATGTGATAGGGAGAACTTAAAAATAGATGGAATATATTACACCTAGTTGTTAGGCTAGGTTAAATATATGAAAGGTAGCTGCTCCAGGTAAAAAAAATGTGCATAACTGGGAGGTTCTTGATCTTTTTCAAAAGTGCTGGTTTTTTATGACCTTGTGGGTGATGGGAAGTGGGAACCATCACCTGTCTGAAGTGGGCTAATCTAGATGTTTACTGTTTGCTAGAATTAGACTGAAATGCTGAGCAGGGAGTGGGACTTCCCAACAGACAGCTCACTGTATTACTAAAGGCATTGTGTAGGAATTTCATATTTTCTTTAAGCGGTAATGCAGTAAAGCAGTAACAACCTGGTAATTTGTAAAGAATACAGAGTGATTGTACCATAAAAAATGGGAACACTCCTAAAATAAGAGTTGTTGTGAGGTCCAAATAGCCTTATAACAACACTTTCCTGAAGGTGATGTCAGTCTTTGATGAAGTGTTATAAGGCACAATGGTGCCTCATCCCAGCTCTCCCTTTCCAATCCTTTTATATGAGACCAATTAATGTGTTGTAATTAACAACAAAACCTGGCATTACTGTTTTCTCTCCTGTTCTATTTTGACAGAGGAAATCTCAATGGTTTTCAATACTTGCGCAATGCCAGCCAATCTGGGCCCATGTGCCAGGAGGCGGCGTGAGAAAGGCAACGGCCACGATGGGACAAGCGCATCTCTCTATGTTGACCGCCGCAAATCCAAAGTGTGGAACTATTACACCAAGCTGGGGGATGCCTATGTTGAATGCAATGTCTGCAAGAAGCAACTGTCCTTCCACAACAGCACCACAACCATGAGAGAACATCTGGTGCGGAAACACAGCATTCGTGACACTTTACTATCACAACTGAAGGATGACCAGGTTTCAGACCCAGACTACGTGGCTCAGGAGAACGCAATAAAAAGGGCTCGCCAGCTGACACCTGAAAACAACAATCAGTACCATACTGTGGCCTGCTCAGAACCCAGGACTGATGTGATTCTGGAACTAGTGCTAGAAATGATTTTTCGGGACCTGCATCCCCTCTCAGTAGTGAAGGACAAAGGTTTTGGCCTTCTAATTGGCTACTTAGAACCCAGTTTTATTCTCCCATCCCCTATGCAGCTCTCTAGCATGCTGTGGCACCGATATAATGTTGTCAAGCAACATCTAGAACATTACCTGCAAACAGCTCAGTCTATTGTGATCTGTGCTGAATTCTGGCTCTCTCACCCCAACCAGACATACCTGACAATCGTGACTAATTTTATTGATGGAGAGTGGCGGCGGGCTAGGTGCATCCTAGAGACCCAGCAGGTGCATGAGAACAAAGCAGAGAGCAATTTGGGAGACAGACTATATGCGGTCCTAACAGACTTTGGGTTGTCCAACAAATCTGTCTTTTGCATGATGCATGACAGCCTACAGGATTTGGAGGCCAATTCATCACACCTTAAATGCATTTATGGCTGGACTAGCCTATGCTGCGCGGCCCACCTACTACACCTTTGTGTCAAGGCAGGCCTTGAGGTGGAGCAGGTACAAGAAGCTCTGACTGCTGCTCGAAGCATTGTCTGCTACTTCCAGCAGGATGCTAAGGCTACTTGCTCACTGAACAGCAAATTGGAAGCCATCAACAAGACGAAACTGAAATTGGTAATGGACACTGGGGCTCGATGGATAACTACCATTGAGATGTGTGAGTGCCTGCTAGACCTCAAGTGGGCCATCATGTCTGTTTTGGAGGAACATCCCAAGGGAAACTCAGTGGTCCAGAATTTGGCTGATCACCAGTGGAAACTCCTGCAGGACCTAGTGCCAGTTATGAGGACACTTAAGATAGCCACTTCTTTCTTGCGAGAAGAGCAGAACTTCTCTATCTCCTCCTTGATGCCTTGCATCCATGGTATTGTCACTGCCATTGGACAGCAGTCAGAAGAAGCAAGCGGCATCATTAAAACTGTGGTAAACAACATAAGAGGAGAGCTAACCCAGCGTTGGGGTATTTTGGATGAAAATAAATTGCTGGAGAGCCCAGCAGTGATTGCATCATTTTTAGACCCACGATTCAAGGAAATGAGATTCCTAAGCCCAAGTCTACGGAGCGAATTGCACAAAAAAATTAAAACCATGTTGTCCCAGTTCTTCAATCATCAGTCCCCATTGTCAGCCCAGTTCTGGGTACCAAACTCTGATTACAAAGCAGAGGTTAGTGAAGCAGGCAGCCAGCTTTCTGCTCATAAGGAAAGAGGCCCAAGTGGGCAATCCCAAAGTATGTATGACATCCTTTTGGGAAAAGACCCTACTGAAAGCATGCCTGAGATCCATCAACAGCTAGAGAACTACATCGTGGAACCTCTTTGCAAGCGTAGCACTAACCCCTTGGATTGGTGGAAGAGCAATGAACACCGCTTCCCCTCTGTTGCCCGATTAGCCCGGCAATATCTGGCTATACCGGCAACAGTTGTACCACCAGATCAGGCCTTTGCTGCCAATGAAAGTGCTCTAGAGCACCGAAGAGGTGTACTTGCCCCTGAAAATCTGGACCAAATTCTTTTCTTGCACCAAAATTTTGATTTTTTAGAATCTATGCGAAATGGGAATGAGAATCTGAGCAAGTCTGTACACAGCCAGTACTGAAAAATCAGGCATGAAAAGAGCAGAAAAATCAGTGTATCACGATACAGCCAATATACTGGGAAAGGAGGTAGGAAGATCATCAATCTTAAAAGGATAACATGACTTTCAGGTCACTTTAGTCAAATTGGCAGGCAGTGTTTGAACTTGCCCTTTAATTTAAAAGTCAGTTGGCCTACTGCCTAAGCTTGCCCGTGTTTTTTCCTACAGTGCAGATTGTCCCATAAATAAGATTATTATTTTTTTTTTTAAAGATGAGACATACGTCAAACAGATTGTAGAGCAAGGACATTCCTGTTGCTTTTCTAAAAAGATTCAGGTGTATTCTTGGAAGGCATATGGTTGTCTGGATACATGCCTCCATCTATTTCAGAAAGAGGACTAATAAGGACAAGAAGCTGAAATGGTTTCAGATGTCTTCCTTAAATGACTATGTTATAATGCAGGATACTTCTAAGGAGGGAACAGAAATATTTTTGCATTGTATTTGTTTGTTTGGAATCCTGCAGCAGAAAGCAGGCTTTGTTCTGATGAGCCTTGCAAGTGGCAAGGTAATAGCCAGAATGCTATTAGGCCAGTGTTGTCCAAACTTGGCCACTTTAAGATGAGTGGACTTCAACTCCCAGAATGGCTGGCTGGGGAATTCTGGGAGTTGAAGTCCACTCATCTTAAAGTGGCCAAGTTTGGACAACACTGTATTAGGCCATCTAAAGTGAAAAAGCTACCACTATGTACATCTACCCAGTCTGGTCTTGGTGGCCAAACTTTGCACTGCAGCTTTAAGAATGGAATAAATTTAGATACTGGATCCACTGGAACAGCTCAAAACTCCAGCATCCAGTTTTCTACCATCCAGATCCAGTATGACATAAAGTATGACTTTAGTTGTAAAGACTAAAACATGACACAAGAGACCAAGTTCATATACACACTAAGCCACTTACTCAAGGAACAGCTGGATAGAAACCCAAAATATAAACCAGGGAGTTCTAGGAAGCTCCCAAGCCCATCAAGCACAAAGGTATGTGATGCAGCAGCAGTTCTTCCTTTGTCACTTTGAGAGCAACCAGTATGCCTGTCTTGCAAACTTCTGCAGCCTTCTTGATGTTGTATCTCTTGACTGTTTCCTTCCACAGGATTCCAAAAAGCAAACTTAAAACATACACATCAGCCAAAAAGGAATAATCCATGAGCAAATGGTCCTTGCAGGCTCGATTCACACAACACACTAGAGTTTACTAAATGAGACTGAGTAGTTTGTGGCTGAGCATGATGTGGAAGCCCAGCTATTGTTAAAACATGTTGCATGAACTAGATTTCCATATAATATGGTTTATTTGTTTAAGCATAGCATATGATGTGAACATAGTTGTTAACCTGGGTTTAGGATTTAGTGTGTTGTACAAACCCAGCAATTACCAAGGGCAGCTTTCCTGAGCCTGTTGTCCTCCTGGTATGTTGAACTGTAATCATTTCAGATGCAGCCATGCTAGTTATGATGGAATTCCAAACACATTTGGAAGACAGAGCTGGGGAAGATGGAGGATGACACTAGGCCACCAGAGACAAATCTAAGCCCTGTGATATTCATCCAAATAAAGCTCAATCTGAACTTGGGATGGACATCTAGCTGAGAGGTTGCTAGTAATACATGATTTTTAGGTTTGTTTTTTTCAACCTACACTTTTGGAAACTGCATCTAAATTTGAAAAGATTTAAGTGACAAGAAACAAGGAAGGTGCAGAAAGATGCTTAAAAAGATGGTTTTATGGGATTTTGTACTGTGCGGAACAAAAGACAATGCAAATGTACTTAAAGCTCTAACTGTACTTTGCCACAGGAATCCTACTGCATACATCTGAATATTGAGGTTTTCTCTTTAAAAAAAAAGATAATCTGTTCTTGATTTATCAGTTGCACTAAGCATTTAAAAGCTATAGTCTAAGCTATAGTCTTAAAGCCTTCTTATTGTCATTAACAAAAAGAGTGAATAGTGAACGCTTATAGAGTAAGAATAAAACTTGTTTGCAGATTTTAAGTAAGGTTAAAATGCACCATGGCTGCATTTTGCAAGTAGCTGTGGAAGATGGCATGTACATGGGAGAACCCAGTACCTGTCAGTATATTTTATCAGTCACTGGCTGGTCTCTGTGTCCATAAGGCCACCTTGCAGTATTTTGGAAAGGTCGAAAAGAGTAGCCATGATGAAAATAGGTGGAGACCTGAAATTGGGTAGGATGTGAACAGCTCAAATCCATTCATAGGTGAATTAAGAAGCAAGCTTAGCTATATATGAGTGCATGAGGAAACAAAACCCATGGAAACTGATGGGTGAAGATACGTGTTAACCAATTATGACTGGTGTCTGAGAATAACCATAATTTATAGAATGCAAAAATGTATGCCTACTTCTCAAAGTGGTATTTCATTTAAATAGGCTGGCCTGGAGAAATCTAGGTTTCGCTGCTGTCAATGGGAAAAGATGCAAGGAATGAAGACAAATAATGGAATGTGTGTTGGCTGGATTGCAGCCCATAAGAATGGCCTCCCCCCTTGAAAAGGTTCATAGAGATACAAATCACAATGCTTATTTATTATATTTTTATCCTATTTAAAAGATAATTGGCTTCCAGAAGAGGATGCAAAGCTATGAAAACCCATTTTGCAAGCATGTGCCACTATATTATTTCCAGTTGTATCCAACTGATTTACAGAGCTCTGCTGTATCAATTAGGCCCATATCACATGCTATCTTGAAGGTCTGGAAAGCGTACTTTGTCATCTACACTGAATGTAGATTATAAATTCCAGTTTCAGGATCTCCAAGATGCATTTATCTTGTCCACAGTGATTGCAAATGTGAATGAAAGAGCTGGCCACAATGCAAGAAGATGGCAGAGGGGAAACGTGTTTTAAATGAGCTTCATGGCTTTGAAGATAATGCAAACACAACCACAGCCAATTTTAAAAAGAGAGATCCCGCTCTCAGTCTTGTAAACTCCTAAGACCCATAAAGAAAGGGAAGTGGACAGCAATAACTTCTTGAAGTCTGAATGAAGAATCGAATTCTGAATGGCATTAGTATCCACTTTTACTCAAGTTCCTTGATTGAATACATGTTTGTGATCCTTGTTCCCACCGACAATGAAGCCAGAATGGGCTGTCCTTCAACTACCCAGGCCAAATGTCAGTAGAAACAGATTTGTTGTATCTGGCTGGGAGGGGTAAACCAAGATCCCTTAAACAAGCTTAGCAATCAAACTAATTTATGTTGATATTCCATACAAGTTTGTCCCCCCCCCCCATGGGCTTGTTACTTATGCAAAGTAATGGTGCAATAAACTGAAACAAGGTATGGAACATTAAAAAGATTAACACTGAGTCTATTGGGGAGATGAATATATTCAGTGGATAAAATAAATAAAATAAGTCACTTCAGCTGTCTACTGTTGTTACTGGGTACTGCTGTATTTTGAAATATATTCATGAATAAGCCCAGCAAAATAGCAACCAGTGACCAACTCTCCAGCACGAAGGGCTGACAGGTTCTTACCAAAACACAACAAAGTCCTCATTCTGTTTGGATTTCAGCATTATCGTTTGGATAGGAACTAACCAAAAGAATAAATCCAAAAAGGTATTACAGCTTTAGCTGCAGAACCCAATTTAATAAGCAACACTGAGTGCATACAAAATAACAATAACACAGATCACTTCAGTACTATAGAGTGAATCAAAAAGCAGTTGTATAATATCGATCACAGAAAAGATACTAAATATTATGGTGATTTCTCATTGATTGGTCTACTTCATCCTCCTCCAAAAAAAATAATAACAGAACCCTAGAAGACATAGTTGGGGAGGGATGGAGGGGAAAGAGAGAGAGAGAGAATTAGAGTATCATAACATCTGGACATAACAAGATATGCAACTAAATATGATAGGCAGAGGATGTGATTTATAAGCTAAATGAACTATTAAATTAGCTGTTAAGTCAAACCTTCAAATCTGGAAGTTAATCCTCTATATCAGCCTGTTTTGTACTGAATATCACAAAACCCTACTAGTTTGGAGGATTAAGGAACCACCAAACTATCCTTAAAACAGCCAGATCAGTAAATTTTGCACATGCTTAATAAGTATCCTTCCAACTGTACACCTAAAATTTAATGCAGTCTTAATTCGTAAGTCACTTACGATAAAGCATGAGTTATCCAATGCTATATAATACTGAGTTTTTAAAAGTTTAATCTGTACTAGAACAGAAACTCCCCAAAATACCTAATACAAATGGTCAAAGATGACATCAGAATAAATTAGTGTTTTAAGATGCTATATTATTTTCTGTTTCTGTTGAAACCAACATGGTTAATGCTTCTTGAAACAGATATAATAATGTAGCCTCTTGTGTTAGAATTCATGCAACAGAGCTGCTGGCATCAACAATAGTTTTACCATCTCAACTTTTCCCTTATTTATTGTAATTTTATGAATCTCACTGTGTGATGCGATGTCATCACAGTGAGTTTCCCTTCTTCCTTTCTACTTTATCAAGCTTTCCCTAGAGTTAATGAAGGAGCTCGGAGCGTGATTGTGCCAAATTGTATGATCAATTTCACTACTTGTAATGGAGGATCAAGGATGCCTGGGATACCTTCTTAGCGGCATCACTGTGTCATTCATAATGTCAGCTCCTGGCCTTCAATACTGTAGCGATGGATGAACGATCCTTTCAGATGTACAGTGGATCTTTCTGTTGCTACCTCAAACCCAGGTTAAGTCAAAGCTAGGAATAGTTATCTGTTTGGAGTATTAATTTAAACATAATTTTTAAACCCAGTTATATCCTGATTTTTTTTTTCTTGGCATGCAGTAGTTTAACAGCATTCTTACCCTGAAACTGTTCCTTCCCAGTTACCACTGGAGGAAATCCACGTCCAAGGTTTTTTCTTCCTTCTTTGGTTCATTTTTCAGATGCTTTATGGGCCACTTAATCTTTATCATTGGCTCCATCTGCTCCTGTAGGCGATGGCGTTTCATGTGAGCATTCCGACTTTTTATCTTGTCAAACACTCTAGATGTAGACCAGAGACAGCACTCTTCAGTTGTACAATTCACGCACACACAAGCATTTTTTTTTATTTTTATTTATTTTTATTTATTTATTGGATTTCTCTCCCACCCATCTCCCCTACAACAGGCTCTCCCTTTGCTCCAGCTTTTTCTGATGCACATGGACAATGGCCATCAGGGTGAAGACAGAACTTTCTGAGATGTCACAGCAAGTGACCCCAATATGAAAAACAGGGAAGGGGGGAACTCTTTTTTTGGATTAAGCATCATCGCCAAACATGTAAAATGATCACAAGACACCAAGAGGATGAATAAATTACAATACTACCTTGCACATTCTTTACATGGGAATACACCCTGACTGCCTGTGCTTTTGGGCCTATCTAGAACTTCCTTCTGGCTGCTGGTTGGACTGAAGACACTCTGTGCTGCTTTTTTGTAATTCCTTGGTTTCAGCTTATTCTCCTGTTTGGGCAGGTGGCAGTGCCTTTTCTTTGGGCTGCATACAATCTGCAAGTCATGGAATATCTCTGTGTTGATTTAATTACTCACAATTCATTAGTTTCCCAATTATAAAAGTTACTTGGGCAATCTTCAGATAAAACCAATTAAAAGCACTACCCCCCAAACTGTCAGTCAGTCGATCAATACAATAACCCTAAACCACCACGTGAAAAACAGAAATCCAGACCGTATCTGCCACCATTATGTAAGAGAACCACAACACGGCCCATGAAGAGCTAAAACAATTATGTCAACACCACAGCAAAAGACTGATTTTAAGATAAATTAATCTGAGAGGAAGGCACTAAGCAAGTATGCTTGGGGAGTACCCTCCACTGAAAATGTACTTCCTTTTCATCCCATTGTGTGTTGGCAAAGCCAACAAAGCATTCTAAGAGTACTTTCACACAAGGAAGCATGCAAAAAACACAACAGTAAGGGGCTGAGCAATAAAAAGGCTAAATGTAATGCATCTGTCAATCCCTCAGACATAAACTAGTGTAAGGACCAAAGCAGAGACCAAAGGTTAAGTACATGACTGCCTTTTGTACAACTGCCTTAGTTCTTAGTAAAACAAACAGCAGTGTATATGAATGGGGAATTTAGTCCACTGCTACCTGCTACAATTCTGTTTTTGATCAGGACTGCAGCAGGTGCAAAGAAAACACAATTTTTCCTGTCAACTAAAGACAAAAACACAAGTACACAACATCAAATCTTGTGTTTATGTCTCATCTGGCATGCAGATGTTGCACAAACATCAGAATCGTTTATAAGCCAACAAGGTAATAAATTCTTACAATGGCCAGAAGAATTTTGTCTTTCACAATTTTGCTTATGCCATTTGGAACATGGCTCAAGTACAGGATTTGGATTCCTGAAAGCCTCAACTTTTAAGGAAAAAAAATCAATTTGCCAGCTCTTTTGAAAAACCGCAGACTGTGTCTTCAAATGGGTACGGTACAGTCACTTCTAATTTATGAGGCAGTTAGTCCTTATAGTTGTGAGGAGCCCACACAGCCATTAAGGAATTGCCACAGCCTCAACCTAAAAGCCAACAGGCTGCAATGGTGTGGAAAGAAGGACCTTCTAGATCGCAAAATACGCATACTGATTATACCATGAATTTTCACAAACAAGTATTTATTCCAACAGCTTCACAAAAGGAAAAGAGAAAGAGATCAGGGAAATTTCTCCCTGCATGACCTTGGAAATCTGCTGCATGAATTCTGCATTTCCTAAAGTAAGCAGGGACACAGGATAGGAAGAAAGTGTAGATTTTTAAAATCCATTTACTAAATGTCAGCTATGATTTCCAACAAACTTTTCAATCTCGTTCTACCTTTTCTTCATCCAATTCTATCTCATCCTGCTCAATCTTGGGTCTCTTTTCTACCACTTGTGCTCGACTGCAGTCAAATTTTAATATTTTTTTCCAGCTATAGTAGTATTCAACACACTGAGAAACAGTCTTAGTTTGTATCTATTAAAGGAGGAGGAGAAAAGAAATAATTTCAATATGGGCAAAATACAAGGAATAGTTTTAATATACTAAACAAACAAAATGTTGCTGCTGTCTTTCTCTACGCTCCTTTTGTATTCTGTATTCAAGAGGATTTCAGATCAGATTTAGTCTCAGGCACCAAATAACAAAAGTAACCTAAATTGCTCTGATGTAAATGAGCACGTAGTTATGCACCCTTAAAATAATTAATGGATTTTAAAGGTAACAGAAAAGCTAGTGTACTAACAATAAAGGATAGATTTTTAAAAGAGGAAATAAAAACACTACTTTGTGAAAATATTACCTTCTTCTGTATGAGGTAAAAGTCCTTTTTGTGCAAGCCAAAAGCTTTCTTAAACAACTGCTTCTCAGCAGGAGTCCACAGATGTGAACCTGGAATGCCAACAAGAAACAAATTAGTAATATAGACAATCTGTTTAATGGCCTATCGCTCCTCTAAAATTAAAATCTTTACTGCCTCCCTTTTGCTTATTCTTGTCTCTTGGGAACCCTACTAGCATAATGAGTTTGTCAATACATCTGGAAAACTCAGAGCCTATTTTATTAACTAATATTTAAAAGCCATAAAGATGAATAAACTAATTCACATCATTTCCCAATAAAGGAAACAAGACACAAGAGTAACAATACGAGAAGCATTTCCTATCTCAGTAGTGGACAAATGATGTCCAGTTTTCAGGAAATGTATATTATGGAGTCCTCAGGGTTCTCTGAGCTTGGCTGTTTTCTTGCAAACATTTCGTTACCCAGCTAGTTAACATCTTCAGTGCTAGAATGGATTTGCTCTCTGTTTATATACCGTGGCTTGCCCTGCCTATGTTGGTGTTTTGCTTTGTTTTTTTCTGGTAGTTCCCTGATTAGGGAATTGTTTACTGCTTGACTGTATGTCTGGTGATAACCTTGGTGTTAATCTCTTCTTATCTGGGTGATGATTGCTGGTGAGGAGATGTTCTGGTCTTTTGTTTTCCTTTCTATTGTCTCTTTTGAATAGTGTGTAGATGTTGTTATCTCTATGTGCTTGTTGATGGCTACCTTGTCTGAATACCAAGCTTCCAGTCATTCCCTCGCATTTCTGGATTTAGCTTGGTCTAAGATGCTGACAGTTTCCCAGTTGAAACTATGGTTATGTCTGTCCATATGTTGTGAGATTAAGGATTTATATAACTTATATAATTAATTAATTTACAATTATTACAATTATTATAATTAATCTATATAATTTATATTCACTGACATCCCTTTTTACTATGCTATCTTAAACCTTGAAGTTTGTTTTATTCCAAAGTTGTTACTTCATCTTGCCAAATATAACTGATTTTACAATGAATTTCAAAACTATAATTTTCAACTTTTCTTTTTCAGTTTTAAAGAAGAATTGGACGCAGTTTTCCCCCTAAAGTCAAGGACGATGGGAAGAGCGCAGGGAACTTAAAAGACAAAAGAAAAGTACAACCCGCCCCCCCCAAAAGCTGATATCCTAGACAGTGACAGAAGAAAGCAGAGATGGACCAGAAAGACAGTTCTATTCTGGAAAGATGTAGAGAGAACTGCAAGAGAACTCAAAGATGAACCATTTTCTGTTGAATTCTGCCTTTCCTGGAAAGAGAATCCATTGTTGGATGCTCCATCATATACACTACTACTCTGCTGGAAACAGAACTCCAGTAGGTCTGCAATCCTATGCACATTTATTCAGATGGGCCTTTGGTCTATCTACTGCAGTTCTTCCTTTATTTTTATTTCTCAGCAGAAGTCCCACCCCAATTAAAACTAGATTTAGGACTTGCAGTGTGTGCTTGTTTTGAAATAATTCCCTCAATATTTAGATCTTACTCTTCCATATAAATCAAATTGGATTACAGCTTGACAGTTCCGAGTTATACTCCTGAACTATAATATGGCAAATTGTTTAATTCCTTTAAGTTTCAGAGAAGCCACGGCTACACCCTGACCAATTTAGGTCATCTTCTTTTACCTGAGTAATGGTAGTTAGCAAGAGGATGTCCAGAAGGCTTCTGTGGTCCTTGGAGTAACATCATCTCCAGTGCTTCCTAGAGTTGTTTTAGAGAAGACTGTCATTAACTCTTGTCAAATAAAAACACTCAGGGAAATCTTAGATGGAAATGGGTATATGCACTATGCTAAACTTTAATATGGTTCATTTGCTTTTGGCTTATTGTGTGTGACTCCAACCACCATGGCTGATATACCATAATATGGTGCAGTATTGCGAATAAAGCAGGCTAAACCAAGTTTCCTGCAACAAATGAACCCAGCTCCTAATTACTATCAGAGAGGAGCAGCCTACCATTAGATGACCTCCTATAACTGTTAATTTGTAAGCAAAAATAATTTTTCTATGATGTGGGAAAAAAGCTTGTGATGTGCAACAGCCTGTGCTGCAGCATCAAGTGGCTGCAATGTGAATCTTTAAAAGATGCATTAGAACAGGATGGCTGAGTTCTTGCAAACTGAGACTCTCAGTAAGACCTTTTTTAAAAGGTTAATAGAACGACCAGCTTTTAATTAACTAATGGGCCATTCTTTGATTTTAAGCATATTTGTAAATTCCGAATAAGAATTGGTAATAATGAACACACCATAGTGAAAACTGAAGACAAAGATGACACATCGGCGTTTTATAAGATCCATTGTGCAAGGTGTGTTGGTAGAGATTTCACCTAAATGTTGCCAGCATCAGAAGTTCACATGTCACAAGGGCTTTGCATTCTTTAAAGTGTGTTTTATCAGGAATAAGCAAACATGTTAACACTTGCTCATTCTGGATGGCTTCTCCTTCTGATGGAAGTGGCTAAACAAATCAGGATGCCCACTGTTTGTTTAGCGCCTCATCTGACCTAAGATCCTGGTACTCTCCTAATAAGCCTGAATAAAAAATGAACAACAAATCTTGGCTTGCTTAAGAAAAATGAGCCAGGGATCACAGTTCAGATACAAGTTAAACAAACTACAGATGGAAGTTTCCTGCTAGTTTGGATTTGTTTCCATCCAAACTGATTAAAGCAGGAGAGTGTGTATCTTGAGCACAGCACAGACTTTGAGGAATCTCTGCATTCCCGTAACTTATTTTATTTATTTATTCATCATATTTATATAGCCATCCATCTCACAGAAAAGTGACTCTAGGCAGCGCACAATAAAAACAATCCTTAGGACAATATTTATTTCTTTTATTTATATTTATTTATATTTCAAAATTGTTACTGCCCATGTCACTACAGAGCGACTCTGGGCAGTTGGTCCTGATATTAATGGAATATTTGGTCCTAATAGTAATGGAAAGAAGGAGAGAGGATAGAGAGATTTAATCAATCATTAAATCTGCCCTAAAATGGTACAATGCACCTGTAGGAGGTGCCCAAGAGAGAACTAAGCAATGTACCACATCTTTATGGTCCATGTTTGGAAACTGGTCCATATGTAATTACCACCAACACCATACCACCCCTCACAAATCTCTATTCCTTAATGAACAAAGCTACCTTAACCAGGTCGAATATTTCCCTCTCTACATAATAGTCCCTCCATGATGATACAGGAATCACCTGTAATATGGAGGTGTCAGGAACTGAACGTAGAACCTTCTCATGCAAAGCAAGTTTGCTTTACAACTGAATTATGGCTCTGCTTAATATGAATTAAATTGGTAACTTAGTTATACCCTGCAATACGTTATGTAAAGCCAAGGGACTGAACTGCTCCATGAAGAACTGGTTTGATTTATTTAAGTTTAAATGGGAGAATCTTACCAAAATGTTTCCTTGGGCTTCATGCAGACAATGTACAGCTAGTTCTAGATTGGTCCCTCCACCTGGCATTGCACTGGAGCAGGCCAATTTTAGCAGATCTGTTACTGCAAATGAATTTGTTTTCACAAGGATTAATAAGTTCTGCACAGCAGGAATTAAAAATACATAGTATAAAAGTAAAGAACACATGAATTTGGGATGGGAAAAGTCTCAAGAGGAAAAAGCTATCCCCACACCTCTCTTCTGTGTTTCCTTGTTGGTTACGATATCTCCCCATGGCTTCCAGACTAGTGAGGCTGGATGCTCATAGTTCTCTATAGCTGATCTGTCTTGGAGATCAGGTATTTCTGCCTGGAATCGATTTCCAATGTTAATATGCCTGAAAGGACAGAAAAGAGATGTAAAACAGCATCTTTTTTTTTTTTTTTTAAAGACATGAATTAGGACGTAACTATTAAAAAGAAAAAGAGGAAAGAGTTTATGTTTATATAACAAGAATCTCTACGAGGGCTTAGAATATATGCTTTCTCATGCATTCTCTTGCGAAACAGACCAAAACTCTAAGGAACTGTGGCCCTTAGGATGAAAAACAAATGGTGGCTCCCAGGCACATCTTGAGTTTGCTGGATCTGGAAATAGTTTTACTGCTGTTATTTACTGCTGATTTAGTATCACCCAGTGCTTGATTGAAGATAGAAGATAGTGCAAAGATAAAGAAGAGAAAAAAGAGTGAAAGAGGAGAATGTTAACTTGCCAGCATCTAGAACTTTTACATCTTCAGAGCGAGCTCATAACAGCCTCCCCCAGGCCAGGGACCTCCAGTTCCACTAGACTGCAGCTCCAGAACTGCAACTGAGAATGGCCTTCAGCTGAGGACGCCAAACTGGGAAAGGCTGAAAATCCAAGCAGGAGATTCTTTTTCTGGATGTTTCAGGGCAACTACATCATAGATATGTAACCTCCCACATATTCAAATCAAATCAAAATGAATACCGCCAAAGGCCAGCAAGACCTCCCTGTGGTTTAGAAAACAATTGCTACACATCTGTACTCAGAGACAGCACAAAATCCATAGTCTACAACCAAGTCCTATAAAACAAACGTATTTTTTCTTGACACCTTACAGAGACTCACCACTTTATACCAGGATTATCTTAGACACAATACCCACCCAATCAGGTGAAAAGTCAGAAGACCAGACTCGTACCCAGGAATAATCAAGGACAGGACAGACCTAGAAGAGACATAGAAAAAAACTTCTCTTCATCTATACCTCCCAGCTAAAACCTTTCTGCCTTAACTTCAGTGAACATTCTGCACAGCACTGATACTTTACACACAAGCCTTAGGTTGTCTCCCACTCTTGCTTAAGTAAATAGCAATATACCAGTACAACAGATCAAATAACAGAAGTACAAACTGGACAGCGAAACCAACTCAGAAATTGTTGCCACATCTATATATTAAGACCTAAGTCTGCTCATTTACTCATTTTCTTACATGATATATGGTACCATCAGCTAACAATATACTTCAACATACTACATAATACAAATAGGAGAGTCTCTTTACAGAAAGACATACATCTGACATGGCAACATTAAAAAACTGGGGGTGGGGGGGAATATCATAACCTCCCTGTTACTGAGACAAAAGTGACCATTCTTGAACAGAAACAGCAGAAATGATCATATAATACCGTATTTTTCCATGTATAAGACAATACTTTTTTCTAAAATCGTTACACTAAAAATTGAAGGTCGTCTTATACAAGGAAGTAAGCTGAGGAGAGAACCACGCGGTTGCGAAACTGCCCATACTTTGTCTCTGCAAACAGGCTTCCTCCAATCACGAGCCTTATGTAACTAATGTCAGCTGATGCTGAACAAACCAATTGGAACACATCCCGTTAGAGGTGGAGAGTGTGTAGGCAGAGCGGGTAGGAGAGCGTGTAGGCAGATGCAACAGGGACTGGCAATGTCAGAGCATTCTGAGCCCATAAAGATGTCAGAAAATAAAAAAATAAATAAGCGAATGTCTTACTCTGCAAAATTCAAACTGAATGTAATCAGTTATGGCATGGAAATAGAGCTGCAGAGAGACAGTTTGGACCTCCTCCCACTGAGTGTATCATGTAAATGTTACCTAATCACTAAATAAAAATGTGTTCTGCTTTATCTTTAAAATATTGATTTCTTAATTTTGGGTTGGAAAAGTGGGGGTCGTCTTATACATGCGGGCATCTTATTAACTGAAAAATACTGTAGCTAAAATATACAAATCATTACTAACATTTGAAACAGAGGATGAACAGGTTAAAGACTGTATGGTTAAATGGACTGCAAACTTTGGTTATAATATAAATATGGACATATGGCGGAAAATGTGAAGAACTGGTGTTAAATTTACACTGTGCTATAAAAAACAGTCAAACTCTTATGAAATCATCATTGTTCTCACCCCAAATCTTGTAAGATTTTAAGCTAGATTGCCAAATTTTGTGAAATTTTGATGAAAAACCCAGAAATTGCATGTTCCATTTCTATTAAACATCCATGCATCCAATTAATATTCATGTTTAAATTTTCTATGCACTCAAGTAAATAGTTTTTAAGGTACCATTTTATAGTGTAGCAATGTAATTTTAACAATTGTTAACAGATACGAAAACACATTTCCACTTTGTTCTTCGATACCTACTTTGTTCTGGGAAGACCTACATTGAACTAATTTGAATTTATCAGAGACTAACCCTGTTACAGGTTTATTTTGTTGCACGGGACAATTATGCCACTATCGTGTAAACAATTTTTATGGTGCCTCTCAGGCCGAGAACTGCCTATTACGTCCATCAATCCTCATCTCACTACCTTTAATCCAAAACCAGCTGCTGACAGGCCAAAACTAAGCCATTCCATACCAGCCTTCCTGAGCCAAATACCACCATATTCAATATAAAGGCATACAGTAGCAAACCAACTAAAAGAGAGGGTTTTCTTATTGCTCTAGAAGAGAGGCTTTTAGTGGTGAGAGTCATGTGTTTCAGGAGGCAGGAAGAGGGGTCTTACTGCATCCCAACCTCACACTGATTCTGAATGTATTTCAATATCAAGAGGAGACATGTTATGATGAAAAAAATGAAGGCTGTTTTTGTTCAGGATTCATGATTAGGTTCTATCAATCCCAATCTTTACAAGTATCATGGGGTAGTCAAAGGAAATGCTGCTTTGGAGGCAAGGGGAACCCTTGAGATGTTGCAAGGAAATCTAACGAAGACTTTTGTTAGAGAAAGTTCTCTATCTTCATAAAACTGATCTTGTTTGGTCTTAGGACACTGGATAAACCTGAGTAAGTTGGAGTGGTAATTGTTGTTGTTTTTTTTAACTGCATGGCTGTTGAGAATATTCTACTTGCCCTTTTAGCAGAAAGAAGCACCTACTGAAAAGTTCTCACATCTCAGCTTTATACTGAATCCACATCCCTCATTCTTGAGTCAACCAGAAAGCTCAACGATCAACTGTACCCATCAACTGCTAACAGCACTGGGTAATGGAATTCACTTTAAAGGAAGTTGGTGAAGGGAAAGGAAGGATTATTCACACGTCAGGTCTTGCAGAGAACTAAGCCAACAACAAACAAGAGCAACTCCAAACTGCACTTTGATCCACATCTGCTGTTATCTAGGGAGAAAAGAGTACTGATCCACAGCAGAATACAAAGTACTATGAGAGGAGAGAGAAAGACAGAGAGTATCGAAAATATGGATTTGAATGCAATACTTTTTAAAGAGTACTTGGATTTTCCTGGAAATACAGTTCCTTCAACAAATTGCTTCTCCTGCAAATGCTGTGGTCCTTATTAGTGTGAATTAAACTGGCCTGTTTCAGATTACATACTAAGTGAGAAGTTCTCTTTTAATTCTTCTCCTCAGGATGCTGTTTGTT
The DNA here is from genome assembly GCF_059951505.1 of Python bivittatus. NCBI lineage: Eukaryota > Metazoa > Chordata > Lepidosauria > Squamata > Pythonidae > Python > Python bivittatus. Next base: position 2,961,839 of record NW_028277054.1, read on the forward strand.
TAAATCAGAAGAGATAACCAGAGCGGTCTGCTTTAACGACATTTCCTATCTTGCAAGAGCACAACTTCTTTTTGTGTCAAAATGTAAACAAAGCACCATGCAAGGCAGTCAGATAGTGGTTGCCTAATGGAATTATGAGCTACCTTGAAAGCAGTCTGCAGCCCAGGAAATGCGTTCTAACTGGCGAATTTTTAATTGACACAAATGAGATCAGAGAAGCCTTTCTTAGTGGACGCACCCTGATTACGGAATCCTTTCCTAAAAGCTAGGATTATCACTGATAAATTTTAAAGCAAAGTCAAGGCAATTTGATTTTGCCAGCTTTTAACTTGTTTGCTGGTAGCTGCTTTAATTTTGTTTTCAATTATGTCATCAAATTTGTCTTTTGTTTTTACTAATCACCTTGTGAGGCTGAAAGGTAGAATAAAAACATTTCTATAAATTAAATAAATAGCCAAGGGGAAATGGTATGAGTAGAGAATACATGGAAGAAAAAAATGGAAGAAGAATTGCACCAGTCAAAAGATCTATGCTCATCAAGCTACACATCAATAAAAAGGAGGGAAAGTAAGTGTTCTTGCATCTATTTATCAGTACTGTCATCCTTTCACTTACGGTTCTATGTTAATTTTGGTAGTATCTTTCACAAGAGAGAATAAAAGGGCTCCATCCATTCCATCTAAAATTAAAAGCACAAGTTAGAAACAAAACAAACGTTTATAGAATCCTTCTCTTCCCTTTATCATTCTCATCTGTAACCTCAGCAGCAGGACATAGCATGGGACCAATATGGTTTTTTCTATTTATCACTGCTCATTTACAGCTTCAATCACAAAGCTTTTTGTTTAATTATTTTTTTAAAAAGCCCAACAGGGCAAAAAAAGATAAAAACGCAGGTGTCCGGTGTGGATAAACCATGTTCAACAGCCATGATAAATAGAGTAAGTTCAAAGAGAGAAAGAGGTATACTCTTCTTGGGGGAAGACTGACTAGAATCAGAAAGAGGGACACACCTTATACTTTGGGGGCAGATTCTATTTAAATCACTGGATCTTTATCATGGAATGAAGTCTAAAATGTCTGCTTTTAAAATACAGATAGTCCCCGGGTTAAGAATGTCTGATTTAAGGATGACCCATAGTTAAGAATGGAGCCTATTGTAGCAAAATCTGAGTTAAATACATAATGATTTGAGTTAAATACACAATGGTTGGAGTTCATCACACACTACTACTTATACAGCATTATACAATACCCTTCCGGCTTACATACAAATTCAACTTAAGGACAGACCTTGGGAATGGAACTCGTTCTTAAACTGGGGACTACCTGTAGTGTCAAAGCATGAATGCTTGAGAATTTTTATTTTAATCCAAACTCTGCACTGAGCTGTTGTCAGCATGCCTAAACTGCTTCTCCCAAAACACCCATTTCTTTCCATATATGCTCTACACCACTAATTCTGTCTCAACAGTAACCTAACCGATCATTTTTTTTTGCTGGCGTGGGAAGGGGTCGAAACACAGTGGTAAAGTACATGTTTCCCATATAAAAGGACTCAGATTTAATTCCCCAGAAACCCATATAAAAATATCTCAAGTAAGGGAGCAGGGGAAAAGAATCCAAGCCCAGCTGAATGCCTGAGAAAGAGGATACAAATCACAGTGGTTTTATTCTGCATTGGGCGGCTTTGTGCAGATATATCACAGGATTAGGGCTAGGTAATTACCTAAAACAGAGGTATACATCTTTGTAGAAGCGGAATTTGTAGAAGTAGAGCAGAGAGTGTTGAAATAGAGCCCTGAGCCCTCACGAATGGGGCTGAGCATTGGGGGTGGTGTGTAAGGGGAGCACTGGACTAAGCCTTGAAGAAGGTGGTCCATGAGGAAGACAGGTGAGCGAAGGTTACTCTGGTAGCATCCTCCAGTGCCAGGTTGAATCTCACTGCAAACAGGTGGAGGAGGTGGGATGAAAAGTGATTTTGGACGGGCTCGCCTCTTTTTCTTCTTGGGTGGCATGCCTTCCTGAAGATCTTTATCATCCTGGCTTTCCTTCTCATTAACCTGACAAAAAATATGGATCAAAAGAGTTTAGATTGATAACTGGAAAAGAAAATTAATGTGGCCTATACAGTACTGTATCCTTAAAAGGAGTACTGGATGTTTCTCCCAAGGGTTCAAAATATTAAAGGCTATTTAGAATCAGAGTTTTAGAACTGGAAATGTGCACTGCAGGGACCCTGAAATTATAGGATTCAGTCTAGCCTCAGCTTCAATATCTCTAGAACCCCCTACACTCAGACTGTCTCTTATACCATCAAACAGCTTTGATGTTAAAGAAATTTCTCCTAAGGAAAAATCTGTTTCCTTATGATTTTTACACTAGTTCTAGTTCTGCCCTCTTAAATAACAGAAAATAATTCTGCTTCAGCTTTTATGATGTGTCTTAGAATATTCTCTTTCTCAAACCTACACATATCCAAACCCTTTTAACTGTTCTTCATCAGACTTGGTTTCCTCTTCCCCACGTCCCATCAAGTGACTGAAGATTTTATTGACATTACCCTACCAAGACAAATAACACACTCAAGATCTAGCCATAGTACCAAATATATCGGGTTTGATACCATATTAAATGTTATCTCCCCCAGAGAATCCTAGGAATTGTAGTCTGCCAGAGATATTCAGAAAATCCTTTATCTATACCACCTGCCCCATGCCCAGAGGATTTCAGAATCTCAACAGTGAATAGCCATAGGGAAAAAATCAATAGCCAAATAAAAAAGAATTGCTGCTACAGTATAGTTTTCATTAAAAAGTACTTTAAAGAAGGCTGAAAACTGCAATCCTGGAGGGAAACTGAAAATGCTAACCCCATTGGTGACAGGATTATGACATCACTATTCTGTTTCTCCAGCTACAGCATATCCCTCTATAAATACTGACCTAGGGTTTCACTCTCTCACCTAGCATTGGTAACAGCTGATGCTACCTGGCAGGCCCCAAATCTAGGGAGCCTTTAAAATGGATACACCTGTAGTCTATCTAGGGATATAAAACGGAGATTTCTATTCCTCCAACTGATGTTACTCAACAGCAGTCCTACCATATCTTTTCAGGATAAGATGGTTGCAGTCTTTCTTTAGGAGAGGGACAGGAGAGACACTGAGAAATCCCTGTCTAGGAATTTAAGAAGGTGAACCACTATAAAGCAGAAGGCAGGGAGAACTGCTAGGTCCAACAGAAAGGAGAAGTAACGGAATATGGGTAGCCTGCTTTCTTTAGGATTGGACTTGTGACATAAACATGGTTATGAGGCTGAGCTACCAATCAGGATGCTGTTGATCTGGATCACAACTGGGTCATGACTTGATTAGGTGGCCTTAAGCAAACCACTGTATTCTCAGCCACTTCCCAGCAGGCCCCATTTGCACTATGGGGATAGCCAGCCCTTACAGGCAGATATAACACTTAAAAGATAATGTATGTGAAGATCAATCTTAACAAAGCACTATATAAATGCTAAATAAACAAATGGTTCTAGGGCTGTAACGTAAAGGTACTTAGTCCAACAATTCTGACTGAGGGACTGCCCGAGAACTCTATGTGCCGCAACTCTAGTTTCATTCTGAAAGCTGAGATGTGAACAAAATAAGTATTACAAACTAAAGGAGAAGGCTATTAGTCTAGTTTAAGTCTGGAACTGTATTGCAGATATCTTTATGCCCCTGAAGACACAGTCAAGCCCAAACATCTTACAAAAAGACTGAAGAATATTTCTCATCATTGCCACAAGCTTTGGAGCTTTAAGTCTGCAAAGGATTTGTTTTTCGTATATATTTTACTTTCCTATTTTCACAGGCCATGCAATATAATCAGCTATAAGGTGCAGAAAAACAATGCTCATAATTTGCAACTGTTTGCCTCACTTTAAAGGACAGGCAATAAAATACTTTTAATTTCTTATTATTCAAAATGGCAATGGAGACTTCTTCCTAAAATTCTGCATAGGGAGGAACTTTAAATATATTACTGGATTACATGTAAAGTTCCATGAAAGTCTATATTAATCAGAACTTGAACAATTCATTTATCTTCGTAATCTGAAATTAACACTACAAATCACCACCCACTTTGCTCTCTTGCTGTTGATTTGTAGCCATTACGGGTACCGAGACAGGAATTACAAGAGGTGCTACTGCTACATCTTCTGAAGGCCTTTTAGTTTCAGGAGGAATATCTCGGTCCCCTGCTGCCTTGAAGGGCCATTTCTGAGGATGTAAATGCTCTGCCTCATATGCCTTAAAGGAAATATAAAAAGAAATATGTATTCTAGCAACAAGACTACAAACTATAATACTATTTTATTTCAGGTTCTGTGTTGCTCTTCCCGAAGGACATAATCAGGAAACAAATATTTAAGATTTAAAAAGGAATGGAAAGAAAATATCTAATGGAATAAAAAACATAAAGCACTCCTCCTTTCAAAGCTGTTATAACTGCAATCCTAAATAGATTTAGGTGGCAGTTAAATTTCATTACATTTAGTGGGGCTTACTTCTGCAATTCTATCCATACCTTCTTGGGAGTCAACCCCAAGTAATAATCATGCTGGGATACATTCAAGTAAATATTCAAAAGTCTGGGTTGTATGTTAATGATTATCTAACTGTGAGCCACCCAGAGTCACCCTCTGGGGGAGACGGGCGGCATACAAATTTAATAAACAAACAAACAATTATTAGCATTTATGTAGCGATTTCCCAACATTCAAAGCATTTCACATACATTATTGCCATTATCTTATTTAAGGTATTTTGATATCCCCACTGGCAAGAGGCATTTTTAATGCTATGGGTTATTCTTCTACATGGATTATTAGCTGCCTTGAGCTTCCTCAGAACAAGGAAGTATGATAGTAATGGGGTTCTGCAGTGCAACAGTCTGGGAAGAGGATGAAAGCAGCGCATCTTTCTTGGCATGTGAAAAGATGACATTTTATCCCCCTGAATGCATCCTGGCAATGTTTGATTTTAAAAAAACAGCTACACTCAGAAACAAGAAGTGCAGTATGTAGCCTTCTTCTGGAAAGTTAAAGAAAGATCTGGTGATCAAATATAAGGACCACAGAGAGCAGAATCTGCACTGCCCCTCTACAGAATAGGTCTGGCTGAAACACTGAGATTCATTATCCGCTATTATACCCTTTCTCTGTGTGCTACGTAAATAATCAGCATCAGCAATAAAAAGCATTCATTTACCAGGTGATTTTCCTTTTACCTGCTGCTTCTCCTTCCCTGATGGAGACTGCCACTGCTCACCATAGAAACACATATGACTGCTCAGGCCCCGTTCGGTGTAAAACAGCTGATTGCAGGTTGCACAGACAAAACTGCTTCCTTGCTCATTCCTGTCTCCAGGACCTCCCCCAGTCTTACTACTGTTGGCAACAATTGACGTGAGAAAGGTGAAAAACATATTAGGAAGCTTGAATTTCCATGATATTATGATTTATACTCCAACCTTATGACAAGCACAACTATATTCTTGTACTTCAGTTCATGGGGGGGGGGGAGAACTTCCATGGTTTATTTACCATTGAACTGCTAACTGGAGAAGGAACCCCACTGGGGCATCGTATATAAACAAGGGCTGTCCGAGAGATAACAACTGGGAGCCAAAGAGCTGCTTAGGGCCATCTGCCAGCCCAATCAGATTTAGTGCTCCTTTTCTTTGTGTACCTTCTCATAAATCGCTTTTGAAATTCCCTCTTTGGAAGCGCCTCTCTGCTTGCCTGAGTGTCTTCCTCATATAAGGACTGAATTAAAATCTGTTAAAAGCTGGGAGTATATTTACTTAACTCAGCTTTACTAGCACTAAGGACGGAAACCTCCTATTAGCTTAAGCTTTCTGACTGGCTTTTTCCAAATTCTGTCTCTGATAAACCAATATTAAGAATTATTATTATTAGTGGGCCAGAGTTTAGCTCTCTTTTGGATTATTTTTCTGGATGCCTTTATCAGATAGGACAAGTTCTTTCAGAGAACATGACCAGTGCATCTCACAATGACCTGAATAAGGACTTTTATGGACTGTATTACAAAAGCTGGAGTGTATCTCTGATAATTTATCCAGCTAAGATAAAGGATATTTGTTTTGTAGCCATATTTGTAATTATTTATTTTTCATTTACTTAATTTATTTTAAATATATATATTTATAATGTTTATTTACTGTGGTATGTATATAACGGATATTTTGTCTTTTTATGAGAAACAGAGGCATGAATAGCACTAGATTTTGAAATGCTAAAATATACAGAATTAGAAACACATGAAACATCCCTTTGCACACCGATAGTATAACAGCTTCTCAATGTAGCAACTTCCAGCTGATAAGCATAATCTTTGCAAACTCTTTCTGACCCAATGAAAGAGCATAAAATGACTGTTATTGTTCACATGGATGCCTACCAAATAAAATATTTAAGTCTACCAAATAAAAATATATATTGCTTATTTTTAAGCAGTATTAAAACATCATCAAGCCCTGCTTACCATCCAGGGGAAAAGTATTCGTCCCTCACTGCATTAGTAAAGCTGTAGATATTTCCACCCTGTTTTTTTTAAAAAAGAAATTAAATACATTTATTTTTTTTCTTTAAAACTTAAACAAGTTTTTTTTAATCTCCAAATGAGCTCTATTCTTTAAAAGCTTTTACAAGATAAAGAGTATCATAAACTTTTCATAATAAATGTGCAGGCAGTTTCTTTACATAAGACACCCTGAAATCAAGCTTGATTCCTGGTGTTTACATAGATATATATACATATACAAGCAGTAAAAAAGTGGTTTGTCATTGTTTTCTTCCAGGATGGATTTGGAGTTTTTAGCCTACACCCATGAAATTCCCTGGAAGTCTCCCACCAAGCCCAAAGAGCTACCACCTGCTGAAATTAGGCAGCTCCTAGCAATAATAAATTACTGCTTTTCCAATGAAAGTGAAAATCAAAATTGCAACTGACCTTGTATACTATCAGGGTCTTCTTGTTGTATTCTGTCTAGACATGTGCACCATAACATAACTGCTACAGCTAATTTTTTCTATGAGGACAAACACCAAGGCAAATGCACAGATAAGGCACCCATAGGAAATGCTCCAAATATGTCTATTTTTCACTCATATTGGAAGAAGGAAGCCAAAAAGTTCATGTCCTGGACTATGGTCAAATTATGAGCAAAATCAATATTGTTGGCTCCTACACCCTTAATTCATAATGAATTGTTAAAAAGGAAAGGAACTCATAGCCAACAGTAGAGGAAGAGTCATGTTATTATTTCCAATAAATATACTACTATCAATTACATGTTTTTGCAACTACACTATTAAGTACCCTGACATACATACAGGGTCCCCAACATGGTAACTGTAGGCCTCTCTTTTGTGCCCACCAATGTCTCAGCACTTTTTTTTTTTTCAATTAAAAAACAGGTCATCATATTTTAAACCCAGATTACCAGAATCTTTCTTAAATAAATGTAGCCAGTGGCTATAGTCCAGTACATTAATCTGAGGTATGTGCTGCCACCAGGAAAAAAAAAAAAGGCAGCAATAACTTTTGCCTGCATTTAAAAACATTCAAACATTGTGTGTTTTGCCTCTGCGTGTTTGTGGAAGTGTTTTTCACTTGGTTTTGCTTTACATGTGTGGAATTTTGTCTAATTTATTCTTTGTTCCATGTTTTTCCAAGATTGTATCCACATTTGCCTTTTTGCTTTGCGCAATGGTGGGGAGTTCACATGGATCTATGATGTATGAATGGGTGTACTGCCTTTATGTACCTCACGGAACATCACTAGTTTGTCTTCAGTGAAACGGTCTTTTGGACCTCACCTTTCTTTTGTACTCTACTGTTTTTTGGGCCATTTCGAACTCTCATCATTTAAAAAAAAACGAACATTTTCTACTTCTTTTAGATCCAAGCCCACCCTAGTGGCTCTTTCATGTCAAGGGCAAGCCCTTCCATGGCTGCCAACATTTCCTCAAACATGTGTACTCATTCCAAATGCACCCATCAGCCCCAAAACTTTGAGGAACCTTCATATGCGTTAAGGATTCTACTTCTGATTTCTAAAAAGAAGCCTTAAAACATGCCTGAATTCTGTTGAAAATAGTCAGCTTGGGCTTCGCTCTGGATACACTATCAAATGAGGTACTAGGCAAGGAAAATGAAGCCATGGCTACTTGACTAGGAGAAGCCACGGAAGTTATATCAAACTTCGGTTTCTCCTTCCGGCGGGGTCTACCACTGCGAGAATGCCCTTTGCTGCCTGATTCTTTAGTACAAGTCTTGCTCTTCTCTTTCTTTCTTGGTAAAGGAGAACCATTTTCCAACTCCCTTGGCTTCCCGTAAGTGTGATTCCCTGGGGTGTTTTCATACAATCCTGACTGATTAGAGCTGGAAAAGTCTTTAAACTCTAGACATCCTTTTAAAGACAGGGACTGCTTAGCATGAGGAATACTGTTTGTGGTTACAGAGGGTATGGTAGACGACTGAAAGGACTGCAGAGGCGGCTGATCCCCTTCTTTCTCAGTATCAGATGAAAAGTCTTTTTGAAACTGAGTCAAAGCCTTTTTCAGAGACAAAGAAGGCCCTTCACTTTCCATTGGTTCTAGAACTGGATGAATCAAATCTGTTTGCTGCTGAAACACACTGGGAAGTGATTTTGCTACCATATGTTCTGTCTCTACAGCTGCCAGCTGCGATGGAGCTAACACTTGGGTATGGGACACAATGTGTTGAGATTTGGTGATCCTCTGGAAAAGATGACTCTGGACTTGTAGCTGATCCTGATTCAAAGTGGATTCCTGGGATTTCATAAAGAGCTGCCTGAACAATGGTCTGGCCTCACCCTTCTGAAGTAGGCTATGTTTTGGAGCATCTGGAAGTCTTGCTGCTGGATTAAATGTTTCTTCAAAGCCACTGAGTTTGGGCTCTCCAGAAATTTCCCCTTGGGTCTTTAAAAGGGCTGGAGTGAATGATAAAACATCTGGACATTCAAAGCTGGGTGTCACTGAGTCAAACACATGGGAAGGTCCCACCATCCCTTGAGAAACATCTTGACCTGCAGATGATAGCTGAGCAACATAAACACCATTTCCTTTGTTTTTGGTGCCAACTGGGGATACATTTCTGACCCACTGGAAGCTGCCACTTGGCTGATGAGTGGTAGTAGGAATCTTCTGGCCTCTGAATAATGGAAAGCGAGGTACACCACTGTTTGACCAGTACTCCAAGGCTCTGGTTTCTAAAGGGAACTGATGTTCTGAATGGGACTGCCTGTCTGACAAATTTGTCATGTTTTCTGATGGCCCAAGCATAGATAAATTCCCAGGATTGATTATAGTGTACATGCTGGATGAAGGTGTATTGTTTTGGCAAGGATAAATTTCCTTCATCACTTTATCACCAGTGGTGTCTTTGAGTGCAGTAGTGCTCGTGGAAACACATGAAATCTGACCACAGACAGAGGTGCAAGGTTGTAAGGGTCCCCTGGAGTCAGTTTCATTCTGTCCTGTAGATGGTGAAGGAGCAGACGGAAGCTTTGGACTGACTAAGCTACTAACAATACATCTTAGCAGGTCTCTGTTGGGCAGGACGGAATTACTGGGTGCTTGTGATTCTGGATGAACAGCCAGACTTTCTGCAGTTCTCAAACTGCTATGTCCCATCTGGGTATGTGAATCGTGTGAAGGTGGCATGCCCTCACATGCTTCATCATCCTTTAACAACCTCAAGCCATGATGCATTTCGTAATGCCGGCGCAGTGATCGATGGTCTGAGTAGCTCTTATTGCAACCTTGTTCTATGCAAATGAATGGCTTTGTTTTTTGGTGTGTCAGCATATGACCACTCCTAAGGTTTGTTTAAAAAATAAAAGATTAAACCATGAAACATGCAAGAAAAGTCTAGGCTTAACTGTTATTGCTACCAAATACTAAAATCACTTCCCTCATCATACATTAATATATATGATGAAGCAAGAAAAGGAATATTATGGTGCAGCCTATAGCAATGAATATATCAGCTGCCTTTCTAACGAAGACAGATTAAGCAGCCAAAATGACTTCTCTGATTACTGTCTTCTCAGCTGCTCTGACCCTAGAAATGGGCACGGCTCACAGAATAAGGAAGGCAAGACTGAATAAGCAGTGTGTGAACCAGGCCCCCCTAGCATTTTATGCTGCGGGTGAAGATTTATAAGGCTGAATACTCCTCCATATATATAAAAAATGTTTAAACCAGGTATCAAAGTGGAAGTGTCAGAAGCCTTCTGACACAATGTGCTTTCTTTCAATCTACAAGGGCTTTTCTGTTTAGAGTTACATTTCCTCATTTTAGCCTTTGCCTCCAGACTGAAAAGATACCACCAAGCACAAATTTATCAATGATCGCTAGACCCAGGCTACATGCTTCCAGTTTTCGTGCAAATTTCTCACTTTGTGACTTCCCCTCAACCACCAGAGGGTTGTGGATATGGCAGGGTGGATATGTTCTAAGGGAAAATAGTATTAATAATTTGCTAGCAATTTAACTTATTTTGGCTAATGGTATTTCCCTGTGCAGTCTCTGTTCCCACAATCCATCATTCAACAGCCTCCAAACTGTTAGAGGACTAATATTTTTTTCCAAATATTAGAAAACCTTTCTTCTTTTCAGCTGCCACCTTATCCCTGGAATCCACACTAAACTAGTGCTGTACAATACATGAAAACGTGCTACACTGTAGAGTTCTAGTAGCTCCATACTACATTAAGCAGAGCTACTCCTAAACTTTCAGTTTTGCCTTTTTCATGACAGAAAGGTTACATCACATATTACTATAGAGTGCCCACTCAGTGAGCACCTGTATGGCGCTGGGCAGATTTCATCCATAGCACTTATCATCTATACAGCATTTAAATCATTTTTGCCAAAAAGATACATACAAGTGATCCTGTCGCTTAAAAGCTTTGCTGCAGATCTTACAGACATGTTTCCGTTCCTGGCTATGAGTCACATAGTGTTTACTGAGAGAACTGGTGCTACTGAAAACTTTCCCACAGAGGCTGCAATCCAAGAAAGGGGCTTGAAGCGAGTTTTGCTGCAGTCTTCCTTTCTTTCCACTGCCAGAACCGGATCTGCCTCCTTGCTCCACTTCTTTATGTGCTGAAGGGGCAGGAAGCCCCAATTCTGAATGAGTAATACCAACTTTTAGTTCATCTACACGGTCTCTGGTGCAAGGCACACAGTATTAGAGTGATCTAAGAAGGCTCAGGTTCAAGCCACACAAGCAACTTTCTCTGCAATATCTGGATAATGCTATCCTACCTTGGAGGATTGTGGTAAGGCTTAATGAAGTAATGAAGCCTTCTGGCATTCAAGATAAGAAATTTAGGCAGGGTTCACAGATCGTGCTAAGTGTACAAAAGGATTCCAAAATGTTTCAGTAGATACAACTGATCTATATTTGTATCTCATGTGCCAGAGAAGAAGCAGCACCTGAGACATCATGTGCTGCAAAAATGGTAGGAGAAATTATATTAATTCCAGTATTTATGACATTCACACATATGAAACAATGTGTGCTTTACCACAAACTAAACCATGATTAACAAACTATATAGGTTGTGTTCATGTGACATGCTAAGCCAAAACAAAGAACCCACATTATGGCTTACTAGGATGGCTTAATGTTACACATAGTGTGCTAAGGCATACTGTGGTTTGGTTTTTGCTTAGCCCCAGTGGTTTTCAAACCACAGACTATGGTTTAAAGTGTACATGCAGAGCTAAATTCTGGCAATTATTCATTTATTACACTTTTAGACCACTTAGCAACCAGAGTTATTCCTGAAATATAAAAAACAAAACAGTCAGCAATGACAAAAGAGCATATAATGAAGCAAGATAAAACCTATAGCAATGCGTTAAAAGCAATGCAGTAAAGTGACACAACATAAAAACAGCAGCAATATAAAATAGTACCAATACATAAAAACATTTAAAGGTTCTTAAAATATCAAGAAAAATAAAGTCTTCACCAGATGCTGTTATGAACATACCACAAGAGCTGCTCTGAGGAAGGCAGTTCAAAAACTTGGTGCCATCACATAAAAATTACCTCTCCTTTTACCATTAGCCTTGTATATGCAGAATATACAATTAAGAAATAACCTCCTGGCACAGCTATTTCTCCATACTGGCTGAGAATTCTGGACAGTTGAAATCCCAACAATTCTGGAAAACATCCAACTAAGGAATGCTATCTTAGCTGAAATAACGTAGTTTAATAAGGCAAACGACTTGAATATGTAGCTGAAATAAAACACTTCCTCTTATACACGTTACACATTACCTCTGCACAGGGTTACTCACCACGCAAAAGTGGTCGTGAGTCCGTATCACAATCATCAAGGAGTTTAGCAGAATCACAGTCCTTTACTGAATACAAAGACAAGGTGTCCAGGTTGTCTTCCAATGAATCACTGTTCATATTTGTAGCTGAAAGGCTGGGATCCACATCCAGATTGCTCAGTCCAGAATAAATCATGTCTCTCATATCTGGACAAAGATCATGGCTGAATGTATCACTACAGTCCAAAGTCTGATTCCCAGAAAACTCAGGGAGCTGCATTTCAGAATGGAGTGAGCTGTCATCGCTGAGATGGTACTGGTCCATATTTAATCACTTCTGTGTCTGTATTTGAGGTTGTTCCCTAAACACAGAGAAAAAAAAAGAAGCGATGGGGCTATGTCTTCAGTCAACATTGTCTAAGGAATTCAGTAATTGACAATGAAATTGTAACATGCAGAGCTTTCAAAACTAATTGTTTCTAAGGAAAAACTAAAACCTCTGAACAATTATTTAATCCATTTGTTTCTTATGCCAAACAGCTTTGTCCTTTTAGTGTAGCTCTTTTTGTTGCAGTTTTATATGCTTGTTGTGGTTTTATGAACAGTATACATTTTGGCATACTATCCTATTTTTAATTATGAAGCTATTCTTTTATTGCTTTGTGTAACACTCTAGTACTCTTAACAAGAATGGCAGTATATAAAACAAAAAATTATTTTTTAAAGCATGCATATGATTATTTTGTCTGTGGACAGCTTAATTTGGTAACAGGGCAAATAACTTATATATCCAAAATTATGCATGAAAATTCATGATGTTTGCAGAGTGAAATTCATCAATACTTCCCTTTTCTAAGTCCTTCAATTAAACATTTGCTCATTTAGATGCCATTCACTAGTACTTATTTTTGTCTTATACCAATAGTGAAAACAAGTAGCAAAAGTTCAATATCTATATTTTTAGGCCATAGCATACATTTTGGGAAAATCCTGGGAAAGGAGTGTCCTTAAAATAAAAAGAGTATAGATAATCCTCACTTAATGACTATTCATTTAGTGACCATTCAAAGTTACAACAGCACTAAAAAGTGAATTACAGCAGTGCCCAAAGTTGCAACTGTTGCAGTGCCCCCAGAGTCATGTGACTGCAATCTGGGTGCTTGGCAACCAGCTCGCGCTTATGACAGTTGCAGCGTCCCGGCGTCATGTGATCACCATTTTTGATGTTCCCAGCTAGCTTCTGGCAAGCAAAATCAACGGGGAACCGTGCAATTCACTTAACGACCACATGATTTGCTTAACAACCACCACAAAAAAGTCATAAAATTGGGACCGGTCACGTGATTATTTGCTTAACCACACCACTTAGCGACCTAAATTCTGGTCCCAGTTGCGGTCGTTAAACAAGGACTACCTATAAAAGGAATTTTAACTCACATTCACTCAAAACTACATTCACTATTTAATCTGACATTCTGATCAATATACCTATTTCCAAGCATACATATACTAGTATTTTTAAAAACAACCTGTGTTCTTAAGATGCATCATCTATAAAAAGCACATACTTCATTTATGTCTTATCATTTTATTGTTGCATAATCATTTATCACTAGATAAAACTAGAATAGGGATAGTTTTGAACAAGGTACCTAAGCAACTGATACATTGATAACTTGTTAAAGCAAAAAAGATGGATGTGAGATACTTTATAAAACCATGAGGGGGCGAGGAATTCATTAGATATAAACAGGAAAAAAAATTATACCAACCAGAATTTTAGGGATTTTTTTTTACTTATTTAGGTAATTTATATGGCTGCCCATCTCACAGCAGCGACTGTTATCAAGTAACGTTAATGCAAATAAACTTTTTTTTGCATTGTAGTTTTGGTGTGCTAACAATGTCATAATTCAGTCAATATGCTGGTGCAGATATAAAAAACACTTCAATTCTCTTATGAGCTGCAGAGTTACATAATTTTCTCCCACCAGAAACTTGTCAAAACCAACTTGGCCTCAGTATCATTTAGAGAATCTGCCATTTTTCCATCTAGGATGGCTCTGGAAGCAGCAATAATTCTAGGCCTGGGAAAGAGAACTGAATAGTAAATGTTGAAACAAACTTGTGTAGTTTAAAAAAAAAAGTGAAAATGCCTTATTTTTCATAAACTGTATTTTAAAATACCAAAAAGGCACTCGTACTGGTGGAGGGAGGGGTCGGTGATATGCAAGTTTGATTAAAAACATCACTTTAACAGCAGGAAGATTAATCAACCAAAATATTTCAATTATCTGCCAAGATGCTAGATATTCACTTGCATTATACTGATTTTCAGGATAGTACTTTATTATTTTTTTTTTAAAAAACTAGTACTGCAGGTCTGAACTCTGATAAAAATAAAACAAATGTTTAAAGGAAATTATGCTGTTCTATGACAAAATAAAAATTTGATTAAAGGGAAAAATAGAAAATTAAAACTGCAGAATTTTATAAAAAGTGGTTTTAAAAGATGAGCAACAGAATTTGAAATTCTCCAGAGTTGTTGCAAAATAAGGCTTGCAACCATCAATAGAAAGATCTTCAATTTAATCCACAAACCAAAGTGCAGTGAACAATACCCTACTTCTTGGCAATAAAATATTCCATTTCTCCTCAAACTCTGTCCATGTTTAATTCAGAAAACCTTTACAAAACTGGAACCCTTCAATATCTAAACATCAGAAATTGTGATAGCGCGTCCTTCAGGCTTTTAAGGAGACTGGGTTCTATACTTCAGAAAATGGGTTTCCAAAAGCAGCTGGGTTTCCTTCTCAAGTCCAGCTTGAGCACCTTTTCACGCCCTCACAAATCTGGGAGCCTTACAACACAAACAGGCCCGAGGGGGACATCTTCCAGCTCCCCCTTAGGAGGCCCAAAGCACCCCTTCTCCGGACTGCAGGGGGCCCTTAAAGCAAGGCTGTGCAATGGCCGAAGGCCTCCTTCTCCAGCCCAGGGAGCCACTGCTGGGCAGGGCCGAGAAACAGCCTCTTGCACAAACCCTGGCAGGGGCCTAGCTGCTGCCACCTCCATTCGCAACGGGAGCTGCTCCTTGCTTGAGGACTGGGGGGCGAGGGGGGAATGGCCCCTTACCACAGGCCCAGAGGAAGCCTCTTTTGTCTGCTCCTGATGTGGGGGCGCTAGGCTGTGGCCTGACAGGAAAAAAGGGGGTGGGTGGGTGGATGGGTGGGAAGCACTACCCACGTCCCCCCCGTTTTTGCTGGGAAACGGGGACGTTGTTGCACGCACTGAGACACACCTATGAAACGAGGCGGGGGGGTGGAGAAAGGCTGTTCCCACCCTTGGAGGGGGGGGGTTACCCTGAAGAGACGCGGGGGGGAACGAAGCTGCCTTTCGGTCTTGCTGGAGGGGTGGGGCGGTTGCATCTGCACCTGAGGGGGGAGGAGCGAAGGCTGCTGTTTCCCTAAAGGGGGGGATCCGGAGTGGAACCGCCCCTTTCTGAGAAGGCGGGGGGAAGGGAGCGCGAGGCTGAGAGGACGAGAGCGAGCGGGCAGGCGGGCAAAAGCCGGCGACTGCTTTACCCGTCGCCTCGCGCCTGCCCCCTCCCTTCCCCCTTCTTTTTTTTTTTTTTCCCTTCCTTCCTTCGTCGTCGCCGCCGTCCTTCTCCTTGGCGCGCGCGCGCCGGCTCGGCAGCACACTGACCACGCCCCCTCCGCCCGCGGACGGCGAGGCACCGCCCACGCGCCCGAGTCCACCCGTGGAGGAAAGGGGCGGGGTTTACTTCCGGGGACGCCTCAGGGCAGCGGCGACTATTGCCTTTCGCCTTTTTTTTTTTTAACTATTTTGGGCGCGAAAAGGAAGAGGCGCCGCCATTTTGAGGAGGAGGGATCAGGAAGGCGCGAAAGCGAAGCGAGGGAAAGCGGGCAGAGGCGCCTGAGGGGAGACGGGCGTGAGGGAGAGGATGCAAGGTTATTAAGGACGGAATAGCTGCTTGTATAAAGAAAGGCACGAGGGGTGTATTCGCCGGTTGCAAAATTAATTCATGAGGCACCGAATGCTCCATCAGTCCCAGAGGGCGAGATTGCCGAATTAGCTAAAATCAAGCCGAGTAACACTTATGTTCTATACTCCGCAATCAGCCCAAATAGGATTGGTGATGGTGGTCCAGCGGGCGTGGGAACACGACCTGTTTGAGTCCTGGTTTCTTTTGTGGTACGAACTCCTTTCCTAACCTCCATGCAGATCAGCCAAGTGTCACTGAGTGGATTTTGTGGCTTTAGTTGAAAGCGTCCTATTTTGTGGTCATACCGACTTACTTTTAGGGATTGTGGCTGTGGTAGTTTTATTAGAGAGTAATACAACTTTCCTGCACTAAGATTTGTGGTAAAAAGGGAAAACCTTTTCCCCTCATTTTTAATCAATAGTTAAGAGGGCTAAATATGCTAATGAGAAGAAACCACTCATTAAAAGATTCACCCCTCAAGACAAAAACTGATTATTTCAGCAGTTAAAAGATTGAAAAAACTATTCATTACATTCCACAGCCATAATAAAAAGAAATAACCAGGAATTTTAAAATCTATCCTGAAAAGTAACTTCGTAGTATTACACTGGATTTCTAAATTTAAAAAATTAGAATTTAGGGGTACAGAAGATGCTCTTAGATGCATTATGGCTAATCAAGTGTTGTATTAAAGTCACTCTATTTTATCTTCCCTTCCAGCTGTAAGAACCTAATCTGTTGGCCTGCGCTTAGTCTTCCATGCCATCTTAAGATAGACTCTGCACGTTTCATGAAATCAATCTTGTCATATTTTCCCTCTTTCTCCCACTCCCTTGTGCTCTTTAATAACATCTTGCCAGATGAAGAAATGTGGGGATGTCAAAAGCTTGCCCGCATTTTTGCCCATATTTGGTTGGTCCTTATAAAAGTATTGGTTGTGGGTATTGGAATTCCTTCTCAACCAGTGTAGTTTCTGTTCGATTTGCACTAAAAAGTTGGGAAGCTCTGAGTGAAAATACAAATCAAATAATTAAAGACACCATTTAAAACAAAGCATATCAATGAAAACTATCCATGAGAGGTCAAAAAGTCAAGATGGCAGCCACAACTATGCAACTAAAAGCCCCATCCTTTTTTTTTATGTGCATCACAATGCACATAAAAAAGGGGCAGGGCCTTAATCTCATGGTTGTGGCCGCCATCTTGATTTTTTTTACTCCCTCCCTGCAGACATCCCTGCATTGAAGCATATCTTTTTACAGAGATAAGAAACACCACCAACCAGGTTAAAATCTTCAAGCAGGCCATCTTAAAATCCAAAAGTCTGACAGAATACAAAAGCCTCTGATTGCCAGGGAAAGGAAGACAAGAGATGGAACTAGCCAGTTTCACAACCTTGTGGAAGTGGTTCAAGCATCAGGGCAACAGAACATTTTCTGTTTGGTGTAATTCCTGCAGTGAGCAGCTACTGCACTGGGGTTAGTAACACACTAGTAACATGAAGTCTTGTACTATCTCTGCCTCATTTTTTAGTCTTATTGGAGGACCAAATAATTCATATTAAGACATTTTAGCCCTAACTTCTTCAGTTCTGTATCAAAAGTTGTTTTATCTCAAAAAAAACTATAAAGCAGTTACAAAACAAAAAGCTTTGTAAATCTAAAGAAGCACCATTGTTGCAATCGAGTTTATTCTAGTTTTATAATTAAATTATATTTAAATTAGTAATTTATTAGCCTATCAATGGCTGATCTCATTTTACTACAGACGGAATACTGTTCCTCACTAAAGGATGTTCCAAGAGAGATTTGCTGCTGCTCCCCTCCAACCTACCAGATAGTAATGCTTTACCTCTTGTCCTGGAGGGACAGAAAGAGAGACCTACATCCCCAAGATTGAAGTCCCATTCCTATGAAATCATCAGAAGTCACCAGGATCATCCTAATGACCAGAAAAGAAGGGGGAAAAGCCCAGACGAATGAGATGAGCAAACTCAATGAAGTAAGTAGTCAAGTTGATTTTAAAAATGATTTCTTCTGCTATTCTGCTCCTTTTGCAGCAACGTGGTGAAAATCACTATCCATCCAGTTCCATAGCTTTCTCCAAATCAGAGGATCTGAGAGAAATGGAAGGTGTGCTCCTAGTCCCAGAGCTTTTGAGAACAGGCAGGAGGAAACCCTCAATCTGGGGCAGGGAGAACCTAGAAAGATTTGCAGACCCACAACATATATAAGTAAAGATGAAGGTATGTGTTCACATACATACCACACTCCTATAACAGACTATAAAATAATGTTCATGGTTTTGCAGTGAAAAGGCAAGAAAAAATGTTATTGTCTGCTTAGGTTTGCCAGTGTGTCAGTCCATCAAAACTCACAGGACTGGCTATATTAGGACTAACTTACAACTTATCAGCATTTCAGGTTCAGTTTAGCCTATATTATGTAAAAAATTAAATTTCAGAATGAAAACTATTACGACTTGTGAAATTGAACATCTGAGAGAATGCCTGTGTGGTAATTCTAAATTGCTCCAAAAAATGATGCTAGTGCAATTCCAATTGTCAAAATACTGAATCTGGGGTCTTTGTCATAAGAGCAACAACCCTCTGCTGTTCATATACTTTAGTTTCATTTTAAACATAATGTTCAAATTTGAAAATACATTGCTGTATTATTCAAGTATGAGATTCATAATTCAGAACAGTCAACATCCTTGCCCAATCCCATTGCAAAGTCCTGATTTCCTAAATCCCATAGGGGTGGACTGAAAGCTCATAACTTTTCTAGGTATAGACTAGGTGGGGAAAAAATCATTAGAATATACAGAATAAACAAGGGCATAATTAATGAAGCAGATATAATCCAGAAAATAGTTTGAGACTATTGTCATCTTGCACATAGAGACTCAAGAAATTTCATTTTGAAATACTAATTTTTCCAAAGTCCCATTCTTTAACAAGAAAATTAAGATTGTAACTTAATAGTATCTTCTACAATCTGTTCCTCCTGCAGCCTTCCATTTTTAAGGCCACCACTATGTCGTAAAAACCTAGGTAAAATTTTTTCCTGGGGAACGATACGGGTGGGGGAAGAGAGAGAAACAACTAATACAGTAACAGCCTCCTCCACCAAAGTCGCAGAACTCTATCCCCACACTTCCTCCTAGCTTTGGCTTTTTATACATTACAAAACCACCCCCTCCTTCCGTATATACAGTACAGAATTTAAAGACAATTCAAATTCAGCCAATTGTAGAGTATAAACATAGCAGAAAGTTCCACCCTCTTTTAATTACCAACGATAGTCAATCCCATTTAACCTGTCTAATCAGGCTGACGAGTGCTGCCTTTAGCCCGTCCCATTACTTTCTGATCCGCTTCACTTTTGGCCAATCAGGAGAGCTCTCTCTCCGGCGAAACCAGTTTTTAATTAGTACGCCAAGGACCCTTTCCCGAGTTGTGCTTTCGGCTGCCTGATAACAACGCTTGTTTAAGACGATGCCTGTTTGGCTGCTCGACTGCAGAGAATGCTCCGGAAGTCTTATTTTGTTTCACTTGGTTCATTTCAGTTTTGCTTAATATAGCTTTCAAAACAGTAACGAGGGCTATCCTGATTACTTTTGCTTAAGTTGTTGGCTGTAAAAGTGAAATATTGCATTTTATTTTGTTTGGGTGCTAATTTATAAAAACTAGAAAGTATTTCTTTTATAGTAGATACTGTATGTGCAGAAAGTGGCCTGGTAATCTGTGTTGCCAGAACAGTTGCAAAATGCTATTTGTATTTTTTTTTTTCAAAATGGATTTGAGTATGATCCATGATACTACAAATCAACATTACTGTATCTTAATGTCTCTTTCAATAACCTAATGACTTATTCACATGCTTATAATAAATTAGAAATAATGTTAAGCTCTGAGGCTGTGATATTCCATTTTGTTTAGTAATAAGCTACAATTTTTGATAATAAAGTTAAACACAATTGGTTTGTTCTAAATAACTAGACTCATATCTTTGGAGAACTCAACACTTTTTCCTGAACTAATAACATATTTCATTGAGTTATATCAATTTATTTCCTGGTCAACTTATTTAGAATTAGGTTGTATACTTGCAGACCTATAAACACATATTTAAATACACCTTATTTTACACCATAGGGCTTTGTCCTCAGGAAAGATGCATAGGTTTAGGCTTTACCAAACACAAAGCTTATATTAGAGTTAGTACTATATTTGGAAAAAATATATTGTAATAAAGCAACAGACAAGGGGTTTTATGTAGGTGTTTGGTTTTTTTAAAGGCTTTGCACTTCCATACATATGTTAAGCCAAATGCTATACAGATGGGCCCATGCATCATTGCTAAACCAAAGTATGATTTGTTTGGTTTAATATACATGAACCCAGTCATTGTTCAGTTAGTAATATTTAAACAAATCATGGTTTGGCACAATGTCTACATACCAATATTTTCTTATCAGGTGCTTCTAAGCTATAGTGGGGTCCAACATGTCTATTTCAGAATGTCCCATTTATTTCAATAGAAATTACTCCCAGGCAAGCACTTGTGATCATATTTTTGAATTTTTGTTATTTAATGTGAAACCTATGGTTATATCCATATATAACATTAAGCCAAAAGCAAACTCTGTATTTAGCCAACTGCTAGTGAGTAGTGTAGTTGGTTCAGGGTTCAGTGTGCTCAGTGAACCCAAAATTAAGTTAATTGAATGAACATAGTTATCCAAAGGTAAATATGCCAAGTGAATACAGCTAATACATTGTGTGTGAAAATTAGGTTGCCAGTAAGCCATACTTAATTAAATCAGTGTGTTCAAATGCAATTGGAGGGATGTGATGGTGGATTAGTTAACTTAGCTATGTCTGGGTTGTAAGATCCAGATAAATTGCTTTTGTCTGTTTAAACTGAGCAGCAAATAAATCGTGTGCATTCTAAATAAAAACGGCTAAAACGTTTAGTAGAACAAAGTGGGTTTGAAGTTACGTTTGGGCCTGCTTTGTAGTTGGAAAGGAGACCACTAGGAAATCCCAAGGCTGGAGACTAAGAAGTCAAAAAGCATCCCTGAAGGTTTGGCAAACCATTTTTTATAGCGCTGCCAAGATGACAGCACAGATGTGTCCATTTAGTCCCCAAGCGTCAAATTTGAATCTTTTTATTGTCACACGTGTAAGATTTATGTACCGTAACACAAATTGGGGGCATTAAGACTCACACAGCACAGGCTTGCGTTTTACTCTGCTTTCCCCATGGTCCATCACATGATTCCATGTGGTCCTAAGTGTATTAATTTATAAGTAGATCCCACAAAGTTCAAAAGGGTTTAATCTTTAGTAAGCATGCCTGGGGCTGATGGGTTAAAACGGGTAATTGTCGCTGCTTCTGTAAAGCATTCTAATTTTAGATGGAGGAAAATTTTTCTAGATCCCTTTTTCAGTCAGTGAGGGTTTTTTCTCCCCAGTTTTTCCAAGAACCCTTTGGAAATTAAGATTTCAACCATCCTTTTCGCCTAAAAATGCCCCCGGTAGTGTCGTCCGCATGTCACGTACAGCCTTCCTCCTGTAAGTGCAAGGTTTACAAATAACATGTTAATCAGGAAGCTCGCTCAGAGTGCCTGTACCTTTAATTCACCCTTTCTTGACAACCTTCGTTGATGTCTTGGTACAATGCTCCCTTTTGAGCGTGCGCGCGTGTGGCTACAGTATTTTGAAAGAGGGAGAGGGGTGGGGCACCACAAATGCAAATTAAGTGGAGTGGGTGGAGGAAGATTAAAAAAAAAAGCTTTCGCTTAAAAATGTAAAAATAAAACTGCCCATTTGTATTTTTACCATTTCCGCCCACCTCTGCTTTTTCTTTCTTTCTTTTTTTTAAATTTTCAGAGGAAACCATCATCCATTGCAATCAGGCACTGAGCTGACCCTCTATGAGTCTGTGCCTGCTAGGGTCCTGCCTCCGGAGCCCGTGCGGGGATGTCTCGGAGACCCCGCGCTGACTGCTGCTCAAACATCACGGTGAGTTTGTTACAATGTAGCAATTTCTCTTTAAATCTCTTAACTCTCTCTACCTGCAACTCAGGGCTGTGACAGGGCGAAAAAAAACTGGGGGGAAAGGGAACCGTGTCCCCCCTCCTTGGGTAGTAGCACTGATCTCTTTCCATTGCTCCCCCAATTCAGTTCTGCCCCCCCAAACAGCCTTCTATTCCTGCGTCTGCAGAGCACGTCTACAGAATACAATGTAGCTTTATAAAATGATACACAATCTTCTAATCGTTGTAGCGGGGGGTGCTGGGAGATTCTTTCCCCACCCCCATCTCTTCCTTCGCATATCTCTACAGGCTTCTAGAATAGATTTTTCTTCTCCAGCAGAAGGGGTGGGGGCTTTGGGGAGCGGAGGAAAAGAGAGAAGGTTATCATTCGCAGGGTTGGATAATTATGTGTAGCTTTTTTGTTTTTCCGGTTGTAAAGGCATCGTCTATTTCATTTTCCCCCACCCCCACGCCATGTCCAAAGTAAAAGCGAAGGATAGCCCCAGCCAATGGGACTTCTCCCATGGTTTCTGAAAGGCTGGATGGGGAGTTGTAAAGCAGAAACATATTTTCTTTGATGTCTTACTTAAAAAGGGAATTCAGATGTTTACAGGACTTACTTCTAAAGGTATTCCCAGATAGTATAAAGTCATTTATTTTGATAATGTAAAAATGCATTCTTGAGCTCAGTAAAACAAGGAAGAACTGCTAGATGAGGTTATCCTCTATTAACCTGGTCTTCTCCATCTCCCTTTATAAATCTCTGCTTAAGATTCTGGCCTTGTTCTGCAAATCACTCCATGTCTATTTTGTGCTGATTTTGGTTGAAGAAAAAGAGCAGTACTACACAATTAAAATAAGTCACTTCAATTTTTTTCAAATTATTTTATTTCCAAATGGAATGTTATCACCCCCTTCTGTATTCCTGCACTTCAATCTCATGGCTTTCTGTGAAATAAAAACACATTTCTTTTAAGGTATTCTTTTAGTTTTGTACATTAATCCTGGCCATTGCCCCCATTTTTTCTGCAATTGTATTTGTTTTTCTGCATGTTTCATACCTGTTTATATATTTGCAATATGTACAGATTCTAATTCTCTGGCCTAGCTTTTTTCATATGCTTAAGTTAGTAGTCCAGTTTGGTTTAATCTCTGTTTGAGGTACACTTGCATACCTCAAAGTTCATAGTAATAAACACTCAATATGAAAGAGGTCATTTTGTGAATGTTTTGCAAGTCCAAGAAAGACACCAATTTTCCTCATCCTTACCAAGAGCATATCAGGGTTTTTTTCCCTTTAATTGACAAACATGTTCAGTGGACATCTCTGGGATAAATTCTAGTATTCTTGGAAGTAGTTATCAAAACCTATGGTAAAGTTTAGTAATAAGTGTTTGGAGATCTTTGAAGGCAGAGATGAGGTTCTTTCTGCTTCTCTGTTTCTTGTCTCAGGGAAGTTCAAAACTGGCTTTTAACAAATATTGTTGCATTTTCCCCAAGCTTTGTTGATTTGGAAGTAGAACTCTATTTGGAATATTTCTTTTTTAAAAAGTCACTACACTAATCTAGAATGGGAAGACATATGGTGTGTTTTCATTGATTGCTAACTCACTGGAAAGGGCTAAAGAGCATATACACATTGCTACTTTATCCCATCATGTGCACATACCTCATTAAGCAGGGACAGAGGCTTAGCTGAAGCCATATGTGTTATGCCAATTTAGAACTATTTTCAATTTGTAGAAATCAGATTTTGAAATTACTATAAGCCTTGGTTTCAAATGCCCATTTCCACAAACAGTGGAAACTGAGCTAGCTGAAAGGTCATTAACCATAATTAGTAGCATCATTTCTTACTGATTAAACAGTGGCAGATATGATTTAGTATGGACCAGCACTGGGATTATTGGTTAGATTATAGTTAAACAGCTATTGCATCGCTAGGTTATTGAGTGTAAGGACACAGCTGTAGCTACTGCTTTGTGTTTGTTTTTCACTCCTTGCAGGCCCATGGGGTGTTCTTTTAGAAAGCAAAAGAGCTAGCAAAAATTTTATTCCATCACCCCAGATACAACAATTCTGATTTTGTTGAGCCACTACTGATTTGTAGTTATTCGCAAAAAAAAAAAAAGTGGGGGTGGGGAGAAGGCCTGCCACCAGAAAATTGCTGAGATGTCAACTAAAGAAGGAGGGGGATTGACAAGCCATTTTTACCTATGGTTTGGGGTGCATTTGTTGACATATGACATATGACTTACTTTAAACACAGATAATGTTCCTTAGTGTGTCATGAAAAGTGATCAATTATTAAGTTCATATATTACACTAAACTATCACTTATTACGCATGATTTGAATAATCCACAACTGTCTGCGTTCACATATTATACAAAGCCATAAACTAAAATTTACAAATCACAGTGTGTGTATTGGTATAGTATGCCAAGCAAAAATCAGACAAACTGCATTAAGATTTAGCATATGATAGATGAATCCAGCCCATCGTGGATTATTCAATAAATAATGGCTTAATAAAACATTGATGAGTTTTATGTGTGATCCAGTCTGAGGTCTGGTTCTTACAACATGTTAAACCACAATCAGTTTGGTTTTGGCTTAGTGTGTGTGAGCCCAGCCAATTATAATTTATTCGTCAAATCATAACAAAATGCTGGCTTAGCAAATTATGTAATCCCACTCATAGGAAGTATCCATTCATAATACTAAGCTATGGTTTAATCAAGAAATCATTAGTTATGCTTATGCAGCAAACTTAGGAACACTACATTATAGTTTTGTGCAAATCGCTATAACCTGATTCACACATAAACCTAAGCCAGCATTTTTAATACACTTGGTTGAACTAGCCATGGTGCTTTGGTTTATACTTAACTTTTTTGAGTCAGTTTACATATCATACTACGCCAAAAACAACAGTGCTAAATGGCTTAGCATTATGTGTGAAGTAGGCCACTGCAATATGGATTCAAATCTATTTCAGTTACATTCATTGTCATTTACTATTATATTTCTAAATATTTACTTAAGTGCTTGGTTAACCAACTTTTTCACATTCCCTGGTTATAAATGCACAAATTATATTACTTAAACTCTGATCTTGCATACATTTTGAAACAGCTCCTTCACAAGTTGCCTAGATATGTAGTAAATATGGTTAAGAGAAAGTTTTTCAGTATCAAAATTCAAATAGTATACAATTCTCTTCGATGCTTTCTAAAGGAGTTATCCAACTCTTGCTATGTTATTGTTAAAACTTTAAATGTAGCAATTCTGGAAAAAAAATGGAACGACTAAGACTTCTTAGCTGCCATAGTTTTTTGTTGATGTTTGTAGAAACATGAAATTTATGTTTTTCATGAGTTGCCTTTGTCTGTTTTATGTGTGTGCCAAATTACCTGTGCCAATTGGTACAGATCCACTATATTTAATCAAGTGGGAGCTAGTGTTTCATATTTTTTAATTATTTCTCACCAAAGTAGTAAATGTATATTTCATACTTGACTGCCAAGAATGTTTAGGGAGAAGTTAAGGTAATTGAAAACATTAAAATTTGGAACTCTTAATATTTTGGTTGGAATCAAGTTATCATAATATGCTTTTAATGTGAAATGCATCTCTATCCTTTTTAATACAAATATGAGAAATAAAAACAGACTTTCTTTTAAAATACGGAAACAAAAACTAGAATACATCCTATTTGCATTTTAGAATGTGTGAGGTGTTTTAAGAAATTAAAGAGTGAACCCCTTTGTTTTCAGAAATAACTGCCCTTCTACCCAGCTTCTCTCTCTTCTCATGACTTTCTAAGATTATGTCCAGAAAAAATCAGGAAAGTTACTCAGTTAACATTTATGTGTGCAGAGAAGACCAATCTTTTATATTACACAATGTTAATGTCACATATTTGAAAACAGTAATGTGCTGAATGAGGGATAACAAACTAAAATTTAATTGAGATAAAACAGATGCTCTTAATTAAGAATCAGATGATTTAGAAATACTGTTGGATTTGCTTCTGAAATATTATGTTGGGACCAGGAGTACCTTCCATGAGTTTGGGTGATATGTCAAATGTGCTTGTTCACAGGAAAGCCATAGTAAGGCGTGCAAGTTATATCCAGAATGGATTACTGTAGTACACTCTATATGAGGCTACCTTTGAGCAGAAACTTCAGGTAGTCCAAAATGCAAGAGAGATGGTCTTGATTGGTGTTTTGGAGTATGTCACATTGATTTGCAAGAATGGCACTGGCTTCCTTGTTGTTTCTGGAAAAGTTTAAAGGGCCCATTATGACATTTAAGGCCTATAATGATTTGCTTTCGGAATAACTGAAGAATCATCTCACCCTGTATGAACCTGTTTGCTTCTTCAGACAGTTATAAGGAACCTATTGGTTGCACTGACTGGGTCTGCTGGGAAGCCACAAGTTCCTCATCCCTGCCTTAAAAACTGTAGGGGAGGCGTTTCAAATTCTGACAGAGTAGTGCCCAGTGGTTCATAGAGTTGTATGTTTTTGTGGCAGTATCTAGATTGTGGAACACCATGCCTCTAGAGGTTCCTTTTACTCCCTCAGAGGGTATTGCATTTGAAGACATTTTGTTCAAACAAGGTTTCAGCATATTAAAGTTATTAAAGTTGAGGCATGTTAACAAAGTGCTTGTACAAAATCTATGTAAGATGTTTTGCCTGTTGCATGTGTCTCCATTTTTACTGTGTTCTTTATTCATATACTTATTAATGATTCTAAACAGCCTTGGGTATTATTTTCTTAAATAAATAAATAAATAAATAAATCCCTTAATCCAGGGGGGAATACCTCACAAGCATTATAAACATGATGTAATCCATTATGAAGCTTCAGTGTGACAAATCACAAATATTCATGGCATTATAGACTGAGGACTACACATTCCTACTTTCCATTCCATGGAGAAGTATTGTTTTGTCTGTACTAATACCATTGCTTCTGGAAAAATCTTATACTTCGACAGAGTCAGATATGCCTAACTAGATCTTGGATCATTGCTCTTGTCAGCAAGATACCTTACTTAATGTCATAAGTGAATATCAAGCCAAACAAAAATCAGTGAATTTCACTGTTCTCACCTTGCTTTTTAGCATATGAATTTTTTTTCCACAAAAGGTATACGTACTACTTGAATCAGTGTTCAAATTATGTTTCTAGGTGATATAAAGACTTTATTTAGCTGGAAACCACTACATTTAATTATTATAGCAATCAATGTATATATAACTGTTCAAAAAGCATATAAAACATTGGAAACCTGATTTAATTCACCAAGAACCCCAAACCCCTACAAACATTCCAGTTTGGAATTCCATTAGTAAACAGCTGTAAAACCTCTGATAAAAAGTGTAAAACTCTGCCATGCAATACCATGTTCTTGTAGTGGTCATGTTTGTACTTTGTGGTAATTCAAATTCTAGCTGATCAGATTTGCTTGTCTCTTTTGCCCATGGAAGAACTAATAAAGCACAGAAACTCCTGTGATTTGTTTACCATGAACCATGAATTGAAACCCTCTAGCCAAACAAACCAGGGATCAGAAGCTTTCAGCTGGCTTGAGGGAACAAACCAAACTTTTTGGTGCCTGCTCCCTTGTAAATAAAATACCAAACCACCTTTCATGGTTTGTTTACCTGCTCACTTTGGGAGGAGGACCCAAATAGGAGTGACAGAGCTATATGCAGCAGTGGACAAACTGATTAATAGCTAGAATTTTGAAGAATTCTGTCTTACTGCAATGTAGGTATAATCTACTATCTTCTTGAACACTAGAAATTGTGCATAAGAGAGGTTTCAATTATTCCAATTGCTCAAATTTTACCCATTGTTTTAAAACAGAGCTATAAAGTAATCAAAGATCTTAATTGGTTTAATCAAAAAAGTAGTAGTTAACATAATTTAATTTTAATAATTTTTCTATGATATGTATCTCAATATGAATCTGCATCAGATATTAATAGGCAAATCAGAGAGCACAGGATTTAACAAAAAGGCTGCCACACATTATTAGAAGAAAGGTGGTTTATATATTTTTCTGGTACAAGCCTACATGATTAAGTATGATTTTGAATTGCAACTTGATCAGTACAAAATATCCTAAAACTGCAATCAGTTTTCAAGTCCGGGCTATAGTTATGGAAGGACCTCATAATTGAAAGTCCTAGATTACAGAAGAGGAAATGGGTTGAAAGAAGAATAGTTTGTTGAATTGTCATGTGCTGTTTTGAAAATTTCCTGATTGCAAGTGTGTGTGTAAATGTAATAATGCCTAAATATAATACATATATACATTATTAGGTAATCAAGGTTATTCAGTATTTATTAGAGAGCAGTCTCTAAAAGAAGATGAAAACCACTTTGAATATCCATGGTTTGTGACCAATGCAACGTAAAAAGGCAATTTTTCTGAGGCTGCTAGCTCTAGTCCATTTCTGGTAGAAGTTTGATTCATTTTCTATCCTACTTTTCTTCCACTTAGTAGAAGACAGTTAAATCATCTAAATGTCACTCCTGAGTTATTCGCCAATTCCATCATTCTTGGAATTTATTTATTATTTTTAAGATTCTTTTTATATTGTATTTTAATTAATTTTATCTCTTTTGTAAACCGCCCTGAGTCGCTTTTCAACAAGATGGGCAGTGACAAATTTGATATATAAATAAATAATCTTAATATTAATTGAATTAATTCAATATTAATTGAAGATAATTCACTTATCCAGTTTGGTTTAATGGTGAAGACACCAGATTAGAAACCAGGAGATGGTGTGTTCTAGTCCTGCCTTAGGCATGAAAGCCAGCTGGGTGATTTTGGGCCAGTTGTGCTCTCTCAGCCCAACCCACCACACAGGGTGGTTGTTGTGGGGAAAATAGGAGGAGGAAGGAGTATTAGATGTGTTTGCTGCCTTGAGTTATTTATAAAATAATAAAGATGGGATTTAAAAAAATCTAAAAAATTGTAATTCAAAGATCCAAAGTCATCCTTAAACAGCCCTTCTAGGCACCAGAAAATACGTGTTAAGGCCATATATAACTTCTTATAGGAACAATAATAAGAATATACTTCAATATTGCAATCAAAACTCTGAGAAGAGTCAGGCAGGATTCTGTTGTGGCTCCCCCTCCCCTTTCCATAGAGAGATGTTAGGAGTTGGAAAGGAGATTTTGTCTTCCAAGGATGGCCTACTTTATACTTCAAGAGGCTTTTACGTACAGTTGTTATTTAAATTGAACACCTCAGCTAGTAAACTCTGTATGAATTAACTTCAATAGAAGAATCATCAGACAGTGCTTCCTGGGCCAGGTCTGGTATCAAGAATTCTGTAAGACTCCCACCTGCCAACTCAGAGACTAAGAAGAATGACTAGCCATTCTGGAAATTGTATTTAATAGCATGTGCTTGGGAAAAAAATATTCAGAATCTCTGGATGACATTGGGAGAAATCATAGATAATCCAATACTCTGTCTTTGATTTGTTTATTTGAACTCACTGCAAGTTTAAAAATCAAGTGTTGCAAGATTCTCTGGTGATACTGCTACCCCTGTTTTGTTATTTTCTTCACTGGCAATGTAAAGAATGGACAATTTTAGTTTTTTCTCTTGTGACAAAACTCATTAGTATATAACATTTTACAATGAGATATTCTTGCCAGTTAATTTGATAGTGTAGAATATTGTTGCATATAATAAATGGACCTGGTTTAAATCCATCCTTGCAATAATTGGTCTACAAATGCAATCACTGTCTCTGTTGTTGGGAATCCTTATAAGCCTTCACCTATTTCTGTTAGTTTCCCCCTTCCAATTTTCTTATTTAATTATCCCAAGTGTATTCCCATTTTCAGTTTACAAGGAAAAAATGCTCATTATATTAGCATATGTCTATTTCAACACTGTAGATATCTAGATTAAATACTTGTTTCATAGTAATTATTTATTTATCTATTTATTACATTTTTCAACCACCCATCTCCCCCCAATGGGGGAACTCTGGGGGATTCACAACAAACATTAAAAACATAAAATGTATAAATACATAAAACCTTAATTAAAAACATTACTAAAAAGGAGAAGGAGAATCCAAGAGGATGAAAAATCTGAGGATGAAGGCAGAAGGCCTCTATGGGGCTAGCCATCCCCATGCTTGAGGTATTCCCACCCCACCCCAGGCCAGGTGGCAGAAGACCTGGCTTCAAAGCCAGGCCAGGAGTGTGGGGGCCAATTGCACCTCTGGGGGCAGAATTTATTTAATTCATTAAATTTTTTATAGCCACCCACTCCAACAGACAATGTATGATTAATCATGGTTTTCTTAGTTATTCCAATTTTCTGAGTTCATACACACTCAGCTATAAATTAAGCACACAGGTTGAATGTACAAACTATATGTTTAAAACATATTGGCTAATTTGTGGTTCAGTGTGTCATGCAAATACTGCCACAATGGCCAAAGGGAAAAAAAACTAACAATGTGCTCATTAGTGTCACATTGATTTTCAAATACTCAGACTTCAGACTTTTCTGCATTCAACCATGGGAATTCAGTCTATAAACAGTCTGTTTAGAAGCAGCTCTAGAGAGGCATTTGAAGCTTAGCCATAGCCTACTATATTTGCTATCATTGCGAGCTGAGAATACACTCTAGAACCTGTTAAAAACTTCTTTTGATGATATGGCAGCTTCTTGACTTACTGATCAAGATGTAGAATCCTTTTATTTGGTTTTGGAAAATTCCAGTTTTACACATACCATTCTTTAAAAGTTATAGAGGTTACCAAAACCAAGCTGATAATTGCATGATTTGGGTAAACTGCTATAAAAACTGTCTTCAGGGCACTGAGGCTAGATTAAAAAACAAATGTATGTTTTTGATGTTTCTGTGTGTCTGAAGGGCCTGTTATTTTTGACTTTATATAAAATCTACAAGATAGTTTGCTGGGTAGTTGGCTCAGTAGGACTTTACATTTAATTCAAATTTGTTTAAACTGGAGTGCGTGAACCATAATCCTGTTCAAGTAAATGCAAGATTAAACTGGCTGTTAGAAAGAATAATGCTAGCAAATAAACATTCTTTGGTTGCTTTGAATTGAAGTCACTGAAGTGCCTTTGGTCAATTTCTGTACTCTGACCCAGCAATAGGGTGTTCAGATAAATGATAAAGAAGTTAATTGAGTTGTGGCTCACACTGTCTGACCTCCAGGATTCTTATTACATTGCAGGCTCAAATGCAGAAGTGGCACCAAAAGAAAACACTGCTTTTGAAATACTCCCTTCCTCCTCCTCCGCACTCATATTGAGAAATTTTGAATTTCACAGTGTTTTATATACAGTGGGGCAAAAAAGTATTTAGTCAGCCACCAATTGTGCAAGTTCTCCCACTTAAAAA
Organism: Python bivittatus; assembly: GCF_059951505.1. Lineage (NCBI taxonomy): Eukaryota > Metazoa > Chordata > Lepidosauria > Squamata > Pythonidae > Python > Python bivittatus. The sequence continues at coordinate 2,993,719 of NW_028277054.1, forward strand.
GATGAGAGAGGCCCATAATTTTCATCATAGGTATACCTCAACTATGAGAGACAAAAGGAGAAAAAAAATCCAGAAAATCACATTGTCTGATTTTTAAAGAACTTATTTGCAAATCATGGTGGAAAATAAGTATTTGGTCACCTACAAACAAGCAAGATGTCTGACTCTCACAGACCTGTAACTACTTCTTTAAGAGGCTCCTCTGTCCTCCATTCGTTACCTGTAGTAATGGCACCTGTTTGACCTTGTTATCAGTATAAAAGACACCTGTCCACAACCTCAAACAGTCACACTCCAAACTCCACTATGGCCAAGACCAAAGAGCTGTTGAAGGACACCAGAAACAAAATTGTAGACCTGCACAAGGCTGGGAAGACTGAATCTGCAATAGGCAAGCAGCTTGGTGTGAGGAAATCAACTGTGGGAGCAATAATTAGAAAATGGAAGACATACAAGACCACTGATAATCTCCCTCGATCTGGGGCTCCACGTGAGATCTCACCCCGTGGGGTCAAAATGATCACAAGAATGGTGAGCAAAAATCCCAGAACCACATGGGGGGACCTAGTGAATGACCTGCAGAGAGCTGGGACCAAAGTAACAAAGGCTACCATCAGTAACACACTATGCCACCAGGGACTCAAATCCTGCAGTGCCAGACGTGTCCCCCTGCTTAAGCCAGTACATGTCCGGGCCCGTCTGAAGTTTGCTAGAGAGCATTTGGATGATCCAGAAGAGGATTGGGAGAATGTCATATGGTCAGATGAAACCAAAGTAGAACGTTTTGGTCTAAACTCAACTCGTTGTGTTTGGAGGAGAGAGAATGCTGAGTTGCATCCAAAGAACACCATACCTACTGTGAAGCATGGGGGTGGAAACATCATGCTTTGGGGCTGTTTTTCTGCAAAGGGACCAGGACGACTGATCCGTGTAAAGGAAAGAATGAATGGGGCCATGTATCGTGAGATTTTGCGTGAACACCTCCTTCCATCAGCAAGGGCATTGAAGATGAAATGTGGCTGGGTCTTTCAGCATGACAATGATCCCAAACACACCACCCGGGCAACGAAGTAGTGGCTTCATAAGAAGCATTTCAAGGTCCTGGAGTGGCCTAGCCAGTCTCCAGATCTCAACCCCATGGAAAACCTTTGGAGGGAGTTGAAAGTCCATGTTGCCCAGCGACAGCCCCAAAACATCACTGCTCTAGAGGAGATCTGCATGGAGGAATGGGCCAAAATACCAGCAACAGTGTGTGAAAACCTTGTGAAGACTTACAGAAAACGTTTGACCTCTGTCATTGCCAACAAAGGATATATAACAAAGTATTGAGATGAACTTTTGATATTGACCAAATACTTATTTTCCACCATGATTTGCAAATAAATTCTTTAAAAATCAGACAATGTGATTTTCTGGATTTTTTTCCCCATTTTGTCTCTCATAGTTGAGGTATCCCTATGATGAAAATTACAGGCCTCTCTCATCTTTTTAAGTGGGAGAACTTGCACAATTGGTGGCTGACTAAATACTTTTTTGCCCCACTGTATGTGTTCACAGATGAATAGCTAGAAAACGTACTCTCAGGTATTAGGGTAATTGGGAAAGATAAATGCATATGCTTAATGCAGTTAATTGGGAGACTTAATAAACTTGTTACATTTGGGACTGTTCTCTCTTGGGGATTTTCTTAACTGTATGACAATGAATCCTACTGGGATCTCTTTGTAATCCATATACTGCAAAGTAGAATTCAATCCCCCAAGATTCATAACAATTATTAGTTTCTCAAAAGAAAATCTGTTATTTAAAAACAAGAAGAGCTAGTAGATATTTTACTTCTATGCTAAGCATTCACTGGATAGGTCATCAGATTTCTAAATCTCTCTCTGCCTCTACCCCCATTTATTGTTCCTTTATTCTTTAAACAACATTTTATGTCACTTGCCTCATTTTTTAGCAATCCATATTGAAGTAGTTACCTTTTAAACTGAGTTGCATTTTGCTTTTCCCTTTTTCTTTTTGCAGTTGAACCTCATTAGCTAGCACTTTCTTAATATTTCTTTCAGAACCTAGAGGCTGCACATACATTTAGCATCTTGTGTTTTTTTGATGGGTACATACAGCTGTCTTCTGTACATATCCCAGTTTGCAATATATCTACTTTGCATTTATTTCCTCAAAGACCTTTATACTTTGACCTACTGTTTGCCATAGTTTCTGTGTATATTACTTTAAAACAAAAATCAGCACAGAGAAAGCTAGCTAATACTTTATATGCTGGGCGGATGGGTTGTTTGTTAAGTGTTTTATTTTAAATTGTGTAGTAAATATATTACACTGCCACATTTTTACTGCTTTCCATTAAGATGCTATGCCCTCACAATGTGGTTCACACCAGTACTAAGTCATAACATGATTTTTTGGCTTAGTGTAATGTGTAAATCACTTATTATATATTAGTATTGAGTGCAAAACAGGCTATTATAGTGTGTTCAACAAAACGTGGTTTAAAAATCCTACTTTAGCAATTATGTGAAAATAGTCTCCATTTTTTCCCCCATGGAGCTCAGCGTTATATTAGGTCTAACTCATTCTGTCCTTAGAAATATCAATATAGGCTAAATTAAGGGAAGATTGTCCATAGCCACCCAGTGATCTTCAGTGAAGTGCAAGGATTTAAATCTCAACCTGCATCCCGCCGCCCCCCCCGAAAAAAAGCTGGTACTCCTTCATGTCCAGCAGTTAAAGACACACTAAACATTAAACAGAAAAGACAAGGATAGCAGAAATAAAATCACAAGAGTTTTAAAGAACATGGGAAAAAATTGGCAAATCACATGACTATCCAGATTTTTTACAGCAGATCAGTGGGTCAATAGAAAATAGAAAACAAACGAAGTAAACCCAGCTTGCTGCAAGATTCACATCATTAGACATAGCTACAGAGGATTTATTTATTTATTTATTTATTTATTTATTTATATTTTAAATTTAGTTACCACCCATCTCTCTCAAGGAGTGACTCTGGGTGGTTTACAATTAAACAAGAATAAATATTAAAATACAATAAAAACAATGTACATAAATAATGTATTCCAAGGAATTGATGGTAAATTAAAATATTTTCCCAATCATCATTTCAGATGCTATGGTATGTGGAGGAGAACCTTTCTTAACTACTATTTGAAGAAATGGTCCTTTAGATATCCTCCTCCTAAGCTACAAAGAGCTTTAAAGCCAATGAAGCCCCTTTATTCATGTGAATGTAATAATGGTGCTATATAACATCCTATCTGGTCCAGTATTTCTTCTTAAAGTTTCCAACTAGATATCACAAATAACATATGAGTGCAACCCCTACCTTAATGTTTTGCAATCATGTCAAGGCTATATGGTTTCAGCAGGTGTTTGGCCCCTAGTGGTTTTGAGCAAGAGCGTGCTATTTCTGAGTTTAAATTCTGTTTTTATAGTTATGTATTTTATTTTGTTTTATTACCAAGAGTCCTTTAGGATTGGGGTGGGTTATAAGTATTTTAAAATAAATATTGTGTTCTTCTGCATATATACCCTAGCAATTAATATTCAGAGATACACTGCATCTGATAGTGGAGGTAATAGAGCACCAACCAGTAGCCATTAATAATTTTATTCTCTTTGGAAGGATATCTACATGTCATGACTAGGTTTCCTTTATTTAAGAATAATACGAATATTGCATCAGCTTAAATTGAAGGAAGGCATTCCTGATTAGACCTGTCTCACTGAATATCCAGAAGTAAAATAGGATCCAGGGGTATTTACACACTTATCTACGACTTCAGAGGAAGCACAATACCATCCTAAATATACAATAACTCTATTCCTTCTTTTACTAACTAAGAACAGTTTAATCTTGTCTGAGTTAAGATCCAGTTTCAGTCTATTAATGATCTCAAATATCATTTCAGAACCTCAGTACCTTCCTGCCATGTGATAGAAAGGGGAGACAGAATTGGGTATCATACCACTGAGGTCACGCCTCATAAGTAGCAATTGTCTGTGATGTGCTCAGTGGTTCTTTAGTTGTGAATATATAATGCCTTCTCATTTCAGGCATCAGCAGTAACATACTATGACATTGGTAGACTGTATATGATGTATACTAGCAGTAGGCGGCATTGGTAGGCAGCCCGCTGTTCTTCAGACTCTTTGGATATCCCCAATGGTCATGTTGATCTAGGCTTATAGAAACTGTAGTTCAAAAATATTTGAAGGAACCCATTTTTTCTATGCTTCGTCTATAGTTTGGGAGGAGATTGAATTTAAATATAATTTCAGCCATATAACTATTCAGGGGAATGCAACTGGAAAATTGATGAGGATAAACATGAATCAAGATTAGGCAGTAGGCATGTAAACAATCACAACTTTTCCTGTGTTTCCTCTTCTCTTTCCTCCCTTCTTTTCACAGCCTCTACGAACCTCCATAACGAGTTAATACAACTTTGTTTTTATAACATGATTAACTATAACTTCGCCAGCTTTTTAAAGCTGATTGTGTTATACAGCTATAATATTCTCTGTTATAGTAGAAATATTCCACTGTAGCTAAAATTCTAAACCAAGAATGTTTAATTTTGTTGTGTGTCTCCCTGAAATAAGAATTTTTGGGAAATTACCATATTTTATTAGAGATCTCTTTTTTGATGTTGGAGATGACAGTTACTTTCAGAATTTCCTAATTCTCTGCCTACAGCTTGAGAATAACATTTCCTTTCTTCAAAATGAATTTCAAGTATGGCTTTATTAACGTGCTGGGATAACTGCATCAGTAAAATCTAATATAATTGCTTAAGATAAACTTTTAAGTTTGAAAGATTAAATAAGTACAGAGTGAATAGAACAGTCCTTTTCTTAAGAACTTAGTTTTAACAAATTATAAAAGAATAAGAATTGCAGGCACTGCAACTATTTAATGGATGCTGTATGTGTTTCATGCTAATGATTTTCTCAGTACCAGAATATAAGCTGAAAAAGCTTTAATCCCAAACTATAGTAAATCTGGGATCTTCTCAAACTATCATTTCTTACAAAGCTTAAACCAAAGGAGCTGGCCCCTTTTTCATTTTTTTATTTTCATTTTCAATAGAAGGTGCAATACAGTAACAAAAACAATATAAGGATTATATATTCCCAAGGAGGTACACCCAAACTTTACTGCAGGGGTGAAAACTCATTTATTTTTTATGTTATTTATTGAATTTGTAGGACACCCCATCCCAGACAACTCTGGACAGCTTTTCAAATTAAAGCAACAATAAATACAACTCCAGCAGTAAAAACAACATCCATTCAGGGAACAAAACGCCCCATCAAATTTTTCACAACTCTCGGAGCCTGTCCATCACCCTAATTCAAGGCCTGCAGGAAAAGACAGGTTTTTAAAGACCACTTGAAAACAGGCAAGGTGGCCTTCAGAGCTCATCCCTGCTCCTATTTGCACTTCTCTTCTTTTGAATCAAATTGACTTCTTTATCATGCTCTCATATATTGAACTTTGGCTGACTAAAATCCCATTAGAAGACAAGAACATGAACCCCTTTTATACATACAAAGAATATGATTCCCACACATGTGAATTGACTGGTGTTGTCACTGTAATTCATCACACTGGAGATGGAGAATACTCTCATCCGCAAAAAGTACAAAATTTGACCATTACAATAGTCATGATTTCTGGTCCACTTACACCAGTTCACTGCCTGAAGTGTACCTATTAATCATGGGCATCTGGCAGCTCACTTGATAGACCAAAAGCTATGATACGTAAGCCTGATAACTTCTTTTCTACATGTCCTGTTGGCACATCTTAAGCCAAGTCAGTCAGATGAACTGAGGATGAATTGTGACACCATGCAAATAGCACTTGCCCATCTGTTCAGAATGCCAGGTGAAGACTAATTTACACAGCATTGGCGAAGTTATAAATATCTTTTTACTAAATCTAATTCGAAAACCACACTTATGGCAACCCTGTGGCTGCTGTTGCCATTTTCCTCATCATGTCTTCAGGCTATCTATTGTCTTTTAACAGCAACTTATAGGGCATTTTCCCCCTATCTAATAAGTCCTGCTTAGCTTAGCTTTGGCTTGATGCCTGAATGGGCATCTGACCTCTCTGACTGCTGATCGCTATTTAATATATTTCTACTCAGGTCTGCTATAATCTTGTAAGTAGCTGGATCTAGCAACTCCACTAGGCATATATAATCTTAATTACTTGTTATTCCATTATACAATGACTATGCCTTTTAAAAACAGTTGTATGTAACATCAGCCAGATGGCCAATTTCTGCTCCAAGACTCTCTCTGAAGATAGGGCATTTTCTAGTAGAAGAGCAGCAGCTTGGGGAGTGTTCCCCCACCCCACCCCCCACTGCTTTTTCCTTGCTAAGGTTTTCAGACTCCTGCGTGTCTTATAAACAAGGAACTGAAACCTCAAGGGAAGCAAAACAGCTTTTATTGGGGAAAACAGCAAACAAAGGGTTAACCATAGATACATTCTGTCTTACAAGTTATCCAATCAAGAATGTATTTGCAGTGGAGATGAAGTGAACTAACATTTTATTCAATTCTAAAGTATTCTGTAGCTTGATTCTGGGAAACACAGAATTTTAGGTAATAACCAGATCAGAATATCAATGACAAAAGGCAGTATGTAGATTCTATTTGCACGTTCTTATTTGCATTTATTCAAAAGTAAATTACATTGAATTCAGTGGTGCTTCATCTCAGGAAAGAATTGCCATCCTAGTCTCCTTAGATCTGCATCTCTAATAGCTATTTCCACTTTCATCTCAAACTGAACTCATGGAGACCAGACACAAATTCTGTTGCCTCTGAAAAGCATTCCTTAACATCTCATTAAACTTATCCTAAGTATAATTATTAGTATTTTGTGACACTGTCTTTTTTCTTGCTTATTTTAGTTCTCTCTTTAGGAAAAAGAAACTTTTAATGTATAACAAGTTTGTACATCTGCCTTTTCCTCATTACATTAAAAGACAGCAAAGTGGAATCAACCTAATTATTATTGAGGGTTGCACATTGGTCAGTCCTCTCATCTCTGCCAACTCTTTTATTTGGCGTAATAAAAGTGGCCATTCACTTCACTGAGCTAAGGATAGAAATGGGAAATTGACACACCTACTGTGTTTTTATTTTAATCTGAAGATGTTAAGCCCTGCAAAAATTTGTTTGTCTGTGTATATGCAGAGATTATTATCTTGGGCAGCAGTTTGCTCTTTTTTCTTTGGTGAAAGCCTAAGATTATGAAGAATTAAATAACTATTGACTGATCCACAAGTTTATGGATTTTTTCTTTGTTTTTTGGGTAAATAGTTTCAGTAAGGTTCTAAATTAATGGCAGAGCTTCTGACAGGTTTCTATTAACATGAAGTAGGTTGAAATATTGTCTTTAATATAATTGTAGGTAGCTTATTATCATAGTCCAAGAGGATGATGGAAAAATTGGAGATGATCTTGAGACTGATGTATTAAAATGCTGCTTAACAACCCACACAAACATGCTCTGGATCCTGTTGTATCATGTCTTCATGACTACGTCTATCACCTTTCTTTAACTAACTTCTAGTCTCTCAATCTATTACTGTCAAGGATTGTTTCTGATTCTGTGCCTTTATCCTTGCTTTCCAGCAATCCTGGAATTTTGAAGTCCACCATTCTATCTTGTTCTGGGCCCATTTCTTTTTTATCTCACAATTACTGATATTTCTTATGGAGAAATCTTTAAAATTCAAAAGGGTACACAAATTTTTAAGGACCACTGTATGCCTTGTTCACCCCCTTTGTTATCTATACCACAATATCCTCTTAATTAATCCTTAATTGTTCCTAAAAACAGGAGCTCATTGGAAAGAAAAGTTTGCAAGGCTGGTGAAAAAGATTTCCAGGAGAGAAAAGCAACTGAGCTAGTGAAGAACACGGGTTCAGAAGTTAGGATTTTCTTGCATTTAGATTAACAAAACTGTGGAATGCAATTTGCTATATTAGTGGATTCTCTGCCAAGATGTCTGCAACTGATTGTTCTTGCCATTCATAAGAACTGAGGTCTTCAATTTTCCTGAAACAATCAATTTGGCAACTTTTTACTAGCTTGGAATTCACATAAATAATTTACAAGTAAAACATTTTTAAGGCTTTTGTCAAGACAGTTTTTAAAATACATTTCTTAAAGGAGAACAGTTTCAGAGTAGCTTGTAGTTCATTCAGGCAAGTGTGAAAGTGTCTGATTTACTGGGAATTAAGTAACATCTATCTGCAACACACTAAAAAGTGTGTGTGTATGTGTATATATATCAGAGCTTTCCATCTCTTTTTTTCCTATTTGTTGAAAAGAGAACACTCTGCCTCCCTTTGCACTCTTCCTGCTGCTCCTGCTGCGGTTTGAGGGAATGCAAGTCTGGAAATGATTTCAGGCAAATGTTAGAAGTAAATACAGCATGTTTGGGGGAAGGGAGGAGGAGAGATAGAGGGCAGTCCAGCATGGAATTTTGTTAAGAAAAGGAAGCTCTTTTGACCTAGAAATGAGACACTTCAACCACCATCTATGGTCAATATAGCATCATACAGTTGAGCCATTGGAAATGTTTCTGGTGTTGTTGCTCAGCCACTTTTAACATTTGAAGGCAAGTCATCAGTTTCTTAACTTCAGCTTTGCTAACATGCAACCCTCTCCAAATTATTCAGAATTGTTGATTGTATGTCGATTTTTCCTCTTTCAATTAATACCGTACTGTAACTTCTTTTAATAAAAGGAAGTCTTCTCTTACAGAAATTTACCCCAATCCTTTCTTCGCTTTACAGTGATGATTATTTTTGCCAGTTCACAATGAATGAAAAATGTGCTTTGCCACCCCAACATCTTGAAATAAATGGTAGTTGCACATAAACATTGCATGGGTTATTGTGCTCTGAATCTGAAAATTAGTCTTTGTCCTGTTTTCTATTTATGCAATACCAGGAGAATCTGAGAGTGGTTGGTTTGTTTTCTGTACATAAGCATCTGTACATAAGCACCTTCTGTAATATGGGAATAGTACTTCTTTTTCAAAAGTATAAATGCATAATATTGATTTTCCAGACTCAAATTCATGTCAGATCATTGTCTTGGTGCAGCAGGTACAATTATTTGTTACTCTACAGGAGATATTAGATGTCCAAAAATAATACTATATAACATATTTATTTGTGTTTTGTATTTTTAGCTTATTTTTCAGACAGTTGTTTCCTAAACTAGCTTCTGTCAATTTTTTTTCTAGCATAGCATCATTTCTATTACTGAAGGTCAATTTATCTATTAACTACTATTCTACAATATAGGCCGTGGATAGAAAATATTTCTTAAGGTTTGAAAGTAACTAATGAGAGTTTTACTTCCTACTTTTTTATCCTGCTGTCACCTGTGGTCATACAGGTTTTGAAACAATACAAAACCTGTTTAACCAGCTTATCAGGTGAGAAAATGAGATGAATATGCATGCAATGAGCTTCTGTCTCTCAATTAAGCCACTTATTTATTCCAGCCACAGATATTCAGGCTGTATGTAAACAGTGTAGTTACATTTTTAAAAAGTCTGAATTTATGAACAAGTTGTGTGACAGCAGCTGAAGCCATTATGTCACATTGATCTGGGATCAGGAATTAAACAGGTTGTGTTTAGATCTTTAGTTCTCTAGATCTCTGTACAGCATTATTATCTAAAATGGCACTTCACAACTAAAAAAAAATGTACAATCTGCATATGGGATCAAGAATGGAGAATAAGAGCAGGGCACGTAGAAGTTTAAAAAAAATGAAACTGAGAAAATGCTGCTATACTTATTTAGATTTTGTTATGACTACATAACACATTACATGGTGCCCCAAGATCTGATAGCTGTTCGTTCAGATGATTTCAGTGATGGATGTGACAAACTAATGGCAGAACAGATCTGTCACAATGATGAGTTTTGATGTCTAGCTAGATCAGAGACAGTGCAACAGAAGTATGGGTTAGTCACTGTGAGAAACTGGATGTTGAACTAGATGGGCCTTTGGTCAGATCTAGTGGGGTTTTCCTTATATTTTGTGCCTTCTCTGTTGTGGCACCTGCCCTGTGCAATGACCCCCCCCCCAAGATTTGTTCAGTTCCCACCCTAATGACATTCAGAAAATCATTAAAAACTTGATTGTTCTCTTAGGCCTTTGGATAGAGTGTTTGCAGAGTTCCCATGGTTTTGGTTGTTATTGGTAGTGTGTTGTCTTTGGTTGTTTACACACACACACACACACACACACCCCTTTTAATTATAAACTGCCCTAAATTGTTAAGGAGCTGGGCAGCCCCAAAATTGAATTGAATTAAATAAATAATTGCTTAGGGACAAAGATGGACTGGGAATTAAGCAGAGGTTTCACAATCAAACCCTGCTAATTACCCCATAAAATTAACTTACATTAATTTTGTTTGAGCATTTATGCTGGCAGCATAAGGAGTTGCTAGAATGTGTATTTTTCCTGTATGCTGGCAGGTCATGGAGTTAAAAAGTCATATTGCTAAACTTTTAGAAATATTGATTACTGTTTGGCTTGCACTGGATTAGTTGCCAGCTCTTGATTCAATAATTAGAGATACTTATAATCAAATTATATAAAATACTATGTGCTTTTTTAAAAAAAAAGTCAAATAGCTAATTCTGGTAGAATCCACAAATACAGAACCCTCTACAGTACAGGTAATCCGCAAGTTACAACAGTAACTGGGGCCAGAATTTTTATCACTAAGCGATGCAGTTGTAAAGCATAACATCACATGACTGCATCGCTTAGCAATGACAATCCCGGCAGTCCCTGTTGCCATCGTTAACCAAATCCCACTGGTCATTAGGTGAGGACCCACCCTGATTCAAGCCATTCCCGGCTTTGTTCCTCCCAGGCCTGAACCTTGGTAAGGTAAGGGACTGCCTCCTCTGCCTTCAACTCCCCCCACCTGCCTATCTCCCCCTCCATCTCTGTCCTTTTGGCCACCCTGCACAGTGGTACTCCTGAGTGGCGGTAGCAGCCCTGAAGTTAAAAAAGAGGCCTGGGGCCTTCAGCAGTCTCAGCCGGCCGCAAACACCCCCGGGCCTCTACTTCAGCCCCAGCGCTGCTGGTACCACCGGTGAGTGCCACCTCAAGCCTCCCCAGCACCACAGTACAAAGCCCCAGCTGCCCTCATTACCCTCCACTCCACAGGCCCTGCTGTGCCCAGCTGGCCTTTGCTGTCTTCCTCCAGCTGCTGAAGAGGTGCACCTGGCCTGGCCCCACACAAGGCAGCTGCTGGCCGCACCAGACCTTCTACCAAAGGCTGCTTGCGCCATTCTTGTGATGATTCAGAAAGCTTCTGAAGCACTGCGAGAACAGTGCGCCTGCCATTCTCCAAATTGCGTGTGCTGTTCTCATGATGCTTTGGAAAGCCTTCAGAAAGCTTCTGAGGTCACAAATGGCAATCATATGGCCACAAGGGTGCTGTGATGGCCAGAGCCTCAAGGACTGGTAGTATGTCCATTTTTTTTAGCACCACCATAACTTTGAATGGTTGCTGTATGAATGGACATAAGCTGAGGACTACCTGTAAGTGTTGGAAAAAATCTTACTTGCCATATTTTGCATTAGCTGGAATTTCTGCATTGGCTAGAGAGTCCCCAAGTGGTGCCGCAGTCAACTATTTTGGGTGTGAATGAGGCATGTGTGACTACTGTCAGATACACCTTTTCCACAAAAAGGTGCAGTTAGTGCGTCAGCTGAAACTGTTTAAAATATGCTCCTTGACACAACTTATGCCACCTTATCCATGCACAAAGCTAAATCCAAGAAAGCTTGAATTATATCACTGCATTTAAGCATTAACTTTGGGCTTCTACAACCACTTTGGACTCAAATGGAAAAGAGAGATCAAGTTGGATGATGCTGGCACACTGATGATACTCTTAATCTCTTAATCTTTTCCTACTAATTTCACACAGATGCCGAAATATATAGAGAACATGAAAACCTCTTGAGCATCTCTCTCTCTCTTACTTCTCATATAATGCTATATGGGGCAAAGGAGATGGGGGTTCATTAAAGAAATGTTTCTAATTTATATAGACTGTTAACACTTATAATCAGCCAATGAGACAAAAATACTGGATTTTGCACATAAATGAAAAGTGTTAGTTAACTAGATACTTTACAGTAATCAACCACAAGATGAAACACAGTTTGAACTTGCTCCATTTCTCAGGAACAGCTTGTAAATAAATCTATTTTTGTTTTAGACTCAAATAAGTTTACTGCTAAGCCTCAAAGGGCAGTGATCTTGTAAGGCAAGAAGGAAGTTTATAGTTTTGAACATTTTATGGTGTCTCTTAATACTTGTCAATTTTCATTTATTATTCCGCTATACATTTTAGGATGAAATTCTGTACCTGAAATCAGAATAAAAGTAACAGACGCTATTTTGTCTGTGTAACTGCCAATCACTCCAGAGATCAATTCTGGAAATTTCAGAATCAACTATAAAGGAATGATCTGACTGAATGTGCAAGAACCTATTAAAATATGTCAAGAAGTATGATCAGTGTTAACGAACGTGCATTTGTTAAGTGGTTTTACCTGGTGCCCTGAGCAGTTTCAAGTTAACTTCACAACAGAAACATTAAAAACTAAACGTACTCTTATGGAGGTGGTTCGTACTGATGTAGCCATATCCTCTTTGCTGTGTGCATTATTTCTAATCACACCCAAACAGCTCAAGCTTTCTTAAATTTTTATTCTCACAAACTGGAGAGGAAGATTAGACTAAAAGAACTCTGAGCAAGGAAAACTATCTAGTATGTCACCTTGTAACATTGTTTCCTAACTGCTTCCATATAGGAGGGTAGTTCAGATATGCATTTCTGTATTATCTGTTCAACAAAAATTGCAGAAAAATTAAGAAATGTGAAGAGCCTGACTAACTCTACCAAACTACTTAATTACCTCATAAGTGCTCAGAGTTTACTTATACTCTTTTACCTACAGCTTTACAAGCCACACTCACAATCAGTATCTGTATAACAGGTCATGCGTAAATAGGTAAAGACAACTTACACCTAGTAGGCATACTAGGTATAACCAACATTTATACATAAAACAAAAGAGTTAACAAAATAATTAAAATAATTAAACAGTTTCTATTGCAAATATAATAGAAGCAGTATAAAATTATAACTAGGATAGCAAAGTGATTGGGATATGTCTAGGTTTTACGGACGGTATAACAAAACTGAACCACACTCAAGCAAAATTATGATCAGATGAAGTAACTGTACATGAAGCAAATCAGAATTATTTGAGTACGGTGCCGAATAGGTAGTTATAAAGTAGGCCCTTGCGTTCTTATAGAAGGTGCAATGTAATAGGACATGAGCTATGGATTCAGTGGATCCTTCTGCACCTGGGCACAATTGTAGCTTGTAGGAGATTTTTTATATTGGGCCTTGGCCATAGCTACTGTATTAGGATATTGAAATGTGCTAATGTTAATGCTCTTTGGAGTTTAGGGTCAGTTATTTGGTTTAGCCTACCTAAAAAAAAGGAGGTTGACTACTCAGGAACCTATTCCCGGGTAGGGCAGATTTATTCAATTGGGCTTCCAAATCTTTAACATGTAGCTTGAGTGCAGTAAGTGCTCAATTATAGCCCGTCACCAGAATGACCTCCCTTGAGGTGCTGCAGTTTTTTGTAGCAAAGTTCTTTTCCATGTTGACTTGAAACAATGAGCAAAATGTTAATTGTTTCTGGAAAAAAAACAGTAACTTTACCAATGGGCAGTAATACAAAGAAAAATGTAGGAAATGTTCTTATCTTATACATGGCTCATAAGATCATGAACTTGTGATCAGGTTATTGATTTTGAAAATTCAATACCTTGTACTTTTATTATAAAATGGTGTGACCACAGTGCCTGGCTCGCAATTACAATGTTGCAGGGAGCCATGGTCATGTGATCGCCATTTGCGACCTTCCCTGCTGGCTTCCCACAAGCAAAGTCAATGGGGAAGCCAACAGGGAAGGTCACAAGTTGCTCCAGTAACTTGCTTCTGCTTTTTCTTCCACCCACATGTGGCCTGAACTGGTCCTCTCTTGGCCTCCCACACAGCATGCGCCAGCCCTCCCCCAGCCTCCCCCATCCCCTCTCGGAACCCCCCACCCCCATGCTCCTTACCTGGGACTCCTACCTCTTCCCATTTAGCAACCCTTGGGGCAGTCTTGGGGTTATAATGGCAACCAGGACTGCCCAGGATTGCCATTGCTAAGTGATGTGGTCACATGACATTGCACTTTACAACCACATCGCTTAGCGATGGCAATCCCTGGTGGCTGGAAGCTGTCAGGGTTTAGATGAAGAAGAACATGCTCAGATTGAATTCCTCCAAGATGTAGTGTTTTGGGGTTTACAGACCTAATGATTCCAGAGAAATTCCATCTTTGATTTTGAACAGAATTGATAATTCATAGCTCCTGCTCAAAGAGCAGTGGCAGCTGTAGCTAGAAAGGCTTTTTCAGTTACATCATATTACCAGATTGCAGCCAATCCTGGATTGCAAAGCCCTTCTTATTGTCACTCACACCATAGCCACCTCCTGCTTGAATTACTGCAACACACTCTACATGGGGCTACTCTTGAAGAACATTCGTAAGCTGTAGCTGGTACAGAATGTAGCTGCTCAGACAACGATGGGTCTATTGTGGTATACTTAGGTGACTCCCACTTCTTAGGCAGCTGCACTGGTTACTGGTTGGTTTCTGGGTGTGATTTAAAATGTGATCATTTTCAAAGCCTACATGGCTCCAGACTTGGTTATCTGAGGGATGTCCTCCTATATTCATCTGCCCATCCTAACAGACTGAATAGGGTCAATTCCCTCCAGGTCTTGTCCCTTTGTGATTGCCATCTGATGGGGCCTTGGAATCAGCTTTCTCAATAGCCTGCCCTACTCTTCAAAACTTCCTTCCTATGGAGATTTGATGGTCAGCCCCTCATGAGTTTTAGGAAACCTGTTAAGATCTACTTCTTCCATCTAGCACAAGAAGAGGGGACACTTTAATTGGTAGTGGAAGTCCATGATGGTTATCCAGCTGTTTTATTATTATTCTGACTGGTTCTTTTATATATTTTTATTTTCTTTTATTGATGTATTATTTTATGGTAACAGTGTTAGCCACTTACAGCCTTTTGGGATTGGGCAGCAGACAAATAAATAAATAAACAAATATTTTGTTTATAAAATTACTCTGATGGAACTGCAACTATAGCAAATTTTAATTTTAACTAGGCCAAATAGATAAGGAAAAAATATTTTGGTTTGATAGTGCTCTTCCCCATCTCCATAATATAATAAACATAATTAATACTTACTTGCTTCCATTTTATTACAACAAATGTTGGGATATTATGAGGCAGCTTTCTACTTCTGCTTGACAATGGTTATGAAAGCAAGTATGAGAAGAACTCTTTACTGGAAATATTTTTGGGTAATGCAGTGAAAAAAGGAAAAGGAATGCATTTTTTGTTTTTAAAACAGTGGTAGATAATTTGCACATACAAAAATCAGACACAGAAGCTCTTCTGTTATAATAGCTGTTGGGGGGCATGGGGGTACTGCTATCATATTGAAGTGTTGGATTGGCACTGGAGAGACCCAGGTTCTAGTCTGCTGTCAGCCATGGAAGCTCCCATAGGTTACTTTGGGCCAGTCATTCTCTCTCAGCTTAACCTACCTCACAGAGTTATTGTGAGGAAAAATGGGAAGAAGGGGTGTTTTGTATGCTGCCTTGAGGTCCTGAACAACAAGCTGGATATAAATTTAACAAATAAGTAAATACCAGATGGGATTGGGGCAGCAGACAAATAAATAAATAAACAAATATTTTGTTTATAAAATTACTCTGATGGAACTGCAACTATAGCAAATTTTAATTTTAACTAGGCCAAATAGATAAGGAAAAAAATCATGGATTAAAGCTGTTTAACGGTTTAATGTAATTACTACTGTTCTAAATTGTATTTAGGGACAGACTGGTAACCAGTGATGCTCTGTAAGTGCCCAACATTTTTTCTGCTAAAATCTGAACCAACTAAAATCTGTGAAGACTCTTTAGAAGTAGCTTGCACATTGATCATTGTCAACACTTAGCTGCCCAGCCTGATAGATTTAATTATTTTTTTCTAGACACAGTAATAGAGGAACTGTTCCTAAAAGAAATGTAGTTAGAACTTAGAATTATAGTAATTGATGGCCATTAATAACTATTGTAAGAAGTAACACTTATCTAGGAGCAGAAGTATTTTGCCATTGGCAAAGGAATATTTGCTGCACACTGTTAGTTAATACAAAAATTATAGTGGCTTTGGCTAACTGCATCTATAGGCTGCTGACACAGATTGGACTATAGTGAAACTAGTCAGTTGGTTCATTGTGTCTTTGTTAGGTTACTGCAATGATCAATGTGCAAGCTACTTCTAAAGAGTCTTCACAGATTTTAGTTGGTTCAGATTTTAGCAGAAAAAATGTTGGGCACTTACAGAGCATCACTGGTTACCAGTCTGTCCCTAAATACAATTTAGAACAGTAGTAATTACATTAAACCGTTAAACAGCTTTAATCCATGATACCTTAGGGATCACCTTCTTCTGCAAAGATCTATTCATGCAATATAAGCAGACTTCTCCATATCTCAGTTATGATGGAGGTTCAATTGAGGGGGATGAGAGGAAAGATTTTCTTTATAGTAATTCCCGAATCATGGGATTCTTTGCCTGTAATGCTATGCTGTCTTGATTCTTATTTCATCTATTCCAGAAGGCTTTTATTTTACTGGGGAGATGATATCATATCTTATTCACTGCCTTTGCTTGCCCATTGAGTGGTCTCTGTCTTTATCTTTTGGGGGGGGCTGTTTTAATGGAATGTTGTTTTATAACTTCAAACCAAATAATAAATTGCTATAAAATGTCTTCTAATGAAAACAATATATGGGTGGAATAAACATTTATATACATGTGTAACAACATATAATTGATGAGGATAGGATGAGTTACAGTCCTATTTTACTCACTTAGATGTAAACTAGAAAACATGCAAAAGAAGGATTAGCAGCACTTTGCTGTTTAACATGATCTGGAGGACTACCAGAATTCTGCCTTTAATTTCGTTAGAGTACTTTTTTGTGTATCAGCTGTTGCAAAGAAAGAATATTTTACATTTGGTAATCCATTTGAGAAAATATGTTAGCAACTGACTATTGAAGTAGCTTACCCTTACTGTTTGTTGTTATTTGTTACCGTATTATTAAAGTTTAAAATGTAACTATGTTCCTGGTAGACTTACTTAGAAGAAAAAGATTTAGTGAAGAATTATTGCCAGAAATACTATACCTTTTAAAAAAGAGAAAACAGCATAATTGACTCTGTAAGCTATAAGGTTTATTTTGAAGGTGTTTTTCTTTCTATTCAATTTAAACAGTTGTTAAGAAAAAAATGTTGCCAGCTTTTGGATCTTATTTGGAAATATGGCTGCATAGCATATTTCTGCAGGAATCCCTCTTCATAAAGCTGTTGTCTGTCTCTTCTTCCTCCACCCCCATTCCACATACACAGCTGAAGGGAAGAGGTAGTATCCCTGCTGGTTATGCATTGAAATGGAGATTTCCTGGATTCCCAGTGGAATTCTTGCAGACTCTACAAATCCCTTCCTGTAGGGAGATTTTAATTTTCAGCAATCTGTACTACAGTATGCTTTATTGTTGTTGAGATTTCCACATGTATAGCCCTTCTTAAAGAGAAAATATGTGCGTTGTGACGTAGAGCAAACTCACTTAAAAGGGAAGCTTCCTTCCGAATGCGCATGTGTCTGATTATTGCCATTGTGGTTATATTATATTAATGTCGTACTGTACAGAATACTAAACTCTTCAGTATTCCCTCCTCCCTGCCCCCCCCCCCCCCCCCCAGTGTTGCTGTAATAATCTCTGACTCCTTTTGCCTTCACTCAGTCCTGACATCTTCTGGAGAAAGAGGAACAAAATACCTAAATGGAAAACATTCCTTTAAAGACTTTACTCTCAAGAACTTTTAATAGTTTAGTAACTTATACTCCTTATTTTTCTCTTCTCTCCATTGCTGCTGCTTTGCCTTTCTACTTTAAAACCATATCCTGATGTAAACATTTTTTTCTTGTTGCAGCAAAACTTTTTCAAAATGAGGGTTTGGCAGATGTTGCTGTTGTAGTCACTGACTGCTATATAGAGGTTTTCCAGAGGTCATGGCGATAATTTGGCAATTAACTCTAGAGGCCAACAAATCCTTCACTAAAAGGAAAGAATAATTTTAAGTATTGTGGTTTGAATTACTTTTCCCAGATGCTTTTATTTACTGCAGCCTCAAGAGGCTGATGATAAAATTATGAATGATATCAAAAGAATGAATCCACATGCTGTACTCTAAAAGAATGTTGTTGTTTTCAGTTCCTATACAGGCATTTTCAAATGAATTTGTGTAGACCCAGGATCAAAGAGGACAAAAACAGCGACAATAATTGTCCTGAAATCATAATTGACTGAGTTTTCATTAAACACTAAAGCATAAGGTAATCACAGTTGCAGGGTGCACACATCACAATCAAAACTAAATTATGTGTAAACCCAGCCAACAATCTTTATTTACTAGTAAAATTCACATCACTATGAGCTGAACATTGAGAGAATCCCTGGAGAGGCATTAGAAGTGAAAGTGGGGGGCAGGTTTTAGTGGTGTATGTTTAATATTTTCCATGGTAGTGAATGACAATATTTATGGAAGTGAAAGTAAAAGAATCCTAAGGACACTTAGGATGTAGTCAAACTTTGCTCCCTCAGTTGATGAGTTAATTGAAGAGGGAGAACAGGCTTTTAAATTCACTGATTTCAGCTGCTTTAACTTGGTCATGTAGAACTTATCAACAACTATTCTTATGCATCTGCTACAAATATTCTTGATGTGACATGTAAACAACATTAAAGTTAAGGATCTAGCATGGATTAATAATTTTGAGAATTATTATGTTTCAGAGTAATTACAATTATTAATTAGAACAACAATGAAACATGATCAGCACATAACTAACAATTTATTTATTACAATGGTGATAAGAGGTTCTAACTGTGAGGCATACCGTTTTTTGATAGTATCAAAGGAATCTTGGGGAAAATGGATATGAAAGAAAAGGGAAGAAGTGAAAGTAGACTGTAGAAGAGAAAGTATGAATCCTGTATGAAAGTATTAGAAATTAGATTAATCTCCCAACAGAATGAATGGGTATATAGATATAAAGAAAAACATGCGAAAGCTTCTTCAGAGTGAAAAGAATTGTGTTAGAGTGCCACAGAAGTGTGGGGCATGATGCTAATGGGAAATATGATAAAGGATGCTTAATGAAAGAGGTTGTAGACAAAGAAAAATGTATGTAAAAGATTGAATGCTGTGACATATGAGAAAGATAAATGTGTGTATAGAGAAAAAAAATAGTTGCAAAGAATGTAGTCAGTAAAAGCAAGGAACACTTAAGATTAAAAAATGCAAAAAAAATGCAGAGCAGTTTTCATAGAAATAAAACATAATTGGAAGATATTGAAAGAAGTACAGGTAGTCCTCACCGACCACAATTGGGACCAGCAGCTCCATTAAAAGCAACACGATTGTAAAGTGAAACATCATGTGACCGCGCCAACTTATAATGTCAGTTCCAGTTGTGGTTGTGAAGTGAATTACCCACGGTAATAAAGCGTGATGTCATGTGACTGCAGCTTGCAACTTCCTGCTGGCTTCCCCATTGACTTTGCTTGTCAGGAGCTGGCTATGAAGGCTGCAAATGATGATTGTGTAACTGTGAGATGCTATGACCATCATAAATGCATGCTGGTTGCCAAGCCCCTGAATTGCAATCACTTGACTGTGGGGATGCTGCAATGGTCGCAACTTCAAGGACCGGTTGTAAATCTTTTTCAGCGCCATCACAATTTCGAATGGCTGCTGAATGAGTGGTTGGTAAGCGAGGACCACCTGTATTTTAGAGATTTGTATGGAAATGATCATGATATGTTGAAGAGTAAATTGAAACAAATGCAATAAATCTTAAAGTTTAAGAAAAATTATGAAAAGAAAGTAATACTGTGAGAATGGTGAAAAATGGTGAGACTACAGATGCAGAAACAATGGGATAATATTAAAATATGAATATAGTTTATTTATGGAGTAGCTATGCAGGTTTTTAAACATGCACACAAAGATTGCATCTGTGCCTACATTGAAAAAAATTCTATTGTTCTTGTATACAAAAGCAAAGGTAGCAAGAGTGAATGTAAAGATTACAGAGTGATTAGTTTGTCAAGTGTCCCTGGGAAGATGTTTGGCAGAATTCTGATTCAAGGGTTCAAAAGGTAACATAAAATTTGGGAAGTGCAGAATGTGTACAAACCAGATTTTTGCTTTTCACCAGGTCAATGAGATGTATATGAATATGATAAGTTTATTGTGTGTTGATTTAGAGAAAGCATATGATAAAATGGATAGGCTTAAATTATGGAATGTGTCATGTGAATAAGAAGTAAAAGTTGGTTGCTCAGTGTGATTTCAGGAGCTGTATGGTGAAAGTAAAGCATGAGTGAGAATAAATTGAATGTATTAAAAGGTTCAAGGCTGTTTAATGTCCCTTTAGTCTTTAATATATATATAATAGAAAAATATATAATGAATGTTTGAGGTAATCTTAAAGGTGTGTTGATTGGGGATATGAATGAACATGTAATTTTATATATAAATCATATATTATTGAATAATTTGCTATGAATGTTAAACTGTAAGACCCAAAAAGGAGTATGATATGCATCTGAAAACTAATATATTAAAGACAAAGGTACTTTTGTTTGACAGGAAAAATGGAGTGAACAATTGGAATAAATGGTGAAAAGCTAAAACAGGTAGATGAATCTGTGTACTTTGGTAGAACACTAGATGGGACACTAGACACTAGATGGGAGAATGGATAGAGATTCTTTAAAAATGATAATCTTGGTGTTCTGTACTATGTGGTCTATAGTGCAGAATAAATATTTATTGAAAGAAGTGAAATGGTTATGTGTAACAGAATGCTTCTGCCCAGTTCTTAACATAGAAATGAGAGTTTGATATGTCAAGAGAAACATGCAAAATCAGTTGAATGTAGTGGAAATGAGTATTTAAAAGATGCATGCAGTAAAACAAGAAGCGGTAGGTTCAAGAAATGAATGTTGAATTAAAAAGCTCCTGACCAATATGGAAAAGGTACATAAAGGTCATATAGAGAGAATAAATGAGGGCTGAAGTACAGAACAGATATATGAAGAAAGAATGAATTTGTCAAAAGGAGGAGGAAGAAGACCAAGAAAGTCATGGTTGGATAGAGATGATGAGGATCTCAAAAAAAGAATGGTCAGAAATTTAAAGGCAGTAAATCAAACTGTGTATGGACATTGTAGAAGAAAAATAGTTTGCAAAGTAGAAAGGGAATAGACTAGTAGATACCTATGTCAGTTTATAAACTTGTTATAGTGTAAACAAAATCTTATGCCATAATACATTCATTCATTCATTCATTCATTCATTCATTCATTCATTTGACTTGTCCCCGCCCATCTCCCCACAACGGGGGACTCTGGGCGGCTTACAACAAACTAAAATCAGAAATACAATTAAAAGTTATAAAAACCAGACATTACAAAAATAAAAAAGCTAAAAAATCCAAGAGGCCGATAGGGGCCACACTAGGCCGCTAAGGGGCCAGCCAACCCCATTTCTGATATTCTCCGTCCCCGCTCCAGGCCAGATGGCAGAGCCAGGTCTTCAAATCTCTCTCAAAGGCCTGGAGTGAGGGGGCCTGTCTCACCTCCGGGGGCAAGATGTTCCAAAGGGCGGGGGCCACCGCAGAGAAGGCCCGCCTTTTTTATTTATTTATTTATTAGTATTTAAGGTGCCACAGAATGCTTTGCTGATTTTACTGCAACAGACTAACATCACTATCTCTCTGTAAGTATTTAGTTAGTTCCTCAATACCTGAATCATCATCAACATGCTTTGTGAAGGTCTCTGTACTTATTTTACATTGAAGGTTTAATATAATTGTCACTATTCCATTTTAAGCATTTTGTTTTTGTTCAGTGATGTGTATTGACCTATCAGCTTTAGAAGGTACTTCATGCATTTGATGGAAATAATTGCAACATCTGAAAGTTAATGTCATAATAAATATGTGAACTTTTAAGTGTCACAAAATGCTTTTACTATGGCAAATTTAGAGGGTTCCCTTCTGAAAAATGTAATTTTAGCGGACTTTCTGTGTTGTAATTTAAAATGGCTAAAGCAAAGAATGGATAAGTTCCCAAAACAAGGAACTTTTATGGTCCTTTTGCATAAAATTGCCTTAATTAAGCTGCACAGAAGAATCTTTAACAGTATTTATACATGGGTGAATTTAAACCTCCAGATTAATTATGTGTGTTACAGAATACATTGTTTTGATTTGTTTTTAGCCATTTTCTCAACCATTGATATCTGCTGGGAATATCAACAAAATCACTTCCAGTCCTGTAAAACACTTTACAGTATTATCCATGATTAAATAATTGACAACTGACAGGAAAGCTGGTTGTTTTGAACTATGAATATATCTCTGGATTACCCTTTTATTGAACTAGAGAGGGTGGTTGAACATAGGGTGTAGCTGGACTTAGAACGCTTGGCTTTTCAAATTTATGAGATGTGGTCAATCCAAACCATTTGACAATTTGCCACTGCATCTTCTGTCTTGACCCTGACCATATATAGAACCGTGTCATTCAGTAAACTACTGTATAATCTCAGGTTATGGTTCCAGAGTTCTAAGACCCAAAGCCTGTGACAACTCTACTTGTGGATTCTTCATTATTCCATGTACAGCCACAAAGGCTTATTTCCCAATAATGCAGTGGGGGCGGGGATTAGTTGGAGACTGTATATACTGATCTCATCCCAGAATTTGAAGATGAAGATGTGTTTAGCCATTTGACAGAGATAAATTGCCTTTGTAGACATAGGAAAATCTTTCATTGGCAAATTAGCATGGAATCCAGGTATTGGCTAGAAAATTAAACAGTCTTGAAATTCCATAATATGCTGAGTCACCAAAGGCTTGGTCGGTATACGTGATTTTTAATAGTATTTGTTTAAATATCTACCAGTAAAGGTGTTATATTTGATACACATATCATTAAAGAGCATATGGAAGCTCCAACTTGTCCAGAAGGCAGTAGTGCATGCAGTTCTAGGTATACCTGAGTATACTCATATAACACCACTGCCTCATAAGCTGCACTGGCTTCCAGTAGGCTTCCAGGTTCAATTCAAGAGAGTGATTTTCACCTATAAAGCCCTGCATGGCACAGGACCAGATTACTTGTGGGACCACATATCTCCAGTGGTTTCCACCCATCCCACCAGATTCAGCAGGGTGGACATACTCCAGGTCCCCTGTGTTAAACAGTGCCATCTCTTTGGACCCAGGAGGCCTACCTTCTCTGTAGGGGCACCTGTCCTATGGAATGGCCACCCAACTGACATTCAGATGGCCCAACCTTGTTAGCCTTTCAAAAGGCCTTGAAGACCTGGCTTTTCTCCAGGCATTAGGGCCAGGATGGTAGTCAAGGCCAGTATATATCTTTTATTATATGTTAAGAGTGAGTATTGCTTAGAACCATGGCTGCATTGCATTATATAGTATTGTACTGTATTTATTTTGTTCTCTTTATGTTTTTATGTATTGTTATCTGCCCACAGTCACTAGGTTGAGATTTATAAGGTAACCTTATAAATTCTTCAAATAAATGAACAGTGCAGTGCCCATGGGCATCAATGTGTGCAGGGACACCTCTGTTGCTGCCTGATCTGATTTTAATTTTTTATTTGAAATCTTTTAATTAAATACTAATATGGAGGAGGAGGAGGCGGCGGTGGAGGTAGTAGTGGTGTCATGGCCAGGTCTGACTCAGGGGATTCTGACAGCAAGGAGTCTGCTCTGGAAACTGTTGTATGGTCTGGAACAGGACAGGAAGCTGGCATGCTGCAAAGAAAAGTGCCAGTTTCTAGCATCATCTTTATTTACCAGAATGCCATAAGTATTTTCGAAAATAAATTTTGTATGTTATTGCAACCCCCTGCTTTAGTCCCTGATGTACCTATCACCCAAGGTTTCTTTGTAAAGTAAGCTGCAGTTCATAAAGGTCTTACAAGTCATGGCTAGGAGCGCCTTTGCACAGTTTCGTGTTGCGCGCCAATTGCACCCTTTCCTGGATTGCAAGGCTCTACTCACAGTCACTCACTCCCTGGTCACCTCCAGAATGGATTACTGTAATGCGCTTTACGTGGGGCTGCCTTGAAGTGTATTCGGAAGCTTCAACTGGTGCAGAATGTGGCTGCAAGGACAGTTATGTGTGCCCCTAGGATGGCACACATTACATCTCTGTTCTGTGAGCTGCATTAGCTGACAGTTTGCTTCCAGGTGCGATTCAAGGTACTGGTTTTGACCTTTAAAGCCCTACATGGCATGGGGCCAGGCTGTTTGAGGGTCCGCCTCTTCCCAATCACATCTCCCCAGTCTTCCCAATCACTTCTACCTGTCCCATTAGGTTGAGCAGGAGGGGTATGCTGCGTGTCCCATCTGTTAAAGAGTTCCATTTGATGGTGTGCCTTTCCTGCTGTGGCTCCTGTCCTCTAGAACATCACTCCACCCCCCGTAAGGTGAGGTTAACCCCATCCTGTTAGCCTTTCAGAAGGTCCTGAAAATGTGGCTTTTCCAGCAGCCTTGGGGATCCCATGGGGAGCCTGAAAGATGGTTATATTGTGTTTAGATGAATGTTCTTCTGCAATTTTGCTTTTATTTATATTTTTAAGCTGTGACATAGTTTTAAGTGTTGGTTGTATGCCACCCACAGTCACATTCAGTGAGATGGGCGGACATATACATTTATTAAACAAATAAGAAAGTTCTAGGACTTCATTAAAATGATGAATCCTTTGAGTTTACATGATAAGCTCCAACTAATGTTACGAAAGGTTATATATGCAGGAAATGCTGAATTCCTTTTATGCCTACTGCTCCTAATCTGATTTGCTAAAATGTAGAAGTCATAAACATAACCCAGGTTTCTGCTATTTGGAGTCAATGAGGTAAGCCTACTCAAATATATGAGGCAGAGCACTGCATGGATTGCAGCTCCCAGCATAAAAATTTTTCCCTCCTGGCTTCCAAAGGTAGATCATAGTTATATGCTAATTACAGTGCAGCCTGTTGGCAATCATAGGTGACATTTACCTATGTAACAAGCTGTTAGTTTTCATGATATAGGACTCTTGGGCTCTCCTTACTATCCGTGTGGAAAATTTTGCCTAGAATGTGTCCCCGTGTTTGAGGATCCAATACATTGTCTTACAGGAAAAAGAATCATGTGTTTCACATACATTGTGTTTTAATTGCAACCTGCAATTATGTTGACATTGAAATCACCAAGGATTAATTTCTCTGCTAGAAAGGATAAAATGTGAATATTCAATTGTAAAGTACAAGCTTTCTAAGATGTATGGTAATGTTAATTTTGAAGATGCATGGTAATGTTAATTTTTACAATGTGTCTTTAAGCTTGTTTATTTTAATCTTTATATCGTTCAATGGATATAGCATCAACTAGACCAGCTTTCATCAACCTAGATGCCCTGCAAGTGGTGGTGGTTGTTGTTTTTAATTCCCTGTCTGAGAATTCTAAGACTTGAAATCTACAAATCAGGATATACTCAGGTTCTGAAAGGTTGAACTGGATGCTTGGTTTCTTGGGGGAGGACCATAGCTCAGTGGTAGAGTATGTTTTTTTGTGCTGAACTTCCCACCTTTTGCTCAGGGCAGTTCCTACAATCCCTGACCTGGCTGCAGTAAATAGTTGTATCTCAAAAGATCTGAAGGGCACCAGGTTGCTTTCCCATTGTAGAATGAGCAAACCATTCAAACTGGCAAATTGTTCCACCTTCTAGCCTTCAGAGCCCACTTCTTGGTTGCAAAATGTATGAAAAAAATATTTTCCCAACCCTAAGCACTATCAGAATTTTGAGGCTTTCCCCAACTTTCGTATGAGGAAATCACAGCCACCTTCAGTATTTATTAGAAAGGCAATGTATGCTTTATTTCTGAAAATAAAATAATAGCAAGTCTCCCATTGACACAGCAGTGATTTCAGCCTACACTATTTTCTGAGCCATGTTTTGCTTATTGCTGGTTAACGGCTAAACGCAGGATAAGAATGAACACTTACAACATCTGGGAGTTTTTGTCTTTTTGGCATGTCTTCCAGTGATACTTGGGCATTCCACAGTAGTGATTAAAATGTATAGAGCAACCAATTTCCTAGAACCCTGACTGTTCTCTTCCTATCTGTGTCATTTTTACTGCACTTTTAAAAAAGTGCTCCAATCTGAGGCTGCTTCAAGATCAACTCCATTGCAAATGGTGTCTCTAGGAGACTTTTCCTTGTTTCACAAGCGTGTGATGTGTCTCTGTGTGTGAGAGTTCTAAAAATAGGTGTAACATTGAATGTTATTGCATCATAAATCAAGTTAGAGCTACTGTTGGCAGGAAGCATCCCCTTGCTTTAAGCAGAATGAAAACTGTGGCTCAGCTCCTCATATTATTACAGTCCATTCTGTGTACATTTGCACAGCTGTTACTGAAACATTTAAACATTCTTATTGCCAGAAATATGTTCTCCTCTGTTCTGATAAATAAAGAAGAGGTGAAATAAGAAGGCCGTACTAATGTTTTTTTTTTCCTTAGAATCCAAGCTATGTTACAGTAAGCATATTTTTGTCTTTAAGCTTTCGTCTAACTTTTTCCAAATTTAGCAAATTGTTTGGAAAATAAGAGCCCCATTCTTGGCTCTTTGGTTTTTTCCCTTCAAGATGTTGGCTATCCTCCCAAAACCATTTACTCACAAGTAGTTTCTGGATTGTGGCTTCTCAGATTTCATAATTTTTAAAAATTTAAACATAGTTAACCTGAACATGGAGAAATGTAACAGATAAAATTCCTCCCCCATCATATAACTTTTGAATGTTTCCCACCCTTTCCCCCACATGCCATGAATACTTCAGACTTTTGTGAAAGCATTTCATGCTTTTCCCAAAAGCTTATCCTGTACTGAAAATTATTTACAAAGAATAAGTAAGCACAGTTGTACTTTTGGATCATACAAATAGTGCAGCAAATTTTACAGGGTGATATCAGAAATACTTGCTTGTGGCAGCAAGATAGCATTAGATATGAGATCTCAAAGTATGGGAGTCAGGGTGTATGGATAAACAGACAGATTAGTCACAGTGTCTATAAGTCATTATTTAGGGCACTGAAGGAGGGGAAGTAAAATGAAAACAATAAACTATGTAAATAATACAAGAAATCCCTTCAGTTCTTTAATCTGTTAACAGAAAATAACTTGGTTATCAGGTAGACCTGTTTTTTGTGTTTGTTGAAGCTGGATTATGGGCCTGGAGCATGATTTATATTTATATTATTCTCTGCTATTCATTTGAAGTTTACTGTTTTGTTTTGTTTTTAATCTTATATTAACTGCCTGGAGTTGCAAATACAAATTGGGCAGCCATATAAATTCATATAATAAATAAATAGTATCAGGAAGCAAGCCTGGTTCATTAACCCTAGGATGAAGTTGACTTGACTTTTAGTTTTCTTTTCAATATAGTTAACATTAATCCCAGCGTTGCCAGGATTGAAAGTAACAATTAACTGCAGTTAGCTGAAAATGGAACAGACATATTTAGTCTCTTCATAGTTGCTGAACAAGGGAGGCTATACTCAAACCCAAGGCTCGTGCAGCTTAAGACAGAACTTGGCATTATTTCCAAGTTAGAAGACATTATATCTTTACTGAGTCATTTTTCTCTGCCCATGACAATATGGGGGTGGGAGAAAACTTTTATCAAAGTTTGGTCTGGAAGATTTGTGAAAAGTAATTGTGCAGTCCCAATCAATTCATACACTTGCCCTGCTGACAATATTTTAACATGCAGATAATGACTTAAATTTGAAACATCTTCGTGATTTTTAAAAGGTGCTGTAGTAATACTACATTTTGTCAGGAACAAAAGTAATTTGAAGTTCTTAATTAGGCCTATATGCTATAAACATATTGCTCACTAAGTGAAACAAACAGAAATCAAAATCAATTGCTGGCTGTCAGGGGAAAAGATTAAGTAGTTTGTTTCAAGACTAAGGAAAGTATAGATACTATAGAAAATTGGGGAAAGATAAAATGAGGCAAGAAGTAGATTGGACTGGATGATAAATTCTCAATTGTTTGCAATTCTTAGAAATGGAGAATATCAACTGAAAGGATGCTTTCAAGAATGAAGTAATTAGTGAAGTGCTTTATGTTACCCATACCTATACCTACTTATGGGAAGATACAGGTGTATATTTTACTTATTCTTTTGAAGCTATGTAGCTCTTTCTTTCTGTATAGAGTGCAGAGCAATATGTATAGAGTTTGTATTGACATAAGGTATTTCAGTTTATCAGTGGGGTCTTTTACTTGCAGGCTAGTCCTTTGTGAAAAATGTGCTGATGAGGAACAGGAAGTTCAGTAGCACAAGTCAGTATTGTTCCTCTGCTCTCCACCCATTCCATTTCTGAAAAATAAAACCCTAACTTGACTTCTGGTTAAAGGGCATATAATCTCACAATAGTACCTCCTTCGTTAAGGAGTATAGGCACATTTATGCTATAGATTAAAATAGACTGGTGTATACCTAACTCTTTGCTATTAGTAAACCTTAGTAAACAACACTTAGGCTTGCATTTTGGCTGCTCATTTCACTTTCAGAAAGTTATTTCTTACTGTGGTGAAATTAGAGGTAATTAATAAAAATGTGTTGTTTACTTTGCTATTGCTATATAATCTGTTATGTTTTCCTTAGTGTTAAGCATTCTTGTTAGAGTTTAAAATGGAAACTATCATGCTAAGAATACCTTCTCTCCAGGTATTACCTTTAATCCCAAATTGCTTCTTGGTACTTTTTAGCCATTAATTAGTCTAGCTTCATAACTCTCCTAGGAGGCTGTCAAATATATTCTGATTGGTAAACAGAGTCACATAAAGGTGAAAACATTCTCTGTGGGCATATACTTAACATAAATAATTTAGGAATATGGAATTCAGAGAGTCCTGCCACTCCATCTTCCTATCCCGCTCCTGCTTCTTTTTGGATCTGGAACTGAACTGTTCCTTCTCCTTTTCAAGTGTACCAAAAGTATCTGCTACCTATGCCCATAGGCCATCTTTAATTGCCCATGCTCTAACTCTTACATGAAACATGTAACATTCCAGTTTCTGGAATACTCCAGAGATCAGAAAGAATTCCCATCTTCCTGTCCATTTCCGGTCCCATTACTGAAACAAGGATAGTGGTCTTTTTTTGGACAAGTAACACAGTAAGCTAAACATTTCATTTGGGAGAGTGTTCCAGAAACTGAAAGTTACCTATGATGGGGAGATGGGAATTCTTTCTCATTTACTTTTAAATTCCCATTTGTATTTATTTAAATGGTGATTTACAGGTTTAGAATAGGTTTATGAATTGGTCATTTGGCTGAAGAGATTACAGTGGCTGATGCATATGGATTGGAAAATAACATCAGAATTATTAGCTAACTTATTAGGAAAATTAACAAGATAATGAAATAGTGATGGATAATAGTGATTTGCTACCTGTTGGTGAAATAGTCATTAGTATAGTATATGGTATGTTTCTACCTGCATGAGATTTTGGCATTTTGCCAGTTACAAAAGAAAGCTACAGTTAGCAGGAGAGACCTTATTAGATATGATTTTCACATTATGAGGTGCAAGGGCCCACATTATGAGGTGCAATTATGCACAGGTGATAATGCTAATCGCTCTGGGAAACCCAGCTATCCATCTCATTCAGTGTGTTCAAATGATGGAATAATACATTTGGTTTTATTCTAGGAAGCCTGGTTAGTACCAGGAAATATCAGGGCTGTAAACTAGGCTAGGAAGTTGGAAAAACATCCCAGAAGGCAGTTGTGGTATATCACTTCTATATTGTTCTCAAGAAAAGTACATGCATGTATCCATAATGTCATCAAGAGTTGAGCTTGTACATTCATTTTGGATTGCATCATGCGTATTCTTTAGAAAAAAAGATTTTAGTTTGTTAGATTTATATCCCACTTCTCTCCACCAGTTCAAGGTGGCATATATAACATAATGCTCTCTATTCCCATTCTTGATTCTGTCCCTTAATTGAAATCATTCTACTTGTTGAGGAGTCCTGTGTAATCTGAAATCTTGAACGGTCAGATAAAAGATGTAATCTCTTCCAATCTGTTTGTCTTCCAAATTTGGTTTAAGGCAATCTAATTTTCAGGGTAGATAATTTCCTCATATAAACAGCTTGACACTTCCTTGAAGCAGTCCACTATAAGTACAACTCTTTTTCTCAAAACAATTATCAGTAGCCTGTTGTATCTCTTCCTTCTCTAGCCAAAGACCCCCCCTTCCCCAACAATCCTTTGTGGTTATAGTGGCATTTCAGTCCCTTCTTCGCCCCCTGCTGCAGCTCGGCAGGCAGTCTTGCTGCTTTAGAGATCTGCAGCAATTCAGTCCTAGTGCTATTGGTCAGGACATGAATCCCAGCCAAGCTAAAGGGAGGGGGAGGGGGAAGAACGACACACCATGTGTTGGCACACAATACCAGATGCCTTTTCATAATGGGGAAGCCTTTTTTGCCCCAGGCACTGCTCATTGTTCATCAACCCCTCCAGAAGAGCTGTAAAAATAAAACCTCTGATAGGTGAATGTAAGTGTAAACAGGGGGTGGTGTTCTGGGTAATTTTTAATGGACTGCTCTAGGCAATATTACAGAAATATTGCTAGCTCTTTGCCTCTTTTTAGAATGGCTTGCATATTTTCTGCAATTTCTTGCTGTAATAAATGGATAGCCATCTAAGAAGCTTTATTGCTTTTCTGCCAGTTTTGCATTTATGTATAGCCTAACAAGATTGCTAAAATGAAGGCTTGGAAAAAAGCATCTCCAATCCCACCTTCCATTCAGAGCTCTGAAAAAAAAAACCTCTGGCCTTATTTTCTGCTAGTTGTCTTCTTTCTAAGTACCTGTATTTATACTAGTTTTCAACAGATGTAGGGGATTTTTACCATTAAAGAGAATCTATATTTGGTCTGAAAAATTATTTATCGGGGATAAGCCTTCAATAAGTGAATCTCAATTGCAAAATGCATAGAAGACCAGAAGAGTTTGAAATTAATATGTACAGAATTGTGTGTTTGTGTTTTTATATGCACATATACATATATATAAAATCTCCATGCACAACTCTTAATATTGCAATTTCTACAGAAATTTCTGTTTTTGTATGAAATACTTCTGTTACATAAAGTATAAGACATCTTACTAAAGTCTGAGATGCTGATGGAGATGGAATTAATATGATGTCCTGTAAAAATTATAGGCGTTTAGGCCCTACAAATTTGGCTTATTTTATTAGCTGGATGGCTTAGGAAATGGCAACACAAGAGTCACCCTTGGCTGATCTCAAAAGCTAAGAATGATCAGATCTGATTAGTAATTCAATTGGAGATCACTTGGAAATTCCAGGGACGTAGATTAAACTGGGAAAACAAAAAAAAGTCCCCAAAGAAGGCAGTGATAACTACTTGCATTGTACTTGGCTTCTCAGCAACAAAATGGGAGTGGTTATCTATCTATCTATCTATCTATCTATCTATCTATCTATCTATCTATCTATCAAATATAGCTGCCCATCTCACACATGTGACTCACGCATTATCCATGTAGTTATCAGCAACTGAGCTCAACTTGATGGAATCCTTAATAAGCTTGTTGTTGTTGACATCTCTAGCATTTGTGGAAAACTGAAGGAAGAGGTCTCTTTGTACAGAATATTTGAGAAGGCCAAAGTACAGTGGAACCTCGGGTTACGAATTTAATTCGTTCCGTGACTCTGGTCGCACCCTGAATTGGTCCCAAACCCAAAGGAAATTTCCCCATAAGGTTCAATGTAATTACCATTAATCCGTTCTGGCGTGGAGGACAGGGAGGCGGCTATTGCTTGGAGGGAGAGTCCCCCTCCCTACGACCACATATCAGGGGCAGAAAATGGCCGCGGACCATGTGTCAGGGGCGGAAAGTGGCCGCGGACCACGTGTCGGGCGGAAAATGGCCGCGGACCACATGTCAGGGGTGGAAAATGGCTGCGGACCACATGTCAGGGGCGGAAAAATGGCCGCGGACCACGTGTCAGGGGCGGGAAAATGGCCGCAGACCGTGTCACAGGAGGGAAAATGGCCACGTATCCTGTTCATACCCCGAGGCGGAGTTCGCAAACCGAGGTAAATTTTTGCGGCCGGAGCTGGTCGTAACCCGAAAAGTTCGTTAACAGAGGCGTTCATAACCCGAGGTACCACTGTAGTTTCCTTTTCAACTACAGCTTTTCCAAACCCCAATATAAACTATGAATCTAACCATCCCAGTTCTCCTTGCCAAAGGACATGGGGAAGGAGATCATTGTGTTCTGAAAAAGGACTGCTCTAGTTATCTTCAATTCTTAGGGAATGGATGACAGTAAGAAATGTTTCTGTTAAGGATCCTTGGCATAAGTTGTTGCCTGAGGAGAGATGGGAAAACTACTGGCTACTTGACAATTGGATATATAGACTGTAGATGTATAGAGGCAAATTACTCTAGATTATCTCTGCTTTCTGAATTTTCACTAACATTTCTCCAAAGCTAAAGTTTTCATATTTAGGGTAACATTTGTATGAATTGAGGTGCCCAGACCAGGGCAGTGACAGCAGTGCAATATCCAGTAGGTCATTTCAGTATTCAAGTACAAGTCTCATATTTAATTGCAGAATACAGTAGTTTCCTCATGGTGCTGTATTTTATTTGTTAAGTGCTGCATTCCTTCAGAGATAATCTGCAAGGGGCAAAATGTTAAAGTAATTGGAGCTAAGTAGGTGGGGCCTGAACCCAAATTTGGTCATCCATTCTAAATCTCTTTATTTCTAACACCCTTTCTCTTTCTCATACTCTCATTTCCCTCTCTTAAAGCAAATAATTCATTTTTCCTATTTTGCTCTCATTTTTGTCAGGTGAGTAACTCCTGCAACTCTGAACTGGAATTTGTATCTGTTAGAGGATTCACATGGGGCACTGGCCCTACATATTGGGCTTAACAGCTATTCTGCATAAATAGAATGCACACCCTTTGTATGTTATATATTCAGGAATTATAGCTGCACATTTGGGGAAAAGTTGAAGTAAAGGTGCAATTTATCTTGCAGTGCCTGGTATTATTGATCATTTTAATGAGGAAGCCATACCAAATTGTAGGGTGTGTGGAGTTCTCCAAAGTTAAACTGGACACTGTATTGGCATAGTGTGATTTCTTCAGCTCAAAAAAAAAAGTGAATATATGTGTTTGAAACTGATTCCATTGATCATTTTAATGTCTTTCTAATCCTGTGTATTCCTGTATATCTAAATAATTTAAGTGCCAGTGAATATACAGTATACAGTATTTAGATGCGGTATACCTAGATCCCAATTCCCAGTGGAACCTTAGAATGTAAGGCTGATGTTCTAAACATGTCTATACAGCTTTGCTCAGGTGTATATTATTTTTGTCTGTAGCAACTGAAATACTTACAAACAAATCTTCCCTATTTTAAGGCACAAGTAGGAAATCTACTTTGTCATACAGTAATAGCATTGGGTACATTGCTAGAATCTAAATATTTTTTAAGAAATTCCCTTTTCCCCATTAAAAAAAAACAAAACCTAAGGCCCCTTGTTTCAGAATGAAACATCTCCCCCTCCTTACTCCTTAGAGAGATAATATTGCGATTGACGACACATTTTGTGATAAATGAAGTTGGTATGGTATTGGTACGAATACTGATTTTAATAGGAAAAGGAAGAAAGTACAGTAATTAAAAATAAACAAGAAAGTAGTTCTAACATCACCTGGGCTGTATTTTCGCATCTGAAAATAACCTAACTTATTGTGGGAACAATATTTTCAAAGAAAGAAACTATTTGGCTCAATATTGTATGTCTGGGCTAGCATGAACCAACTTCCTTTCTTTCATAGCAATTTCCCTTCTTTTGAGTTACTTTTTGACCTAAAATAACGTGGCATTGATATAGCCACAGATACCATTAGCTGGCCAAGGACAATTGCTGTAGTTCATGCAATAAGAAGTGGTATCAAAATTTAGTTGCACGTGGAAGACCAGCAAGTATATTATAATTTGATCCTTACTCGAGATATTAATCTCTTGTGCAGTACCTTCTGAATTTCTAAACCAGGCTGTGTTTCACTTATGATAGCAGTTCAGTCTCAGAGTTTCATTTTCTTGTCTCAAAATACATGTAAGATAGTTTTAAAATGAGAGTGCACAAAGTTGTCTCTGCAGTAAGGCTCATGAGCTTTAGAGCTGCTTGCCATAAAAATCTTCTGGGAGTTAGTTGCATGCATTGCTGCTTTTATATAGCATTTTGCCCTGAGCCATGTTGTGAGTGATTATTTTAAAATGAATTTGGAGAAAAGCAGCCACCCAATTCATATGAAATGCTGCCTCAGATATCAGTGGCTCTGTAATAGACCTTGGATGGATAGTGGTTTAAAAGTCTCTGGCTTTACTAGCACTAATAGTAGTGTGGTACATCCATACACACACACACACACACACACGCCCCCCTATATACTTTACAGCTGGAGACTGAATTATTCCATTTAGCATTGCATTTCTATCTGGAAAAAAAAGGAAATCACAGTCTGTCACTACTCTTGCTATTGGACAAAATGGGCTAAGTGCTAACTAATCATATTGTACTAATTATCTTGTTTACATTTTGTACATAGAAAAATGAAAATACTGTTGTTGTCAATATTTTACATGTTCTCAGGTAACTGTGAACCAGCAGCATGTGCTGTCCTTACTTCCTTGAACACAATTAGTCTTTGAGGGTTTTACAGCTACATATTACATAATTCAAGGTCTTCAGGATCCAACATGTATATACATACATGATTCTGTATATATAAATAGGTTTCTCTTTAGTACAGTAATACAAGAAATTTTATCGAAATCCTAAGGAGTTAACTTTTTCAGTAAATCCATTGATGCTTGATGTAGTAGTTAAGGCATTAGGCTAGAAGCTGGGAGACTGTGAGTTCTAGTCCTACCTTAGGCATGAAGCAGCTGGGTGACTTTGGGCCAGCCCCTCTCTCTCAGCCCTAGGAAGGAGGCAATGGCAAACCACTTCTGAAAAACTTTCCAAGAAAACTGCAGGGACTAGTCCAGGTAGTCACCAAGAGTCAAAAACTGACTCAAAGGCACCCACACTCCAAAAATTGATGTTTACCCAGACAACTATTTCAATGCCCATTATTCCCAGATAAGCAGACTAGTTATAGAATGGTGTCTAAAAATGAAGAGAACTGGAATCCAGCACATCCAAAGAATGTCCATTTGTGGAAAGTTGGCATAAGACAACAGCCCTGCTGTCTTTCAAAGGAGCAATGTCTGCTCCTAGAGTATGTTTCCCTTCATGACTGTATCTGCTTCACTATACATAAATGTTTTAGACTGAACCAACGACACATCTTCTACAGTACCAAACACAACTTTTCTTTGTTTCTATGAACATGAGGCATAACAGTGACTATTATGTAGTGGAACTGCTTTGTGAAGAAGAAAGTTTATGGCAGCTAATTTGACTGCTGCTTGGAACTGCTAGGTGCATAAGATATGGGTGAACCAAGGTTGATTTTACTGGCAAAGTTTTGATTTGCTTAGTGTAAATCTATGGGAAATATGCTAGGGTAGATGAAGCACTAGTAGAGAGCCAGCCACTGCCTTGCTAAAGGCTGGTTTACAGGGAAGTTTTACCAGGTTTAAGAAAAAACAGAACTTTGCTTTGGCAAAGAGAGAAAATTGCTGGGGAGGAGGGGGGGAATCTTGCATTTCCAGTAATGGGTTATATGGTCTCAATCATCTTCTTTATTTTCCTGAACTCTCATTTCAGTACAGTATGCTGTGTAATTATCAAGCCTACTATTCACCTTTTTATCCAGACATCTTAAAGTGCTATTTCACATTAAGTGGAAAGGAATTCTTCTGGGATATGTTAATGGGTGCCCTGTGCTTGCTGAAATTTCTCTGGATTTAAAAGTTAGGAACAAAAAAGAAAAAAATTGATGTTGATTAAGAAATAAAATAGTAGTATCAGATTGCAGATTGATGTTTAATTCAGTTGGAAAGTATTCTGGCAAGATACATCCCTTTATGTCTAAATATTCTGTTTGTGTGTGAGTATATATATATATTTGTATTGATACTTTCATTCTACTAATGAGTATTCATCAAAATATTAAGGAACAATTGTGGTGACTAAAATTTCTAATTATGTTGAACTGTTTTATATATTTGTTTTCCCACATTGGCTAGAATCACATAAATTGAAATTACTATGAGAGGTAATCTGGCTCATTTTTGAATTCTGAAGTATGATGCTTGATGACTAAATAAAAGTCTCCATCAGGGCACATCTCAGTGCCACTCTGAGATATAGTGGGAAACACAGGCAAGTTACTCTAAGCTTTCTTCATTTCAGCAATATAATTCAAGGAAGAAACTGTTGACACTTTTTTTGGTTAAGAGTCAGAAATTCTTGTTACAAATCATCTAGAGATCTACTAGTAGATTCAGATATACCTTCTGCTTAACTCTAATGTAAATTTCCATTACGTATAATTCACTTTTTTTCAAGATGATACTCCTTGTTTAAACGAGAAAAATATTGACATGAAGCTCATCAGAGGGAGATCCAACCTGGAAATAAGGAGGAATTTCCTGACAATGAGAACTATTAAGCAGTGGAACAGCTTGCCTCCGGGAGTTGTGGGTGCTCCATCGCTGGAGGTATTCAAGAAAAGATTGGATGACCATTGGTCCCAGATGGTATGAGGACTCCTGCCTTGGGCAGGGGGTTGGACTAGAAGACCTCTAAGGTCCCTTCCACCCCTATGAATCCATGATTCTGCCTGTTTCAGTTTGCCCTTACACCAGTTTTCTTACACTGGGTTGAGAGATACTGGGATAGTTACACCAGGACAAGGCGAGTGTAAAAGGATTGAGCTGAATTATTTACAGTGGGGCAAAAAAGTATTTAGTCAGCCACCAATTGTGCAAGTTCTCCCACTTAAAAAGATGAGAGAGGCCTGTAATTTTCATCATAGGTATACCTCAACTATGAGAGACAAAATGCGGGAAAAAATCCAGAAAATCACATTGTCTGATTTTTAAAGAATTTATTTGCAAATCATGGTGGAAAATAAGTATTTGGTCAATATCAAAAGTTCATCTCAATACTTTGTTATATATCCTTTGTTGGCAATGACAGAGGTCAAACGTTTTCTGTAAGTCTTCACAAGGTTTTCACACACTGTTGCTGGTATTTTGGCCCATTCCTCCATGCAGATCTCCTCTAGAGCAGTGATGTTTTGGGGCTGTCGCTGGGCAACACGGACTTTCAACTCCCTCCAAAGGTTTTCCATGGGGTTGAGATCTGGAGACTGGCTAGGCCACTCCAGGACCTTGAAATGCTTCTTACGAAGCCACTACTTCGTTGCCCGGGCGGTGTGTTTGGGATCATTGTCATGCTGAAAGACCCAGCCACATTTCATCTTCAATGCCCTTGCTGATGGAAGGAGGTGTTCACTCAAAATCTCACGATACATGGCCCCATTCATTCTTTCCTTTACACGGATCAGTCGTCCTGGTCCCTTTGCAGAAAAACAGCCCCAAAGCATGATGTTTCCACCCCCATGCTTCACAGTAGGTATGGTGTTCTTTGGATGCAACTCAGCATTCTCTCTCCTCCAAACACGACAAGTTGAGTTTAGACCAAAACATTCTACTTTGGTTTCATCTGACCATATGACATTCTCCCAATCCTCTTCTGGATCATCCAAATGCTCTCTAGCAAACTTCAGACGGGCCCAGACATGTACTGGCTTAAGCAGGGGGACACATCTGGCACTGCAGGATTTGAGTCCCTGGCGGCATAGTGTGTTACTGATGGTAGCCTTTGTTACTTTGGTCCCAGCTCTCTGCAGGTCATTCACTAGGTCCCCCATGTGGCTCTGGGATTTTTGCTTACCGTTCTTGTGATCATTTTGACCCCACGGGGTGAGATCTTGCATGGAGCCCCAGATCAAGGGAGATTATCAGTGGTCTTGTATGTCTTCCATTTTCTAATTATTGCTCCCACAGTTGATTTCCTCACACCAATCTCCTTGCCTATTGCAGATTCAGTCTTCCCAGCCTGGTGCTTTTGTTTCTGGTGTCCTTCAACAGCTCTTTGGTCTTGGCCATAGTGGAGTTTGGAGTGTGACTGTTTGAGGTTGTGGACAGGTGTCTTTTATATTGATAACAAGGTCAAACAGGTGCCATTACTACAGGTAACAAGTGGAGGACAGAGGAGCTCAAAGAAGTAGTTATAGGTCTGTGAGAGCCAGACATCTTGCTTGTTTGTAGGTGACCAAATACTTATTTTCCACCATGATTTGCAAATAAATTCTTTAAAAATCAGACAATGTGATTTTCTGATTTTTCCCCCTATTTTGTCTCTCATAGTTGAGGTATACCTATGATGAAAATTACAGGCCTCTCTCATCTTTTTAAGTGGGAGAACTTGCACAATTGGTGGCTGACTAAATACTTTTTTACCCCACTGTAAATCTAGAGCTAAGCTTTGCTCTACAAATGTTTCCAGACTATATAATGTCATGGGTGCAGAATATGTGGCCATCCTAATATTGTTGAGTTACATCTATCTCCCAGCATCCCTCATTATGCCTCAGTTTAGAGAGGTGTAGATTGTGCACCATGTATGTTCAACCTGCCATTTGATATAAACAGAAAGCATTTTGTTACTATTTTGTTCAGATTATGTAATTTCTAGATTCCTTATTTAGTCCAGATTTTTTCCAGTAAGCCTAAAAAAGTTTGAAATGTGACTGAAAATTATTGGCTATGTGCTCTAAAAATACTCTATGAAAGGCAGAAGATAATGCTGAATTAATAGCACTTGAACCTAGAGTGCTTTCTGCTCTTATAATGGTATATCACAAGCCAACAGTAAACCAATTTAATATCATTATTCTGTTAATGCTGAATCTCTGATGAGGAAGATTCCTTACTTGATGGTAAAAGGGAGCTCATATTCATTGGGCCTGATTGGTTATTGTTCTATTAAGCAAGGCTATCAGCCAAAAAGCTGTTTTGCTGTGAAATGTAGAAATCTGCTAGTTGCCTAACATTTCATTAGCTCGCTTCTATTTGAAGTTCAGAGGTGATGATTGTAGTTCAGAAGCAGCTTCAGAAATGCCATGCAGGGCAGAGTTGGAACTCATCAGGCTGATGTTGTGAACATGAGAGAGAAGTATGGTGGTAGTAAGAGTAAGAAAGTAATTATAATGTAGTACAAGTAGTGGGAGAAAATGACTTTTTACTTTAATGGATGACATGAAAGTCTTCTGTGTCACTGGTGCCAGAATAGAGCACATCTTTCTAGCTTCCTAGATTCTTACTCTGAAATATTTATTGTGGCTTGTATAGGTTCTGTACTGCAGATTGTGTAAGCTGAACAGGTGACATCTAAATGTGCACCAAAACTTACTGTCACACATACACATTCCTTCCTTTAGATCAAAATAATTTGTCTAAGCTTTTTCTCATTGACTGTTGTATGTATGAATATGTCAAGCCTCATGTGTTAACAGGTGACCAGATTTTGAGCACAGAAAAAGGTATATGGTATATTTGAAATGAATTCTCCTAAGTATTTGGGTTTGAATAATGTTTTGCGATTGCCACAACATGGGATGCATCCATTTCGGAGTCTTTCTTCCATTGGGGAGGTGCAGGTACTCTCTAAGCTGAATTGAGCTTTGGTGCTCTTAGCATTCTGAAGCCCAGCACAAGGTCTAGACTTACTCTTTGTCCTTTTTTTCAGTTCCAGGGTGGGGGGAAAGGGTGTTAGAATTCACTCTGTTGTGCTAAATTCTAGAGGTATTCTTGTGGTTCTAAGGCATAACAGAAGTGGAGAAACACTTCTCCTTTCTGTCTTTTAGAAGACTAAACATGTCACATTCTTCATAGCAGAGAAGGTAATTTTCTGTATCCAGCAAATTTGTGGATTTCAAAGTAAAATGCAGTCAAAGTTTGTTTATACTACATCCAGTTGATTTACTAAGCAGACCTCTGTCCACGCTTTTTGATCATTTATTTAATGAATAAATACAAATTACCAAGTTGTTATTTTTATGGAACTTTGCAAATATGTCTTTTCTGAAACAAAATAAATCCCATCCAGGGATGTCAAAGCAGTCTTTTTTTCAGGTAAATACCATTGTTGGTAGGAAGTGTGATAGAATATCTTAATCACTCTCTGATTTTTTAAAATTAATCACGGTGAAAATTCTATGTAATTATGCTACATAATGCTATCAAAACATTAAGTAAGTTGAAAATTAATATTATTGAAAATATGTACAAAAATCCCAATTGTTTTAGAAGATACATTAGTTGTAGGCAACTGGTTCAAGAATTCCATAAAGAGTATAACAATTTATATTAGGCTTGCACAACTTGGAGAGGGGAAAAGAGGAGAAAGGGCCACACTTTCTAAATTAAAAATAATCACAGACCACAAAGTAATACTTGGGGCACTGATCAGCTGTTTGGCAGCCTGGCAGTGAGGCCTAGAGACGTTGGAGGGGCTCAGCAGTGTGTTTTTTAAGGTGGCAGCGGCAGTATTGACTTTTTAAAAAACACTGACAGGCCACACAAGGCCACTTGGTAGACCACATGTTGTACTGGCCTGATTCATACCAAGTAATAATGAGAATACTTGTCTTTCAGACAGAACTCAAAAGTGTCAAGGAGATGTGTTTTCTGTAATGATAAAGTGGAGGTATGTGTCTGAAAACTACACCTGGCATCACTCACTTTGTGGCCTGGTCCTGCAAGTTGAAGCATATCTTCCGTGCATAGTTTTGAATGGTCCAGCAAATACTGGATCACTTGCACTGGATGTATATGCTGTCTCTCTATCCCTTGATTAGAGTATTAAACAAGCTCTACTGGTTAAGATTTTTTACTGAGCAAATACTTTAAAGCACAAAGTCATTAATTAAATGTGAAAGTTTTCTTTAGAATGTATATAAAACATTGATAGTGAATTGTTTATCTTTGGATATGCACTTATGATTGAACGTGCTTCTTGAATCCAATTCACATTTTAGTTTTAGAGCTTGAATATCTATATCGAAGAGAACAACTTGTGCTTCTTTTTATCTGGCAGCTTGTTTAGCAAATCCAAAACTTTGATTACAGAATCTTGAATACCTCCAGTTAGCAAGCTGTTGTACTTTACTAGGTATCCATTTTGCTTCTGCTGTAGCATTGTGAACTTTGAGCAATTCTTCTGTAGCTTATGGGAGATAATTAAGTACGTTCAACACAAGTGTTTTTAAATGAATGAGAACGTTATCATTCACAGTTGCTGAATTTTTTTCTGTTGTTTTCCTGGCTTGAATTCAGCTGGTATTGTCCAGATTTGGATATGATCCAGTAATGTTCTTATGTGTTTACAATCACTTCAACTGGGGATCCACCTGCTCACCATACCTCCTCAAGAACATTTCTTTGCTGCATATTTGAATATCAGCTACTCTTGCACTGCTAGGGCATTCACTAAAAGTTACTAAGAAGCTGTATCAGTATAAGCCTTTTGCACAATTGTAAGGAAAATGTATGAAAGATTGGGATTTCATAAAAGAATCCTGGAGGCCTTTTGTAGAAAGGTGGTGAAACAAATATGCTATTCAATAATTTAGTTATACAGAAAAACTAAATCAGTTCTGATACTGGTTTTCTTTCAACAGATTACTTACACATTACAACGTTTTACACACAAAAAACATGCAGCACGCACATGCAGACATAAGATTGTACTTTTACCATAAAGATTGTGTTCATACAGAAAAGTCTTCCATTCTTTTCTTCCCCAGCCTGTTTAGTTTAAATGACTACAGCTGGCAATAGGAAACAAAGCATTTGAACTTCTCAGATAATAGTCTAAAATTGCTTGCCATAATTTTACTACTTCAGTTTCACCAGCCAAGTGCCTCTTGCGCATTCAGTTTATTGGAAGCAAAAGCACTAATTTTCAAAATCAAATTCCTAATTTTGCCACTCATATTTTGAATTTGAAATTTGAATAAACATTTTATTGTAAAACTTTACCTTACAATAAATATGATGCAATATAAATTGTGAAAAAAACTGACAAATGCCTGATATTTCTAATACTACTACTACTACTACTACTACTACTACTACTTGTTGTTGTTATGGTTGGTCGCACAGTC
Organism: Python bivittatus; assembly: GCF_059951505.1. Taxonomy (NCBI): domain Eukaryota; kingdom Metazoa; phylum Chordata; class Lepidosauria; order Squamata; family Pythonidae; genus Python; species Python bivittatus. The sequence continues at coordinate 3,036,439 of NW_028277054.1, forward strand.
AGCCAGATGTTTAGACTGGATTTGGCATTTTTATCCACCTATTGAGGCCTTCCGAAGAACCTGGGATAGGCAGAGGTTTGATGAAAGGTATCATTGCAGGATGTAAGCTGTTCCAAGTAAAGCTGTCTTTTGCAATTGACTGATGTTGATTTTGTCAATGCCGATAGTGTTCAAATGGTGCTCTAGATGTTTTGGGATTGCACCTAAGGCACCTATAACTGTTGGTACTATCGTTGCTTTCTTTTGCCATAGTCGTTCTACTTCTGTTTGCAGGTCTTTATGTTGTTGTTGTTTTTGTTGTTGTTGTTATCCTGCCTTTTCCTTTTATATATTTGGTCAACTCAAGGCAGCGAACATTCCTAATACTATTATGAGACATTTGAGCTGGGAAGTTAAGCAAGTTCCAGTGGTTGATCTGTTTGATTGCTGTTTTTTTCTGATTTTAGAATGATTTTTAAATTGAAAATTTGAGTTCTTAATATGAGCTGCTTTGGATTGGGCATGGGAATGATTTCTTTTATTCTGCTTTTGTCTTAAACATTTATAAGACACTACAATATCTTTGCCAAACTAAAAATAAATTTAGGTCACATGTCTTCCCCTAGAAATTTGGGTGGTAATTCATATAATAAAAATATAGTTGGATTATCACCAGAAGAAAAAAATAACAGGAATATCATTTATGCATGGATGGATTGCCAGTTCCAAAGAATGATTAGTTGTAGCATATGCATGATTGCAAAATTGGCCAAGGACCATAATTCTCAACAACCGTCATTTTTAATTCGCATAGAGTACTAAAAATGGATAGAAGCAGTGTAGCAGAATTAATCATTTGAAATCCCAAATTCTTTCAGGTTAATAAAAGTATAAGTGAGGATGACTTGCCCCAAATCCTGGAACTAGCATGGCTTGAATTGTAGAATTGTACATAGAGGCTTTTGTGGATAGAAGCTTGCTATGGTGCTTTGAACTAGCATCTTACATGCCATGTGGTATCTTACTGTTTTTAATGTGGACTCCAACCTCTTATTTCAGTTGACATGGATGATGAAGACGGACGATGCTTGCTAGATGTAATTTGGTAAGTATTTGCCCTTGATATGAATTATATTTTCTTTTCCACTCTTATTGTAGCAAAACATTTACTCAGAGATTTCTGTTAATTTTCAAATATCAACCAATCTACTTTTTCATTCATGCTTGGTTTATAATCTTGGAATGTCTCTATGTGACCACTAACTCTAGTTGCTGTTGCTATTCCAAGTGAAATTTGGCTGAATGCCACTTGGCTTTTTCTTAAGCTTTTTGGAGGTGAACATAGAACTGAAAGCTTTTGAATTGTGTCTATAGTGACAGCTGGATGGAACAGTTGTACAAAAAAATAGTAGACCAGCTTTCCCCAACTTGGTATCCTTTATACATGCCAGAAATGCAGCTCCCAGAATTTCTAGCAAGCTGGCCTTGGAATGCTGAGAATTGTTCCGATGCGCAAACATTGAGGAATGTTGTTTTAGACAACAGTAGGTCAAAGCGGAGTAACTTTAGTTGTTATATTTTAGAACAATATTTTATATTACAGTCTGTATCATGTAAATAAACTTTATCAATGATTTAAGAATTAAAATCCTGAATAAGTGGAATAAAATGTATTTGGGGACCAAAGTAATAGGAGAGAAACCAAGAAATCACTCTAACATTGTTGTGTAAAAATTTAGATTGATTTTATATGTATGTATGTATCCCTTTATCTTACCTATACCTATAAGTGTGTGTTTCTGTATAATTAGTGTATTCTATCATAATGCTAATAAACGAATGTCGCACACTAATATAGCTGATAAAGTATGAAGGCAATAGATAAAAATTGTAATTTCCTAGCAATATAACATTTACAACAGTCAGAATCTAAGCAATTGTGGAGTTTTGGTAATTCATTAGGAAGTTTTAAAAATCAAGAGAATAATGCAAAAGTTAATTCTTCTAGTCATCTTTAAACAAATTCATCTCAATTATTTTTCCAGTGATCCTCAGGCCTTGAATGATTTTTTACATGGATCTGAAAAGGTGAGGTTTTGCTCTTTTATATATTCATTTTAATTTGCTACATGTTTAATTAACAAATACAAATGCCTCCATACAATATTTACCCTTGGCTTATATGCCTACAAAAAGAAAAGTGATGCAGAAATCTGAGATGGTACCAGTCTTAGAACTGATGACCAGAGAAGACTTTTCTGCCAGTCATTTTCCCCCGAAACTTTGAATAGTGGAAAATAAATGTTATCACAAAATTACTGACTATGTAGGAGGATAAACTATTTATTTTCTGATTAAAGTGAAGGGGCAAGACAACTTTACCTCACAAGGGAAGTATATGCATAGTTCCTGGAAAGAAACTTAGCCACTGAAAGGAACTGTTGTCTTGTTGTCCAGATAAAATGATGACATTTGGTCTCTTTTCCATGATAGTCCAATTCTTCAAATACTGTCACCTTTGAATTTACATACAAATACAGTAATTTAAATCTTTTTTAATGACAGATTGACAGTGATGATCTCCTGGACAACACGGGAGATGCAGCCAGTGCCTTCTTTGAGGGTGCTGGGGTATGTATTTTTCATCTCATTTTTAAAGCATAGTTTATATTTCTTTAGAAATCCCAACTCCTTTCTTTGTAAATGATACACAATTCAAAATATAAATAGGCGCAATAACAAAAAATATAATGTTGGGTTCCAGTGAATTTAAGAGTCACCCTCTGGGGGGAGATGGGCAGCAATAAAATTAATAATAAATAAATAAGCAAGCAAGCAAGCATAAGAAGGCATGCTGGTATAATTAACTTAGACTTTTCTAAAAACTGTTACAATGCAGAAAGGCAGTAAATAATATGATGCCTCACTTGTCATCTTTGTTAAAGACTTTTTTCTGGAAAAAGCCTTCCCTATTTCTGTAGTTAATTCTGGCTCTAACACTCATTTGTATGTTATAATGAAATAAAAAATATAATTAAAAAACATATATTACTTTAACCATTTTGGAAGTAGTCTGTACAGTGAGAATCTGCATCTATCTTTAATTAAGTTGGAACATGATACTCTGTATGAAACATTAAGAGTGATTTGGCACCTAATGTCAGAATTACTGATATTAGGTGCCGCTGAATGTAGTGGTGCCATCCTAGGATCTGTATGGTCGACTAATATTTAGAAGGCCACAAAAGGTTGGGAAAGATTTCCTTCAGAATGAGGTCAAGAATTTCCATTTTTGTGCCTTGGGATCTCGGTTATTAAAGTGTTTTTTGTCTTATATGAGCTGTTTTGTTGTGAGGCATTATACAAGATAGAAAATGCTTACCATCTTTTTGTCCATTCTAAATTGCAGGCAGTAAAATATGTATACAATATAATGATGTATATTAAGAGCTGAACATAGTATGACATGGGAGACATGGTATCAAATCTCTTGGCATTCTGTTCATTACTTAAAGCATATGGGGATGGGAGTGGATGAGTGTTAGAATCATGGCTGAGAAGGAGGGTTGGGTTTTAACTAAGTTTCCCAGTACTATTCCCCAACTTGAATTGCCTGTCCCACACAGGTTCTTCCCTTTATCTTTTCTCCTCTCTGGCTAAATAGAACTGGGGTTGGTGAGAGAAGTTTCTGTTAGGAAAATTACTGACTGGGTGTGGGAGTAAAGAAATGTTAAACTTAGCTAACATGGATCTAAAGAAAAGTAAACCATTAAATTATATGCATTATATAATAGAAAATGGTCATTAAATATTTATATACACACTGATGAGGTAATGAAGTAACAATTGTTATTTACATAGTAAAAATATAAAGCTGCAGAACACAGAAAGATCTAGAAGTTCTGTTCCATTAATATCACTGAAATATTTATTTTATTCTCTCTGTGCTTTAATCTTCACTCATTATTAGCTGCATGTACAAGAAACCTCTGGCAATCATTTGAATGCTGAGCAAAGCCAACCCACAACAAGTGTTGATTTAGACTTCTTGGAAGATGACATTCTAGGGTCACCTTCAGGAGGTGGAGCTAACCTGCAGAATTCAGATCAACCATGTGATATCCTCCAGCAGAGTTTGCAGGAGGCAAACATCACTGAGCAGACTCTGGAAGCAGAGGCAGAACTTGATCTGGGTTCTTTTCAGCTCCCTACGCTCCAACCAGTGGTCCACACTGCCTCGGACGGTACTCCACAGATTTTTTCCAGTGGGGCTGACCTTATTGGACTACAGCAACCTGCTGTTCTAACTCATCAAGCACTGGTGCAGCAGTCTGTTGGGGCTGATGTTGTCAACAAAGCCATCAGTGTGCAGCCTTTTCTTCAGCAAGTTGGCTTAGGGAATGTTACCATACAGCCAATTTCCAACCTTCAAGGGTTGCCTAATGGGAGCCCCAGTGGGGCACTGGGCATTGGGCAGATTCAAGTGGTTGGCCAGCAAGTTATGGCAATTAACCAGCCTACTCAACAGATTATTGCTAAGCAAGTTCAGCCATCCCAAGTGGCCACTATGCCAGTAGGAAGTTATATCACTCAGACAGCACCAGAACAACAGCAGGTCACCCTTGCCTCTGCTGGAGTATCCCCACAGAATGCCGGTCTTGTGATCCAGAAGAACCTCCCAGCAGTGGCCACTACAACTCTGAATGGAAGCTCCATGTTTGGAAGTGTATCAGCCACTCAGGGTTCCCAACCACTCACTGTCACATCAAACTTGAGCAGCCCACTTGTTCAAGCCCAAAATGTAATCATTCACCGGACACCCACACCAATTCAACCCAAACCTGCAGGAGTTCTTCAGCAGAAGTTGTACCAGATTACCCCCAAACCATTTGGCCCCAATAACACCACATTGACCCTCCAGAATGAGGCTGCTCTCCAGCAACAGAAAACTCAGCAGAACTTGACTTTTATGGCAGGCAAAGCAGGACAGAATGTGGTGCTTTCTGGCTTCCCACCAGGGCTGCCTGCCAACATGTTCAAGCAGCCACCACCACAACAACAAACCCTTAACAAGCCAATGAGTGTTCATCTGCTTAATCAAGGCAGCAGCATTGTTATCCCAGCACAGCATGTCCCTCAGGCCATGTTGCAGGGTCAAAATCAGTTCCTTCTCCCAGGACAACTCACTGGAACATCTACAGTTCAGATCCCTCAGCAGCTCTCAGCATTACAGGCTAACATGGGTGGTCAGATTCTAACAACTTCACATCCTAGTGGGCAAACTCATATCATCACCAGCCAAGGCCCAGGTGGGCAGCTAATAACAAATCAAGCACTGCCTGCCCAAATTCTCACCAATCAGAATCTGGCAAGCCAGCTCAATTTGGGACAGGTACTCACCTCACAGAATGCACATGGAACTGCTCATATTCTTTCTGCACCTATCCAGTTGCAGCCAGGGCAGGTTGGCCAGCCAACTCTCTTCCAGATGCCTGTATCTCTGGCTGGTAGCCTGACAACTCAAAGCCAGCCCACTGTTGCAGCTTCACTGACGAGTGGTGCCATCAATCAGAGTGGTCAGACTGTTATCCAAGGAGTCACTCTGCCTAACCAAGTGGCAATGTTAAATGCTACTGACAGCCTGAACCAAACCGTGACCATACAAGCACCCCCTAATGCCAGCAGCCAGAGCCCTGGTCTTATTCAGCCACAGTCGACCTCTAGCACCAACCTGCTACCAAGCAGTGACCAAGCCACTATGCTAACTGTCCAGCCCACCTCTCAGCCCTCTGCTCCTTCTCAGCTTCAATTGAATGTTCAGCAACAAACATCACCACCTCAGCAACCAGCGCAAATACCTGTGACTTCCCAGTCCAGCCCTAATTTGGTGGCATCAAGTCCTGAAAAGATTATTTTGGGCCAGACAGCTGCTGGAACTGTCATCTCCCAGGATTCCATGCAGATGTTTCTACAGCAGGCAAGTTAAACAATTCTTAGAATCAGCTATTCCTGATGCTTTGATTAGTCTGTTCTATCTCTGTTGAAGAGTTTTACTAGCAATTTACTAGCAAAACATGAGTCGATAAAGAGTCAAAAAAGTTTGTGGCCATGACAACTCAGAGCCATTAAATTATTCTAATTTTGAAACTTTGTAGGCTTCACAATAACTGGCTTTGAAGATCACTTGATAAAAGCTGAAAAATAGTGGAAGGGGAGTGGCCAGCTTTCTGTTAACTAAAGTATAGCAGTTTTGATATTCCATGTTACTCCTTTTTTTCTTATTCACATATCTTGATATGCAAACTTCATTTCTTCGACTTTGTCCCATAGACCTCAGCACTTCTTTCTGATAGCTCATTATTTGTAACCATACATTCTCCCCATATCCTCAGCCTTTTAAAAATCAGAGTAAGGCTGAACTAGTGATATAATTTGAATCAACAAATACAGATGTAATGGTCATATATACACAGAATAAGAGTCAGCACTGATATAGTGGCACATAGTCAGTTGAATAATTAGGGCAACATTCAAATTAATGGATTGCAGATTTGAGGTGAGGGTATGACTTCTCTCATAGGTAATACTGATACTTGTTTACCTGGGTCAAATTTCAGTAGGCTGTCTACACATAGCAAGACAACAGAGTAGGCTAGATATGTTTGCCTTTCATAGTGTAAAGATCAGTTTATGATTAGAAACTGCATTCTTTAAAGGGCCAGAGCCTGATTTGAATGTGAATGTAGATTGTAAGCTTCCATTAATTATGAGCTTTGTAAATTACAAAGGAAGGCACATTGATTTTTGGTGACAAAAGTATGGAGAGCACAGCTTCAGGTGTGACTTTATTTTTGTGACAAAGGGGATAGCAGGGGAGGAAGCTCTGAGGGTACTAAGTCTAGTATGTGCTGAAGTTTTTCAGTTCAGTGAAACTCGAAATATGAGCCTAAACAATAATCAGCATTGCTAAAAGTGGGCAAATCATGTAAAGGTGGTCCATGCTAAATCTCTTGGAAATTTCAGAAGGATCAGAGCCAGCAGCAGCAGCAGCAGCAGCAGCAATTTTATTCGCCAGCCCTGAAAATGCAGCAGGAGAGCAGTATGAATGAATCCACCGTACCTCCCCATCTGCCAATGCCTCTGCCCATCTACAGCATAGCCACCACTGCACTCAGCACCACAAGCAGTGTCCCAGCCTCGGTGATAGTCAGCAGCAGCGTAGGCGCAGCCCTGCAGCCGCCTGCCAGCCGAGAGCTGAACCAGAACCACAACCTGCCACCGGTGGATTCCAAAGTACCACAGTTCTCGACTGGCCCTTCCCAGCAGGCACTGGCTTGCCAGGTAGACCTTACCTGTTTGCAAATCCATAAAGTTGCCCTGCTTTGGCCTGTTCTTCTGCCTTACTTCCTCCTGTCTAACATGTTTGCCCATTCTTCTTAGTTTTCCCTTCACTTACTTGCTTTGTCCTGCACATTCTCAGTGCAGAACATAAAGAGAATGAGAAGGAGGGAAATATTAGCATCTCATCTAGGTTTGTATTCTCCCACACTTCAAAACAAAGACTTGGGTGTTGGTGGTGAAATGATTTCTCTTATTGCAATAGAAGTCTCCCCCTTGTGGAAATATATGAATAATACAAGGGGGGAAATTATCACAGAAGCAGTTACCTTCTGGCTAGCAACCAGGATAAATATTTCTGTTTAAATATAAGAGTATCTCTGTGTATTCAAGTTTATAGTCCCTATAGCCATAGGCTTACAACCAAAAATAAAGCAGAAACATTTTTCCTACCTTGAAACTAATTGACAGAAAATGGTAAATTCTTTCATGCCTGGGCGTTATTTTCAAGAACTAGAGGGAACAAAACAGGTAAACATTCACTTCTTCCTGCACTATTTTATCTCCTTAGTGTTACTTTAGTTCCATGAAGCAGAAATATTTTTAGAGAGAGTCAGAGTAGGTAGTAGAATATGGAAATAGCAGCCATGTTTGCATGTTTTGAAGTTACTATAAAAATAGAACGAAAAACCAAATTAGTTCAATTTTCCTATTAAAACTAAAAGAAACTGACACATACTCAGAAATCTTAAGCTTTGACTGTGTCATTTTGTACTTATCCAGTGTGCTTTTTAGGTTGCAATCCTGTACCTGCTTACTTGAATAAGATTGCTTTTAAGTAGATACAAGTAGGACTGCAGGGTTTTATAAGCACGTATTGCAAATCATACAAACTTTGAGTAATAAAGCAACATCAGATTAAGTTCATAGCAAAATTAGCACTGCACAGTTCTTTGGATTAGATTCGGAAAAGGGGCTTTGGAATGCACAAGTGCGTGAATGTGGCACTCATCAGCCATTTGTTAAAGTGTCTGTTTCTAGGATTGTGCAGCTGCTGTAGGGAAGATTCTGCTGCAGCAGTGGGATTCTGGAAACAGGTGTGGCTGCTTTAAAGAGTTGCCAACAGGTGGTACGTTCACATTTCTCTACACTCAAAAGCACTGTTTTGGAATCAAATCTGATGAATTGCATAGCCCTAGTAAATAATGAAATGTTATCCTGGGCAGTCAAGGTACATGCTGTTTTCTGTCACAAACATTGTGGGTTTCTGGAAAAGAATGTAAGTTTTAAGATGGATACATCAGATACAAGCCATCTTAATCTAGCTTAACAGAAAAGCTTCCAATTGTAAATATAAGGTGAACCATATGTGTCTGCACAGAGTTTGGAGAATGTGTACCTGTGGTCCAGAAATAGGCAAATGTCCCAGTCTTTGCTTGGTGGGCCAATGTGCTGAACCACCTTCGCCCTTCCTGGAACTTGTTGCCCATCTGTGGCCTTCACTGTTTGTCTTTTCTCCTTGTTGCTGCTCTTGCTTGCTCCCCTTTTGATTCCAACTAACCCTGGGAATTGGTGGTAGTGGTGGTGCTGCTGCTGCCGCCTTTTGTTGCTTTTCTCCTGTCTTCTCTGCATCGCACTTATGATATGTTTCTCTTGACCAAAATGTGCATCTCTATTTGTTTTGTATATCTGAAAGGGGTATTACTTACGAACTTGACTTTCTTAAAATCAGTGTGTAGTCCATATGTTGAAAATATTGCAATGCTGGCCACATCCTTAAAATCCTGTGCCTTCCTAGTATAAGGGTGGCGTAGCTAACATGTGGAAGTTAATGATTTAAGACTGCTTCATGACATGAAAATAGATTATAGGAATTTTATGAAAACAAGGTAATAACAACAGGACTTGAAGATATATCTAATATTAGGCTGATTCAATAGCATCTAGGAAGATTTGAGGCCAAGACCGGAAAGATGGAAAGGGTAGCAAAGTGTGTGCTTTGCATAGGGCTCGAAGACCCCTTTCCTTTCTCCTGTATCATATAGCAAAAAAACAGTTTCTTTATTACTTTCCTGACATAGAAGGGCAGTAATACAGTTCAGCAGCTTTGTTGCTATCTGCCTCTAGTATAAAATGTTGGATTTACATTTTTGCTTAAACCATATAAGAAGGCAAAGACAGAGATTGGAAGTGTTTTAAATTGCTTTCCTTCAGTGACCAGGTAATTTTAATTTTCTTTCTATATTGACTTATTTTCATCACCATAGTTTTAAAAGGCATGTCTTTTAAAGCAACATATTGAAAGAAATTTTGCAGGTGTCCAAAAGTATTCTCTGTGGAACAGCATGAACGTTTCATATTCTACCCTTAAAATCTTCCCTTTGTGGCATAGGATCTCTTCCAGAGTGAACTGGGGATGAAATGAGGGAGGGAATAAACAGCCTCTTTGACTCGTAAGTTGATAATTGTGAGTTTGGGATTTGAAAAACATTGGCTGCTTCTGTTGCATTCTGGTGCTAGGTACTTCAGAGTACTGTATGTTCACACAAGACTTGTGACTCATTTACCTCTATTTCTTCCTTTTTCTTTCTCTCTTTCAGTTGCCTTCAGGGCAGCAGAAACTTCCTGGAGCCTCCCCATCCCATTCACTACCTCATCCTTCAATGGGGGAAAGCCCCCAGCTCCAGCCCACGCACCTTTCCCAGATACAGTCTCCACACCAGTCCCGTCCTCCATCACAGCCTCAACCTCTTTCCCGGCCACCCTCCCGGCCGCATTCAAGACCTCCTTCCCAGCCTCAGACTTTATCCAGGCCTCCTTCTGAACCCCTGTCACGGTCTTGCACCCCTCAGACACAGATGCAGAACTTATATGTGATCCAGAATCAGATTACTTCCTCTCCTCATGGTTCCAACCAGCATCCCCTTCGGCCTCCCTCACAGCCTCAGGTGCCGTTTCAAGCACCACAAGCCCAGCCCGAGGGGCAGCCTCAGCTAGCAACCCCTCCACATCTGCCATTACAGGTTCAGCTTGCTCCTCAACTCCAGCCCCAGTCTGAGGCTCAGGGGCAGGCACGGTTACAACCCCAGATTCAGGCTTCTTCTGAAGTTCAGCATACTCATTCCCCCCATTTCCAGTTACAGTTCCCTGCTCAAGGCCCTATCAAACCTCCCACACCAACCCAGACACTTCATCTAACATCAGAACAACAGAGGAGCTTTCAGATGGTTTCAAATCAGTTCCAGGCTCTCTCCACAATTCCAGCTCCTGTTCCTCAGCAGAAACAGCTAATGGATCGATTTCAGCAGGTATGGCAATAACATTAAATAAAAATTAATGTGAAAAAAATTGTTTGCAGTGGGTCCATCATTATTGCAATTATACTCTAGCATATAGAGTATGTTTGAAGCTCGCTAGCTTCCTGGTGCTACTTAGTCATTTATGGCATTTATGAAACCTCTTTGAAACAATTTGGTGTAATACAAAAAAAAGCAAAAAACCTCCAACTAGAAACCTTGTCTCCATTTTTTCTAATTTTTTATTTATTTATTTATTTATTTATTTATTTATTTATTTATTTATTTTGGTACCCCTACCATACCCCAAAATTTCCAATTCTCCCTAGGAAAGATTGGACAGTCCTACAGCTTTCTTTTTTTTTCCCGAATTCTTACATAAGGTTAATGTTTACCTTATTTATTTCATTGATTTTCCTTGAAATTAAAGAGAAACCTAACCTGAAACATGCCTACTTTATTTCAAGCATGTTGAATGAAAAATTGTTTGATATGACAGAACTTGTGAGAACTAAATAATCAATGTTGTTACTGCTTGTGCATGCTGACAATTGCCACTGGGAGGACTTAATTTAAAAAAATCCAAAGTCAGTTCTCATCTTTGCTCCACCAGTTAAATATAAGAAAGCAGAATTTCTGTTTGAGAAAGAGAAATCTGCCTGCCTGCCTGCCTGCCTGCCTGCCTGCCTGCCTGCCTGCCTGCCTGCCTGCCTGCCTGCCTGCCTGCCTGCCTATCTATCTATCTATCTATCTATCTATCTATCTATCTATCTATCTATCTATCTATCTATCTATCTATCTATCTTTGGTGTCTTCAAGTCAGTCTTGACTTCTGGCAACTGCTTGGACTAGTCCCTGCTAGTAGTTTGCCATTGCTTTCTTCCTAGGGCTGAGAGAGAGTGAGTAGCCCAAGTTCACCCAGCTGGCTTTGTGCCTAAGGTGGGAATAGAACCCATGGTCTCCTGGTTTATAGGCTAATGCTTTAACCACTACACCAAACTGGCTCTCCTGTATTTGATAACTACATAGAATCTTTATATATAACCACCAAACTGATTTTTGATTTAATGTCTACAGTAATATCTGTTTGCTGTGGTTTAATATGTATTCCCTGATCTAGAACCTTTAACCCATTTTCCCATTGGTGTTGGTGAGTGTTACAGTTGTTCAGTGATTGATGAAAAGTATTATCTGCATGCACAAAAAACATTACTTTCCACATTCCCAGGTTCTAAGGGTTTGTTCTGATAAATTCTAGGCTATGCTATATCCAAAAGGAATTTGTGTTTTCAAATTCCTTTTCAATATAATTTTTGGATTTAATTTTTCATTCTCTATCTTCATATCTCATACAGGTACCCCAAGGAATTATCCTGCAAACAAAACAGTCAACCTCGACTAGCCAGGCACCACCTGCACTGAGCCAATTTAGCGGTCAGCCCTCTTCAGTTTTGGTTAGCAGCCAAGGACAGCAGGTCACAGTGACAACAACTCAGGCTCAGGCACCAGCAGTTCATGGCCATACGCCCATCCCCACAACAATTCAGTCTTCCAGTACGGGTTCAAGCAAAGCAGCTCCTGTGCTTGAAAAGGGGCAAGTACCAAGAGGAACAACAAGTGGAGGAGGAGGGCAACCTGCGCAGTGTACAGCGGTTCTTCAGCAGCAGACACCCGTGTTGGTCAAATCAGCATCAGTATGTAAGTTGATAAACAGCATTGTATGTCTTGGTGTCCTTGAATTTGAGAAAGGGAATAATGGTTTTGTTTTGCCAGTCCTTTTGACTGTTGCTTTTCAACTTTTGACTTGAATATTCATATTTGTCTGCTTATTATGAGAATTGAAGGAGATCACATCTCCAACTACACGAATAGTTGTATCCATGTGTACCTTTTGTGAGGAGTGGGGTGAGGGGCAAAGATTACTTTCTTCTGCTTTGTCTTTTTCAATAACAGTATGGGTTTATAGTTCATATGTGCAAACACATCCCAAATTTATATTCCTCAGACAGACCATGACAACATTAGACTGAAAGTGAAGCTACAGATGGTTTGTTTTTCATAAGACCAATAGATCATTTATTAGAAAGTGCCAAATTTTATCTATCTATCTATCTATCTATCTATCTATCTATCTATCTATCTATCTATCTATCTATCGAATTTGTCACCGCCCATCTCATTAAACGACTCTGGGCAGTTTACAAAACAATTAAAATCAATTAAAATTACAAAAGTACAATAATAAATACAAAATAAAAAGATCCAAAATAATTGGCGATCACTCAGGGAGCGTCATTGAGGTGCTAGCCACACCCAGGATTGGGTAGAGTTATTATCCTCCCACACAAGCTGGCAGAGCCAGGTCTTCAATTTTTTCTGGAAGGCCAGTAGGGTAGGGACCTGCCGCACCTCTGGGGGAAGAATGTTCCAAAGGACGGGAACAATGGCAGAGAAGGTTCTCCTCCTGGGCCCCACCAGTTGACGTTTTCTCGCTGACAAGACCCACAACATGCCTTCTCTGCCTGACCAGGTGGGAGGGGTTGATGTGACAGGAGTAAGATGGTCCCTCAGGTAACCTAGACCCATGCCACGTAGGGCTTTAAAGGTGATAACCAACACTTTGAATTGGACCCTGAAGCAGACTGGGACCCAAGGCAGCTCACGCAGTAAAGGTGTTATATGCACCGTTCTTGGGGCACTTAAAATTATCCGCGCGGCTGCATTTTGGACCAGTTGTAGCTTCCAGATACTTTTCAAAGGTAGCCCCATGTAGAGTGCATTGCAGTAGTCTAGCCGAGAGATGACCAGGGCATGAGTGACTGGTCAGAGAGCCTCCTGATCCAGGAAGGGGCCTAATTGGCATACCACACGAAGGTGGGCAAAGGCTCTCCAGGCCACAACTGCCACCTGCTCCTCGAGCAGGAGTTGTGAGTCCAGAAGGACCCCCAGGTCCTTGCACCGGGTCTATCCGGGCAGTGCAACCCCGTCCAAAACCAAAGATGGTAAATCCTTGGATACAGAGGGGCCTCCAATCCATAGCCACTCCGTCTTACCAGGGTTCAGCTGAAGCCTGTTACACCCCATCCAGACTCCCACAGCCTCCAGGCACCACAAAAGGGCAGTCATGGCATCACTCACCTCACCTGGGATGGAGATGTATAACTGGGTATCATAAATGTATTGATGATACCTCATCCCATGGTGACGGATGATCTCACCCAGTGATTTTGTGTAGATGTTAAAAAGGAGCGGAGAGAGTAACCCTGGGGCATCCCACAAAGGAGGGGCCGCAAGCTGGACCTCTCCCCCCCAATCAACACCGATTGGGATCAACCTTGGAGGAAGGAAGAGAACCAGCACAAAACTGTGCCGCCCACTCCCAACTCCCCAAGTCAACCCAAAGGAATACCATGGTCGATGGTATCAAAAGCCACTGAGAGGTCAAGAAGAGCAAGAATGGATGCACTACCCCCATCCCACTCCCGCCAGAGATCATCCATGAGTGCGACCAATGCCATTTCTGTCCCATATCCGGGCCCGAAACCTGACTGAAAAGGGCCCAGATAATCCATTTCCTACAGAATCCTCTGGAACTGCAACGCCACCACCTTCCCTAAAATGGGGAGGTGGGAGACCAGACGAAAATTGTCCAGTATGGTGGAATCCAATGATGGCTTCTTGATGAGAGGATGCACCAGCGCCTCCTTAAAGCCAGCTGGAAACACCCCCTCCCTCAAGGATGAATTCACCATTGCCTGGACCCACCCACGTGTCACCTCCCGGGAAGCTTTAACCAGCCAGGAGGAACATGGATCTAGTTGACAAGTGGTGGCATTGACCATCCGGAGGACCCTGTCCACTTCCTCAGGTTCAACAGGATCAAACTGTTCCCAGATAACAGGGTAAGAACGTACCCTGGGTATCTCTATAGACCATGCCACACACTTGGTATCCAACTGGAACTGGATCCGAGCAATTTTATCCTCCAGCTGCCTAGAAAATTCCTCTGCATGGCCCTGTAAATGGGCTACTGAGCCCCCCTTTCCCAAAAGAGATTGGGTGATCTTGAACAGGGCTGCCAGGCAGCATTCTGCGGATGTAATAAGAGCGGAGAAATATTGACGTTTCGCTGATCTTACCACCACAAGGTAGGCCTTAATAGCGGCTCTAGCTTGTGTTCAGTCAGGTTTGGACCTTGTTTTCCTCCAGCAGCGCTCTAGATGTCTTTTAACCCTTTTCAAAACCCTCAGCTCCTCCGTAAATCACAGGGAGTGTCGGGTTCAATGGGTCAAGAGAGGTCGCATAGGCATGATCTTGTCCAAGGCCTTGGCCGCTTTCCTATTCCAGGTAGCAGCCCAGACCTCCACTGGGCCATGCAGCAGACTCTTGGGTATAACCCCTAGCTCCCCTTGGAACCCAATTGGGTCCATCAGTCACCGGGGGCAGACCAATTGAATGGGTCCTACCTCCCTGCGGAGGGGAGTAGCATAAGAGAATCTCAAGGCCTCCAGGACGTGATCTGACCATGACAAGGGGGACAGCTGTAATTCCTCCTTCAGATCACATTGCTTGACAAGAAAACCAAGTCCAGTGTGAGACCACTGTCCCAAGTCAGGTCACGGATAATCTGGGACAGGCCCATGACTGCCATGGTAGCCATGAACTCCCGGGCTGCCTCTGAGGCACGCCTCAGGGATGGCAGATTGAAGTCCCCCAAGACCATCCGTCTGGGGAACTCCACTGCCAGCCCCGCAATGGCCTCCAGCAGCTCAGGCAGGGAGGTTGCTACGCAGCAGGTAGGCTGGTACAGTAACAACAATCACAACTGTGCTTGTGAACCCAACTTCAAGAACAGGGTCTCACAACCAGCCACTTGTGGAGCAGCGCCCCTGATGGCCAACAGAGATTCTCTGATGACAACTGCTACCCCTCCTCCCCTACCCTGGGGTCTCGGCTGATGCCAAACTATAAACCTGGCCAGGCAGATTTCTGAAAGGGGCACCCCCCCTTCAGGGCTCAGCCAGGTCTCAGTGATACACGCCAGGTTGGCCCGTTCCTCAGTGATCAACTCACATATAAGGGAAGCCTTGTTGTTAACTGACCTGGCATTAAGAATTTTGTTTTTGGCATAAGATTAATATATTTCTAAAATCTTATATCTTGAGATCTTAAATGTTACCTGAATCTTGAGATGAAGATTTGCCGGAGAGTGAATTTTAGATAGTTGTTTCCCTGCTCATATAATTTAAATGTCCAAGTGTATATGTTGCTGTCTATGAAATTCTTCCTGAGTGTTTATCGTCAAAAAATCCTGTCACTTGTGTAAAATGAACATTGATAATAAATGCTTATGGTTGCTCAGACACTGAAATAATCACAGAATTCTTTTGTTTGGTTTTGGTCTCAAAAAGAATAACTCAAATCAGTAACATTTTTCATGCAAGTTTGCAAGGTTTTTGCAATTTTTTGGATTTAATTTTTTTAAGCTGATCTACAACAAGATTTTATCCCCCAGTTGCTGTTGACTTTCCCTACATTAATTCTGCCTTTAAACGCAGAATTAAAAAACTGTTTTTCCCTTTGTTAAAATATTCCTTGGCACATCTCCTGAGAAGGATGTTAATTCTGATGGCCTGGCCATACTCCAATATCATGAATGGCCTTCTCCCAATCTCTTGCAATGAAAGGGTAGAGATTCTTTGTTTTCTGCATTTAACTAGTGGAACAATCAGCTGGCTTTGGATGCAAGAGCAAGGATGTCCAGTTTACAGAATGACAGGCACTGTTGTAGCCTCTGCATAGTGGTGGACACTCCAAATTGTATTTCACTGAATGAGTACCTTCAAGGATTGCCAGTAACCAAAATTGTACTTTCATCTTAAGTAAAACCTTCACAAAAGTGTGCTGATGAATTGCTGCATCATTATTAAGAGGCAGAGAGAGAAATAAGTTTAGGGGCCAACTAGAAAGAAAGTAAATTAAGGAATGCCAGAAAGAGAGAGAGAGAGCACAATCCTGATATTGCTGGTCTGTTGTCTTCTTCCTGTTCCATTTTATCCCAAGCAATGATTAAGTGAGGGATCAGAACTCAAAGTTCTCTAGAATTCATAGCTGCAAATTGCATTTGGGAAAAAAAAATTAAGAGAAGGAACTGGCAAACAGGTCCTGTGCATTTTATCATGGGAAGAGGAGGATAAAAACCTGGTTCTGCCAGCTTGTGTAGAGTGATGAGAGCTCTAATAGATCCTGGGGGTGGCTGGCACTCTGATGGCGCTCCCTGAGTTACTCACAAATTCCCATCATTTCTTGGAATTTATTATTTATTTAAGATTATTTTTATATTGTATTTTAATTGATTTTATTTTTCCTGTAAGCCACCCAGAGTCGCTTTTTAACAAGATGGGCAGTGACAAATTTGATGTATAAATAAATAGATTAAATAAATAAATAGATTATCTGTTTCCAGCAGAGATATGTAATATCTGGGATATTAATCCTTTAAAAAAAATGACAATGCTTCTATCATTCCAAACTCTTGTATACGTGTGTCTGTCCCTCTTCCATATTTCTCCAGCAATTGCTGCTGTAGTTTCTGCCGAGAGTAAAACATTTTCCAGTAACTCAACAACTATTTCTGGAGGGAAAGCAACTTCTGGGCAAGGAAAACCCGCAATTTCTCATGCCATACAACAGTCAGTTCAGGTGGGTTTGTTATAACTGACAAACAATTTTTGCAAAAACATTCATCTTTGCTATTATTGTTGAATGTTAGTTTTTAGCACTTGTGATTGATAGGCATTACTGGCTTTAAGATAGTAATTAATGTCAGTGACTACAGTTATCTAAACATTAAAATTAATTATATATCTGCCCTGAAATAATTAAATATTTTAAACTTTTTTATTTAATTTTTAAAATACTTTATTGGGTTCATTATTCAAGCCAATAATAGTTTAATAAATAAAACATAGGGATGATTTTTCCTATCAAGTTTCACAATTCTAAGCAAAACTAAAGGCTGAACCTGTTGATAGATTCATTTATATTCCACTTACTGACTATATGGTTATATTTATCAGTATCTCTTTGGCATTTTGGTATTTTAGTAATTATTATTTAAATGATAGGCTTTTCTCCAAATGGATAAAAGCAATTATTTGTTAGTAGTTTAAACTTCAGTAATTAAAAGAATTTAAGCATGTAGCTCAATTTTTTTATCCATTGAATTTGTATTCAATTAATTTAAATTCCATAATTCATTACAACTCAATTTTAATTCCATCATTTATTAAATACTACAATAATCTTTTACACAGATTTTACAACTGTAGCAATACTGCCTAGATTTCCAGATGTTTGTATTATTTTATCATTCACTTTCCTGTTGTACAAACTGTTGGTACTTCTTCTCTATACAGGTAGTCCTCGTTTAGCGACCATAATTGGGACCAGCAACTCTGTTGCAAAGTGATGTGGCCATTAAGCAAGACATCACATGACTGCAACTTGTGATTTTACTGCCGGCTTCTCCATTGACTCTACTAGTTGGAAGCCGGTTGTGAAGCGCACAAATGGTTATCATGTGACTGTGGGACACTGAGATGGTCATAAGTGCAAGGACCGGCCGTAAAGTTACTTTTTCAGCACCGTTATAACTTCAAACGGTCGTGAAACAGGGTAGTCATTAAGCAAGGTCTACCTGTATTTGGTTTCATTCCTTCCTTCTAATCCATCTGATATAAAGCTGCCTTCTTGTTTCTTTGTCAGGCCAAGCCTGGAGTCATTAGTTCTGTATCAGGCCTGAATCTTGGGAAAGGTCAGCTGCAGCTCCAGGTAGTTGGAAAAGGCTTGCCACAAGTAATGTCTTCAGCACAAGCCCAAATCCAGCAGCAGGTGAGAATCTGTTTTGTTTATTGTAGATTTACTTACTTTCAAAATGGATACCAATCACTTAAAGCAATAAAAAATACAATATTCAGATGTACAAACATTTAAAACAGCAGATGTTAAAATTTATTTCAAAACCAGCTATGTTAGTTTGTTGTGACAAACTTAAGTATAGTGGCAGCTTAAACTAACAGATTTAATATGGCATAAGCTTTCATGGAATATAAACCATTTTTATTAAAAGAGAATTAAAAGCACTGAGTAAAATAAAACAATTTCTAACAGAATTTTAAAAATATAACCACAGTCCTTAAAAAGGGGGAAAGGGAGGTTTCAGGGATTATTGGAATACTCAAGCTCTCAGGGACTCAGAAGGAAGAGGAAAACTAGTAGCAGGTTTCAAAATTAGAACCAGCAGTTTACATTGGATCTAGAGCCCAATTGGAAGCACATGTCTCAAGGTTCACCCTACATAGAACACTTTACAGTTGTGAGTCTACCATGGTATCATTAAAATCTGAAATCCGTGCCTCAGTTAACAGCCACCACCCACTTGTTAAATGCCTGTTCATTCAACAAATGCAGGTCAAAATATGATTGCTTTTTTACAATCTGATGTATTCTGGGAAATCTTTATTACTGTAAGCTTTTTATATCATCAAGAATGTTACAGGTAGTCTTCACTTACTGGCCACTCATTCAGTGACTGTTCAAAGTTACAATGGCGCTGAACAAGGGGAGCCTACGACCGGTCCTTGAAGTTGCGACCATCACAGTGTCCCTGCAGTCACATGATCGTGATTCAGGCGCTTGGCAAACAGCTCATACTTACAATAGTTGCAGTGTCCCACAATCATGTAATCACCATCTGTGACCTTCCCTGGCAGTTTCCTACAAGCAAAGTCAATGGGAAAACCAGCAGGGAAGATCACAAGTTGCTGTGGTACATCACTTCTGCTCCTGCCGCTTTTTCTCCCAAGGGGCCCCGGGGCAGCAGGGCAACTCCCACCATGCTGCCCACCCACCTGGCTTTGCCACATTCCCACCACGCAATGCACCCCCCGGCCTTGCTGCATTCCTGCCGCACTGTAGCACTCTCCTCCCCCGCCTAGCTGCACTCCGTAGCACTGACCCACCTCACCTTAATGACAGCAATGGGGACTGCCAGGATTGCCATTGCTAAGTGATGCAGTCACATGACATAACGCTTCACAACCACATTGCATAGCAACGGAAATTCCAGTCCCAGTTACTGTTGTTAAACAAGGACAACCTGTATATTTGTCTTTTTATAACCAGAATTCATATTGAACCACTTTCATAGATAGAGGCTGGATTGTGCTTTATTTGGAACACCAGTTCATCTAATTGCCTCTTTGTTCTTACATTTTCTCTCTTCACCAGTATGATAACAAGCTTGGAAGCCTGAAAAAAGCACCCCCAATGCTACAACCAAGCAAGGAAGCTTGGTAAGTCTAACTGGAGCAGTCCAACAAACCAGTAACATAGAAACAGAAACAAAGCATTAAAAAAGTTACTGTATTATGTCAAAATATCTGACCATAACTCAACCGAGCTCTTTTGATTTCCCGTGGGTAAAAGATGCCAATTTCTTTGAGCTAGTTGTATGAAAAAAAAATGTGAATACTGACAACAAAATGTTTTTAGCCAGTGTGACATAGTGGACCAAATGGTGGTGTACCAGTAACACATAGCTTGAATTGTCATCCAGAGCTTTTTGAATGATGCTCTCTTGCTCTAACTTAATTCATTTTTTTCTGAGAAAAATTCATGCATGTGAAGTAAACCTGCTTGCAAAAACAGCAGACTACATATCTTTCTCTCACACTTGTGCAGATATATGCATGTTTCTTACTCATTCTGCTTTACTAAGTTATTAGTTATTTACTAAGTTACTTTGCTATATAATATAAAAATTGCATCCAGAACAAATAAGGATGTTATTTGAGTGTCCCAGTTGAACAATTGACAACAGTAAAGTTCTTTATTAAGATTCATCCTAGAAACAGCTTTCAACACCAGGAACCAGGCATAGGAAATAACAAAAATGAAATGACGAATAGTAGTGTATGTTTTTTTCAAACTCCATGTTTGTATCAGGTTGAATAATTTCTTATCTGTTGTAGATTAGCCCCCATGCAGGGGAATCTAGTGTACTGCAGTGTCAAAAAGTGGAACTTGAGTTTGGTTTTTTTTGCAGCCAGCTTACTACAGATTTCAGCAGGACAGAATGGGTGGCAGTTGTTGCTTGTCGTTGGTATAATATAGGGATAGACTCTCTATGTTCATTTGCATTATTTTCTGTTGTTCCCTTTAGCTTCTTGGAACAGCTGCATAAACACCAAGGAGCAGTTCTGCATCCTGATTACAAAACTTCATTTCGGTCATTTGAAGATGCTTTACAGAGGCTCCTACCTTACCATGTCTATCAGGGAACGCTGCCTTCTCCCCATGACTATCGGAAAGGTAAATTTATTGGGACTTTTCCACATCACGTGCAAATAGATCAACATTAAGTTGTCCGTTACATGTTTTAGCCTCAGTTCCCCAATCTTTTACTGATTCTAATAATGCTTTTTTCCCTAAGCACCCAAAGCGCTTCAACATATTAAAGTTAGAATTCACTAAGAAATTTGATTCTTTGGTGTGGTTTCCTCACTTCAGAAAATAATTATCATGTGTATTACTGTCATTTAGCTATTCAGAATGGTCAGTGATTACAAAGATATGGTTGCTTTCCACATCCAGTGACTGAAGGGAATAAAGAAGAAACCTTCCTTCTGTTCAATTCTGTTTCAGTGTGAGGTTGTTTCAACATGAGGTTCAAGAGCTGTTTGTCTCTTGAATGCTTATTATTGCAGTTTTTATTACATTGTACATATCTGTTTGTGTCATTTATGTGTGACTGAGTGATGGATGGGAGGGGGATTATAAAGGGCTCCATTTGCTATATGTAATGGGTATCCTTTTGGACACGCTTAGTGTATTAAACACATCTTCCAATAATTCAAAGAGCTTTCTTCATTGCACTTTCCATTTGAGAGAAGACAAGTTTCCCTCCTTTCTTTTCCTTTCTCATTGTGTGTTTTTCTCAAGTAGATGAAGAATTTGAAATGGTGTCCACACAGCTGTTGAAACGTACACAAGCCATGTTGAACAAATATCGGTTGCTACTCCTGGAGGAATCCCGGGTAAAATTTTCTTTTTTTGGTTTCCTCTTTGAACAGGTAGAACATCAGCAAACAGCTTGCCCCTCTCATTGGCATTTAGTTGACTGACTGAGTTGCCACGGAGCAGGCCAAAAAATGATAACATTTTTATCACACTGGGGAGAATATGTCACAATAATATGGAATACTCTGAGAGTTGTGGGTTTCACTTATTAGAACTTAACAAGCAGTAGAAAGTTTTTGTAAAAAGAAATGGATGGGCAGCAGGGATGTTACCTAAATTAAGCAACAACTGGTTCTGATAATAATTTATCATGTTAGCCTTTCCAAATTAGAAATAGCAAAGTTATTAATAATCCAGACATATTAGTATCAATGTGCCTTTTAAAAAGCTGTATTATTTCAACAAAGATAAGAATCTGTGTGTCTTACCACTGGATATCACAAATTCAGGAATCTGCTCCAAATACAACGTAATTAAAGTTAAATTGAACCTGTTGCGAAATGCAGAGTGGTTTATAAGCCGGAGAGGAAGAAAAAATTCATATTAAGAATTCCCTTCGAACTGGATGGCATTTCTGGGTAATAAAGGGTTAGCAAGTTTGGTCCTGGTTGCCTTACTTAGAAAACTGGAGATATAAGGAGTAGTAGCTTGAATGTGGCTGATGAAAATATCTCAATGCTTATAGAGAATTTTTTCCTTATTTAACTCCCCACAACATACTTTTTAGTATTGCTGAGATGATAGTTCACAGTTAAATAATTAAAACGATTATCTAACAGACAATTAATACATTTTTAAAGGCCTTTAAACTCATCACTTGCAATCCTAAGCCACAATTCTGCTTGGAACTGCGTGGATATAATTTTATGCCCAAATCTAAATTGGCATATATACATATTAAAAAAGTGGGAGAGATTTTCATCCATCAGCCTCATTTGCACAGATCAAAAGGAATTAATAGAAATTAAATTCTTCATTAGGTGCTTAAGTCCCAGTATTTTCAATGCAGTTAGAACTAAGGTATAAACAGATATGCCTCCCTCTGTTTGATGAAGCTGGCTGCCACAAAGACTGGAGGGCCATCCTGCCAGGGCTCCAGGCTTATTGCTGAGCTATAAAGTATGACAATTTAGCAACTGGTTCACATAGACTGGACTGAGCCAGCTAAATAACACTGCTGATAATAGGTGTGTTCATATATAATCTGAAACTTTTTCTCTATTATGAAAAGAAACTCAGTTTTGCATCTAGAATGTATTCACGCAAATGCATATATTCTGTCAATATCCTTTCTTTTCAATACTTTTTCAATTTGTGTTCTTTCTTTTGAACTTAATGTCTGATACGTTGCAGATTTGAAGTTAGGTGATATTTAGTGTATTTTTTGTTCATTGTTTTTCACGGCAAAAAGAGAGGAATAAGCAAGTTAAAGGATAGTAAAACTATAGGGAAATGCCTCATTGCAAAAAGAGAGAGTCAAGAGCCTACAAAGCGTAACATTTCAGTCTTTGAATAGTAAAGTTTATTTTAACAGAAGCTGTGAATTTTCAAATGCGTTTTTATATTCATCACAGATAAACACATCTTGTTGTATACTATATGTAGACTTCCACTTGCATTTGCCTGATACAATAGATTAGATTTCCAGAATTCAGTGAAGTTAAATAAAAACTCTGAAATTGTTCATTGGGGTGGAACTTGCTGTTATCCTGTATATTGGAGCTATAGATCATTTCATTAATTCTTACCCTTATCAATCTGTGGACTTTAAAGTGTATTTAACATTTTAATAAAGTTGGGTCTTGTATTGAGCAGCTTGTAGTTTTTCAGCAGTGATAGATGGCAGAAGGAAAGACATGACTAGGGATGTACAAATTTGGAGACATGGATCATTAAGAAGGTCAAGTTGGTGATTCTTAAATAGAAAACTAGCATTTGCCAATACTATTTTCTGTTGCAGAGAGTCAGTCCTTCGGCAGAGATGGTGATGATTGACCGGATGTTCATTCAGGAAGAAAAAACGACTTTAGCTCTTGATAAACAGCTAGCAAAGGAGAAGCCAGGTAAGGAAGCATTTGTTTCAGCTCTTTGGGTATCTTATTTATTCGAAAGTATATGCTGCCTTCCATCAGTCTCTTTTTCAAAATTTTACTTGTCCCATAAAACATGAAGGACTTCCTGGTCCAAGAGCTCAGTTTTAAGCAATTACATCTCCAGTGCATCTCATATCAGAATAGTAGCACTTCTGCATAGAGAATCAAAGTACAGTTAGTTTGAAGGATTGAGGTAGGGAAGAAGTTAACTGAGGTTCTTAGCTTATGAAGATTTGATTTTACATTTTCAATGCAGATTAAAACATTTGTTCAGTTAAGGAATGGAGACTGAGTAGGACAATGATATCTTGATTTAATCAGCTAAAATACAAAGGAATTTTATGTTTGTGCATGCAACTCTTTATTCTTCCCTTCATTGTACAACTCAATGGAATGTGGAAGTCTCCATGACTGCACTTTCCTGTTTTGTCCAAGTCAGAAAGTTATGGGTACTAGTTTTAGAACAAATCTGGATGCTAATACACAGCTTGAAATTAAAGTTTCTAGTTTATTGTGAAGGCAGTAACCTTAAAAGGATTATAGTTACCTGGAGATGACCACACTCCATGGTATGCAAAAGGGCAAAAGAAAGGGGCTGAGGTGATATGGGAAATACTTTTTTTATATCCTGATTTAGTAAGCTAGTATATGGTCATCCACAACTTAAAAAAAAAATGCAATCCAGGAGCCAGAGTAGATTTTATCTTATCTTCATTTACATTTCCAATTGTAATTATTGTGTGATATTTTTATAATGTTTCATTTATAACAAAAAGAACCAATTAAGCTCCTTCCATATTTTATATCAGTATCTGTAGGCAAGATGGCAAGACTGTTTCTAGAGAGCCAAAAGCTCTGGTCAGATACTCCCCTTCTAAGGGCATCTTTCAGAACATGCATATGGTTGTCAGCTACATTTCTTTTCTCATCAGTGACCTTGTGTGATGCAGTGGCAGCATTATTATGTAACTTAACTATTTATGAATGGGGCTGGATTGATTTACCTTGTAAATTCCAGTGCCTGAGAAAGAGAAGTTGGCCAGATTAAAGTTTATTGTTGGTCATTTCTGCAGATTACCCAAACCAAAGATGTCATGAAAATACATTCTCAACATGCTTTTGACTAAAATAGCAGTATACATTCTTCTCTTATAGATGAGTACGTCTCCTCATCTTCACGGTCACAAAGTTTTGCTTCTTCTGCGGCTCAAGGCTCTCTGCCCAGCAGTGTTCCTTTGACCTCTGAGAACTTGAAATCACCTCCAGTACAGATGACAACTCATATCAATCCCACCAAATTGGTCATCAAGCACAGTGGAGGTTCTCCATCTGTAACGTGGGCCAAAGCGTCTCCCTCATTAGATGGAGATGAGGATGCCCTGCCCTCCAGGAGCAAGCCACCCATTAAAACCTATGAAGCTCGGAGCCGGATTGGACTGAAGCTAAAGATCAAACAAGAAGCAGGACTTAGCAAAGTGGTTCATAACACTGCTTTGGATCCAGTTCACCAGACGACGCCACCTATGTGCACAGTTATCAAAACACCTGACCAGCACTCGTCTACTTCATCCATTACCACCACTACAACTACAACTGCTACCGCCACTACCTCAATGGCGGGACAAATGAATGGGACAGTTGACCATGTTAGTGCAGCTCCAATGGAGAAAAAACCCATTGTGACCTATTGCAGACTTCCTCTCCGTAAAACTTACCGGGAGAATGTGGATGCTTTTGTAGCAGATAAAGCTCCTGACACTTCTCTAAAAGGGAGCATCCCAAAATCTGATATGGTGCCAAGTTCTCTTATCATCAAACAGGATGGTGGGTCCAGAAGTGTTATCACATCCCACAAAACTCAGGAGAGTCCTTCCACAGCTGTGGCAGAGAAAAGCAGGTCAGAGGAAAACACCAAACATACCTTTTTCAACCGGAGTGATGCCCGTTCTTTGGTGATGCAAGAAAGCCCTGCCCCTCCTAAGACCGATGATTCAACCAGTGGCCTTATGAAGGAATTAGCGGAAGTTGAGGATGAGTTTTACCACCGAATGATAAAGACTGAGCCACTTGACCATGGGTCAGCCTCTGAACTCACATGGGAGGTGCCCTTGCCCCCAGCCAAACGGAGAAAGTCCGAATCTTTTGATGTGGACAATGCCAGCTTCTCCAGTGACAGCCCCCCAGATGACTCACTAAATGAGCATCTACAGAGCGCCATTGACAGCATCCTGAATTTGCAGCAACCTCAGGCTGGAAACCAGAATACTCGAACACCCTCATCTTCATACAACTCATCCTCCTCCCCTTTCTCCTCACCTGTCCACCGCACAGACACATACCTTGCCCCCAATCACAATGGTGGCCTTGGAGCAAGGACGTTAAACAGATAACAGAAATTTAAAGCAAGTAAAGACTGTACAAAGAGAGCCAAGGACTGAAGCTGCAGCAGCTTCTGCTGGCTGGGAACGGTTGGAAGCCAAGGTGCCACTTCCCAGAGACCTGCTAGGATAGGGCTGATACCAGAAGGGAAGAGTGGGGATCTGGGGTGGGGAGGGCAACAAGAATGTCCTACAGAGGCTTCATCCATCCAAGTGTTTATATGATGGGTTTTGGTTGTTGTAAAGTACAAGCTTCGGCTGGATTTACAATATACTCGTCTCATCACATGCACCATTAAAAAAAAAGTTCAGCAAATGCCAAGCAGGCAGGTGGGAGGGGGTTGGATTGGGGCCCATAGGTAGTGTTGGCTGTGTAATATTTAGATTCTGTAACAAATTGCTAATTTGAATCTCTGATGATAATTGGGTTTGTTTTTCCTCCTCTCCCCAAACTCTACTACTATATTTAGGACATTTTAACAAATCTTAAATCAGAAGCCAGCAGGGAGGCCAAAGGAATGGGGCAGGGGTAAGGTGACAATTCCACAAGGAGTTGGCACATGGGGCAATTATGTAATTGATTTTGTCAGGTTTCTTAAGTTATTTTAAGTATAAACTGTCTGCTTTTTTTATATAAAATAGATTCTGAACAAGATGCAAAAAATATAAACACTAATGCTTAAAAACAAATAAGCATGGATGAATTTACAAATAAATCACTTTGAAAGAGGAAACCAGTCCATTGCTGGACATGGATGGGTGTTGTTAACAAAACCATGGTGGGTGGAACAAGGAAAGTTGTGGCAAGAGGATGTGCATTTCTCTCTCCTCTTTTCCCCTCCCATCCTAAAAGAAAAAAAAGAAGGAAAGAAAAATCAAGTTGGGATTTTGATCACGTTATGGTCCAAGATGATCTTTTGCATGCTGGGGCTCAGGTAAATGTTTGCCTTGGAAACTGGGCAGTTGCAGAAAGTCAAGCTGGCTCCCTTTCTATATGTTGATGATATTTTGCTCTGTGCCACAGTTGCCTGTGTTTGCCTATATTTGCCTCCCATGGTTCAGTACCCTCTGTGGTTGTTCCTATCTTTAAAACCATGATTTGGCCATGCCTCTCAGCAGCTCCCAGTAGTCATCTGGAGAAGAAAACAGCAATGCTACTTTAGTAATCTTCATATCCAGACCAAGTAACTTTTACTCCCCTTTGATATCAAATGAACTTCAGTTAATCATATCTACATTTTCACATGGAACCTTGGTGTGGCCACCTTACTCTGGGTCTCATCTTACACCTTCTTTGGAATTCGTTATTCATTTGGCTCTACTGTTCTCATTCATTGATGAGAATAAATATATCCATCCTTTCAGATTTACTTAGTTCTCTCACCACGCTGTTAAGCTTGCTCATAATTCATTGACTAAGCACTTCATTCCTGGTTTTCACATGTCACCGGTTCATATTTTGTCCATTTTTTCCACAACCTAGACTTTTAATACAGAATTTGAGTATCAGACTTGTCCATCAATAAGTCAGAAAGCCCCCCCCCCAATTAAAGGTTTCCCATAAATTTGAAAGTTTTCTGTGAGTCAAAACAAGATATGCCAAGCAATTTCAAATTCTTGGACTATCTTAGTCTTGATTTATAGATAGGCATAAATGGAAATGTCCTTCCCACATTATAACTATCACCGGATGACTGTAATCGTTTATGTGAATGTTACACCTGAAGTAGGATACAGGCTTTCATTATCACTAGCTTGGTAAAATAAAAACTCAGTATGCAGGACTAACATGTGGAGTGGGCATACAAAACATCTGTCTGTCCCATTGTCCCAATTCTTCTATAAATAATTAAAGAGGTATCCTTTCACAAAAGCATTCACCAGTATGCTGATAAAAAACAGCTAGTTCCCTTTGCACCTTGGAATTCTTTCTAATGGGCATTATCTATAGTCTGCTTCTGCCATCTGTAGTTGTAAGCTTCATGGGTAATGGTATTCATTCAAGTCTTTCGTCTTATAATTTCCTAGGCCTAGTAAGATGGTGCTCAAACTTTTGCAACATCTTTTCTTCCTCTTTGTATGCCTTACTTGTGTTGTCTGTTGCTGCTTCCTTTGTAGGTAGGGGTGATTTTCAACCTGTAAGTGTACTGATTGGCAAATATAACCTGCTGTTTTAGATGATATTGTTTAGCTTTTTTTTTGAAGAGCAGTGGGAGAATTTTTTCTTCCTCTTTAATTGGATTCTGTGAGGAAAAAAGGAAACAAAGGTGAGGAGATCCTTTGTTGGCATACAGTTATGGTAGAATAATATGCAAGTCTGTTAAAAGAATCCTTTGGAAGGCAAGCTGAAAGATAGATGCTCTTAGGGTTTTTTTTTAAAAAGGAGTTTTTTAAATTCTTTTTTAAAAGCAGGAGCTTTTTAAATATTTTCAGTGCTTAGTGGCTTGACCAATTTTAGTACCGATACTACAAAAAAGCTGTGGATTGAACTGGTGTAAAGTTCAAAAAGCTGACCACTTCTGCCTTATTTGTAACCATTTAAAAGTATCTTTGCTATTATCTAGGCTGTGAAGCCATGCCTCTTCTGTCCAGTACAGAGCTCTGCATAACTTGAAGACTTGTGTACTCTTTCTGCCAAAAATGTGTTGAAAATTTACTATCTTTTCTTAATTTGCATCTCTTTCTGGTTCTATTATAGCAGTAGTGGCCCACATCAAATGTTAATCCTTGAGTTTTCATAGAGGCTCCATAGCAGTCTGTAGTTAACTTTCATTTGGCCATTCTTCATTAATCTTTTATCAACACAATGCTCCAGTGAAGCTATAACAGAATAATGCTAGGCTTGATTCTTAATGCTAATAAGTGTCAGAGAAAGTACCTTCAGGTGACAGATTTAATGCAAAAACAAATAAACCAAAATCATATTCTTCTGCTTTTAAGTATCAAAAGTTCCTGCAGCCTCCCTGCAATTCTACCTCTTCCCATTACTGTATATTACAGTGGGTATATTATGGAAGGGACTTAGAGGTACAAACACAATTTCCTACCATCCTGAAGCATGCATGGGCACCTAAGAAAGAATGAAAAAAAGAAAGTGAAAGACATATACATGTTTAGTCCATCTATCACAACTGTGTTTGTGGTAGAGTTGTTTATATAAACACAACTCACCTAAAGATCAGTTTTTCTAGGGTAAGCATTTAGTGGCTGTCACCTCTACCATTTAGATGTGCATGCAGAAATCCTTTTTTCCCCTTTTTTAGTGTAGAAGATTTTCTACAATGCTGAGAGCTGGAGCAGGGGGAAGAAGACAGTGGGATAACTGATCTTTTTTTCATAGTGTCAGAACACAAGCTTGGTTCATTGTACCAAACCCTCTTGGCTGATGTAGTTGTATGAGGCTGGCAAACAAAAAAGGGGATAGAGCATACATGTTAACCTGGATGAGACTTGTTCCTTTCTCTTTAACAAGAGATGCTTAACTTTCAGTAGAAGTTTCTACTGTAGCTTTCTTAGTTCTAGGCAAATAGGATGAATCTCTGTCTTTATTTCAGATTGCAGTTGGAAGCACCTACACAAGAGTGTGTTAGAATGTTTTTCTGGTTCATCAAATTGCCAACAGTATGTTCTGTATTTTTGTTGGGATGAATCCAGTTGTGAGAACCAATGATATTTAGTATGTGTGCCCCTTTTAGCTACTATTAAACTTCAGTTTGGATTTTCTTTTTCCAAAATTTGTCTATTACCTAAAATTGAAAGACTTATATGCTACCTTCCATGTAATTTGGAAAGCAACTGGTGCTGCCAAAATTTAGGTAGCTCCCTCTTTGCCCATCACTAATAGAATTGCCTATTAACAGGCTAATTTATCTACTGCAAAATTGGATTTGTGACATTCCGTCCTCCACTACCTGCATGAAAAAGAAGAAATGCCTTTTTTGAATTGAATTTCAGGCTAAATGCAGGCCAGCCCATCTTTTTAGTTGTTGTCCCACAGGATAAACCAAGAACAGAAGCAAGGCCCAAAATACTCAACTTGGAGATAAGTTCTTTGTCCTTTTGAAAGTGTGCCAAATGAACCGAATTTAGCCATTGGTACAAACCTTTTATTTACTCTCTAATTTCTTTATTTCTTTCCCAGAAAAAAAATACTATAATTCTAATTTCCATGTCCAAATTTGTTGCAGATGTTTTCTGGATTCCTTCACACTCGCCTTTTTATGTTTGGTGGAGTTTTGTTTTGGTTTTTTTATTGCAGGCAGCCATAAAATAAAGTCCCTTTGATACTTTTCTTCCCCTTGTGCCCACAACCATTGCCCTCATTCTGCCCTGGGCAAACGTAGATAATGTCCTGAGAAATTTTGAACTTTGTTTAAAAAGTAAATTCTCCCACTTTTCAGGGAGAAGGGTGCAAAAATGGGAACTCCCTAGGTACAACAAATCTAAATTTTCACTTTAAAATAACAAAGCAAACACTTATTTTCAGATGTCATTTTGTGAAATTGGAAATGCTTTTAAAAGACTAAAAAGTTCTAAAATGGATAAACGTGTTCTTAAAGCCAACTCATCAAAATGATTTGGCAGTTGGAACAGTGAATAAGTTCAGATCGTTTAGGTGCAGAAAACCTAACACTCTTGAGCATCCTTCTTTCACTAATTTTCCCACTCCAAATAACAAGCACAAATAAAGCCTTAATATTATCCATGTATTCATTTGATATATCCATTTAAAAATAATCAGTATGTTTAAACAGTGATACATACATATATACATGCATACATACATACAATACTGTGGTTTTGGTGCTTTCAAGAAGACAGTTCTTCTGAGACAACTTGGTTTAAAAAAAGATGAGGAAGTAATTACACTTGTGTAGCTTGTTGAATAGAAGTGACCTGAGCAATTTTGCCCCATCCCTTGTTCTCTAATAGGTGTGTGCTGCACACATATAGTGTCATTGCTTTATTTTTTTTGTCTCATTCTCCTTTATTAATTGGTACCCACAAGCCTAGCTGAATATACATTTATTATCATACAAATATTTTAAATATAGCTACTCAACTGCAAAGCATATTTGACAGATACCTACACAGTCTGTTCTAAAATACACAGGTAGAGAACCAAGCAGTATCTAGTTTAATTAAATGGAAAAAGGGACTGAATTTAGGCCTATTTTAATTATTTATATATTTTTTTTTCCTCTCAGAGATCAGGATATATAACCCCATTAGTAACATCTTGCATTTCGTTTATTTTTTTCCAGATCCTTTTCTATTCATAATACAGTATAGAATGCACCTGCATTCATTTTCTGACTTCCAGATTCTGCCCCTTGCCAGACTCCATTCCCCACCATGCACTAACTCCCAAAGATAAGAGCAATACCAGTAGTCCCTCTGCCCCAAAATACAGGGCATGAAAATGCTAAAATAAGTTGCTGTGAATCCGAGACTATTCATTAGCATCAGTTCCTTCTCCTTTAAACTTAACTGTGTCTTGTGAAGTAGAGAAAGACATTTTGGATTTTAAAAATGAAGTTTACTGGCGAAGAACTAGTTAGGAAAAATAGAACCAAAAAGGGAGTTAAGAGGTCTACATTTTTATATCTCAGTCTCTGTCATATTTTGCAAATGGTTCAGACTTGGTTAAGAAATTGCACACAGCATCTTCCCAGCTTTGTGTGTTCCATTTGAAGAGTGCCTTGTGCATATGAAACTATCTACATCAGAATTTGCAGGAGGGATTGCTGGATCAGGCTCCAGATAATCTTGAAAAGATACAATTCCACAGAGCAGTTCTCATTAATTACCAATCTGAAACTGACCAAGTGGATTATGTCAGAGAAACTACTGTGTTCCTGTCTCTTTATGCTCTGTAGCAGTATGCAATTTAATAGTATAGCTCCTGTTTTAATTTTGGCTTTTTGTAAGGTGACATGCATTGTGATGTATATTCTCAAGCACTTGTCCAGCTGTTGATCCTCTTCCTTCCTCCCCGCTCTTCTAAAGTGGCTCTCCATTACAGAACATTTGCTACCGTCTTTTGGAAGGAAGTTGCTAGTAGCAATACATTCACGCTGTTTGTGATCCAGAGCGCTCCATGTAGAGCATTCCTGTGCATGTAGGCTTTACCGGTTCATGTGCAATGGAGCACACATGCACTTCTTCCCTCCACTGAAGTGAAATAGAGTTGTAGCACCTACAAGAAAGGCTGCTTTGGGAGCTCATGTAGTAAAAAACTGTTGAAGGAGCATCCCAAACAAAATCAGATTTGGTGTTTGCTAAAAGCATTGTTTGCTAAAGTTACAGTGCACCATAGTTTCTCAACCTTATTCCTGTGCCATGGGGGGAAACAAATGGTTAGGAAGCAATAAGGGATGTTGATGAGTTTTCTTCTTTTTTATATATATAAATATATATAGAGAAATGTATATGAAATTGTTTGGCTTTTTGTTTAGTGTCCTTTTTTTTCCTTTTAAAAGTGTAGATTTGGGATTGTTAGCTCATTTGGTTGCCATTGTTTTTCTTCTCACTGCAATATGGTTAAGTGGGAAAGTTATTCCCTGCAAATTAAAAGCTAATATAAATTAATGTGCACTGTCATGGAGAAGTATATGTTACACCTTTTCCAGTATTTTGAACAAAGTGATTGTGGTTTGTTTTTGTTTTTTTTTTAATTTCATAGGCACAAAACCAGAAGAGAAATTCCCATCTCTTTGCGCTTGAATTTTCATTTTTTTTTTTTTTTTTTAGAGAGAGAGAGAGGGTTATCAGAAAAAGGAGAGATATAGATCACAATTTTTGGGAAGGTTCCACCTGCCTATTTCAATTAATCACCGATTTAGAAAAGTGGCTTTGAGAGGATAATTCTAAAAGGACACTTTTAAAAATTAAGAACATACATTTACATTCTTCCAGCTCTTTCAACTTTCCCACCCAATACAACCAAATAACAGGAAGAGTTTCCCTATAACAGGAAGCCAAAAGTAATACCCCACTTGTTTTGAAAGAAATAACACATTTTCTTTCTTCCCCCTGCTGGTACCAGTTTGAACATTGCAGTTCAAAAACAAAATATAGTACTATAAAATAATTTTGTACTGTATTTATTGTGTATAACAATTTTTTAAAAGAATTATGTACATTTAGTACTTCTGTGTAAATTAAATTGCTCTTTTTAAAAATGGTATAGAAATTGGTTTGGCTTTTCTTGACTGAAAGAAAAACTGCTTTGAAAATGACAAAAAGTCCATGGAGAAGTACTCCTGCTTGGGTATTATATAAAGAACAAATGGCAATGATTATGACCTTAATGCAAACAACATAGTATTTTTTAACTACACATTGCATGTCAGAATCAAAGTTAGCAGTTGTTTTCTACAGCATTGTGTTTATTCTGATTGCAGAATTCAGATTTCTGATGCAAAACTTGAGAGGCTTATTTAATTTGGAAATGACTACTGATGGACTTGGCGATAATCATTACAATCATTCAGTGATTATTATAGTAGAAACAGCTGGATCAGTTCTTCTGAATCAAGGAGAGGTGGCAAGTTCCATCCACTGAAAGGCAAAACCAGGTGAGCTTTAATTTCACATTTGGATGTGCTTTAAAGGAAAACATAGGTACTCTGAAGCAGAAAGAAGGGATATAACTACAGGGATTGATGGCAGGCGTAGAATTAATTTTAAATGTCCTGTAAACTATACTGAACCTCTTGTAATTTTCAGACATTCTGTGGTTGGCATCTTCATGTTCCCATACTACATAGACAAATGTAAGATGTTCTTATTGATAGAAAACAACCATAATTTTTACAGATCTGTACATTTCATTTTACATTAAAAGTTTGCTAATTCTATTTCCTGTAATGTAGAAGGGAAGGTTGAGTTCACACTTGATAGGCTAAGCAGTACAACTGACGGGCATGGACGTGCATCAGTCTAAAATCTCTTGAAGGGTATCTCTTGCAAACTATAGCAGTGAAAAAATCCTGGGAAAAGCAATGGAAGAAAATATGTCCAGTAAAAACTCTGAAAACTTGGTTGCTTTTTTTTCCCTCACCTCCTTCTCATACACCATCCTCTTTAACATCCAGGTGTTTGCATTGCCCTGTTGGAAGGAAAGAGGATGCTTGTCATACTTGTGTAAATCATCAGCTGGGGAATTAGCACCTGTTGTGTGCAGACTAGGAAGCTGAGAGTAGCACCAAGGAGTATCAGAGTCAATTTTGAATAGTAAAATTTATCTCATAATATTGGGCAAATCTCAGCTCTATGTTTTATGGATTGTTTTTAGAATAAAACAGAGCAATATCCCTGTGCTCTGTTCTTAGCTCAGTGAAGGAAGAGAAGGATGCATGTGTAGTTAACAATTACAGTGGTGATAATAAAATGAGAATGGCATCTCTTATGGAAAATGCTTTCCAGGTGAATCATGAAGGATACAAAATTGTCAAAGTGGATCTGAAGTGAGGGATCCCCATGTTTTCCCAAAAGGGCTTTGACTGCTTGTTTAAATGGAATCCTAACTAAAAGCAGAGCAATGTTAGCAATGCTATATTTCTGAGCCAAAGCTGCAGCCCTATATAGATTCTACAGACTAAGCAAACCTATAATTTGATATGCTTGATATAATTTATTTTGCCTTTATTAGGCATGGGAGAGGAGCAAGAAACTATATAGGATACTTTCTTGTCAACATTATCACCTTGAAAAAGCATTTTTCTCTTTACAATTTTTAAAAATAGTATAACTTTATATTATAAACTGCCCTCTCTTTCTCTAAATTGGGTTTGCACTTGCTCTCCTGTTGCACAACTATAAGGAAATTTGCTGAGCTTACTTTCACTTCAGAAAGCTTTGGCTTAGCATTTTAAGTTGGCCTGTTTCAGCAACTGGCCAGAACTTGGAAGCACTGAGACTCAACATGAAGTGCTAAATCATGATTTAGATTTACTTTTGTTATCTCTGCCAAATGGCCAATGTGATTACAGTTTTGGTACAAAATTCCATAAGGGCAAGAAATGAAATTTCCAGCTAAAATGGTCCTTTCATAGGTGAAGTAATATTTGTTATTTTTATTTATTTATTAATTCTTAGGATAATCATTACTGTAAGTAAATCTACTCAGGAGATCCCTCCAAAGCTTAGAGCAAAAGATTTCCAATCGCCTCTTGTGAATTCTACAAAATGGGCTTCTAAATATCTAGGAAGCAAACCTCTAAAAAGCTCTCAACACCCTTTTTAACCTGCGGCATCCAACGCCAGTTGAATTTCATGCATGTTCATGGTGCCAGATTTGTCTTTATCAAACTGGATAAATATATGCTGCAGAACAGAAATAGGATAGGTTAGCATTGTGGGACATTTTATGGAGCTAATAAGGTTGGGAGCTAATTAGTACTTGTTTCAGCTCCTATTCACATCCTTACCAGCAGACCTTAAGAATCTTAGTGTATCCTAAAACTTGGCATTCTCATTTACACTGTGGGAGTAATAATTTACACCTATTTTAAAGAGCAAGCTGAAGCTTATTCTTGTTAAATTTCTACAAGTTAAGCTGTTATAGGTAGCAAGACCACTTAAAGAATGCAAACAAAGGACAGAGGACAAAGAGCCTAACTATCCCCTAGGGGTGGGTAGTTAGGTCATGAACCATAATCTAGCAGACATGAGAATTTCAACAACGGGTACTGTGAAAACTGTAGTATAGATTTGAATAAGCCTGGTAAAAAAAATGTAAGAGCCTGGATTCCTCTGCTTGCCTGGTCAACAGTGCAGACCTATACCCTTTCAGCATATGGACCCTTCATTGGACCACAAATTGACTGGGTTAGTACAGCATGCTAGACTAGATTGAAATGGGGTTGAGTACTTTGTGAGAAACCTAGTTTTTGACTTAATATGTTGTATGAATCAGGTTATAATGTGAAATCATATGATGTTTGGACAAAGTTTGTTTTGTGAAGTGAGTCAGTGGGTTTGGATTTGGTTTGTTTGGGTGTTTTTGTTTTTGTTTAAACAACACAGGTCATGCACTTGCCTCCCACTGTTGCAGCTTGAAGCAAAAGTACTTGGACTCTTGTTGTGTCAAATGGTCTTTCCCACTCTCCAGTCATATAGTTAAAGGAAGCAAGTCAGTTTGCCATTATGGAGGAATCAGGGGCAAGAAGAGGGAAAGGAATGTGAGTCCAGGTCTCACCCGAACCAGCATTCCCTCAGCTATGGTACACTTCCAGTCTCATAATTCTAAAACGTTTGTGCTTTCATAGCCTTTTCAAGCTTTGTTCTGTCCATCTCCTCCTTGGGGAAAATAATTAGAAACTTCCAAAGGACAAGGCTGCTCTACTGCCTCAGTCAGCAACCTATTATACTCTCTGGAGTCAGGTAATGGGTTGGGCCATACTCCCACACTTTTGAATCTACTGTTGAGCCTGGGTGAGACCCCTGATAGTGAGCTTCAGGTGAAGTCCCCTTGGCACAGAAACTCCCTTTCCCTTCAATATTTAGCTCATATTTTAGCTCTGGAAAAGGATACACTGAAATACTGAATGATCTTCTGGCAAAGCTCCAGGTAAAACGTGGTCTTCAGAGGACTTGCTAGAAAAGACATCAAGAGGCACTATTATCACTATTACGCGCAATGTAATAGTGTATTCTGTGCAGGAGCAAGAGAAGAGGGTGTCTTTGATTCTATTCCAGTCGGGGGAGTAGGGGGGAAATCCTCTGTGATCATGAGTGGAAGCATTATTTTTTCCTGGCAATACTCATGCAAACAAAGAATTCCATATTTTCAATCCCCATCAGCTGATTCCACATTTTCATCCCCATCAGCTGATTCTCCACCATAGTCAGAAGGTAAGAAAAATCTCTGCCTCAGATTTTATGCTAGAAGGAGGCTGGCAGGAGGAGACAGTGATCTTGGACTTGAAAGATCATCACCACAAATTAGTAATGGTGGAACACTTGCAGTATACACATGATCCTATGAGTGAGTGGTCTCAGCATTCAAATGGTGCATTCTGAACCAACTACAGTTTTTAATGGCTAGGGTAGGTAAAGGTAGAGTACCACAGTCATTACAGATAAGAGAGAAGATGAATCTTAAGTCCCATCCAGATCTAAAATTCTAGGTGAACCCTTATGGGAACAGAAGGAAAACACAGAGAGAGGAGCATAATAAAGTCAGCCTTAATGAATACTTGCCAACTTGAGTTGCATGGTTGAGGGCCATTGGAATTCACCAGTGCTCATTTTTCTGTCCTAAAAACAAACCAAAATATTTCAAGATTATTTTCTCAACCTGTTTGAGAGATCTGACCTCCTCTTTGAAAATGTCATTTATTTCTCCAGGCTGATCAGGGATTTGCTCTTGGCACTGATAAGCCTTTCTTCTATTTGTCTTCTCCTCCCATCTCCACAAGCCCATAAACCTTAATGTATATCTCCATCATAATTACAGGTAGTCCTCAGGTTACATCCACACGTTCATCAACTGTTCAAAGTTATGATGGCACTGAAAAAATGGACTTATGACTGGTCCTCGTACTTATGACCATCTCAGCATCCCTGTGGTTACGTGATCAAAATTAGGGTACTTGGCGACAGGTCTACATTTACAACTGTCACAGTGTCCTATAGTCACGTTCTCCTGTGCGAACTGCCTACACTTCATCTCTCCCCCATCTCTGCCCTTTTGGCCGCCCTGCACAGCATGGCCAAGATGAAGAGACAACTGTATTCCGCTGATGCCCCCAGCTGACCTTTCTTATCTTCTTCACCTCCCCTCCACTGGGCTCGCCAATGCCAGCTGGCCTCCAGCTCCATGGCACAGGGCTCTATCGGCTTTGGGCTCGCCTCCACCAATGCCTCCCTGGCCTCCGGGCTCCTGGCAGGCCTGCCTCCCTTCAGCATTCTCAGCCCACCACTGGCTGGGAATCAAGCTGATGTCCCTGCCCTGTGGGGAGGGGTTTGCACTGGCCTGCCCCAGACCCACCCAACGCCCGGGTGCAAAAGTCCCAGCATGATCTGCCGCCTGCAGCAGCTTCTGCTTCTCCTCCTGGTTCTGCTTCTCCCTGCCAAGAGCTGCTGCCAACATGTGAGTCCCTCTGCCGGGGCTCACTGCTGCTTTGGGGGCAGCTCTCTGGCCTCTGTGCTGCAGAGGCAAGGCAGGAGTGAGTGGTAACTGGGCAACCCCAGGCTGTGTATGGAGACTCTTGGGGCGGCTGCAGTTGCAGCTCCATCTCTTCAACCCACTGCTCCCTGCTCTGGTCCCGAGGTGCACCGCATGCTCTGCTTGGGAAGTTCCTGCCTGCAAAGGTGCCACATGGTCCCCACGGCAAAGTTCGGCCAAAGTGGCCAGGACTTCAGCTGGAAAGGCTTCGCAGGGCCTTGGCTGTAGGAGAAGCTGCATCTCCCAGGCTGGGCAGGGAAGGGAAGGGAAGGGAAGGGAAGGGAGAAGCCTCTTAGTGACCACCTTTCCCTGCTGAAAGCAAGACTTTGGGAGGGCTCTGCATGACTCTGGCAGGCAGTGGGCTAAGACTGCTGAAGTGGGGCAGGCCTCTTAACCTTGGCCATGCTGTGCAGGGATGCCAAAAGGGCAGAGATGGGGGGGATAGGCAGGTGGGGGGAGTTGAAGCAGAGGCAGTTCACGCAGGGCAGGAGAAGGAAGAAGTCCTTGCCTAAGGACTGCAACCAGGACTGCTGCTGCTGCTGCTGCTGCTAAGCAGCACAGTCATATGATGTTTTGCTTAATGACTGCTTCGCTTAACAATGGAAATTCCGGTCCCAATTAGGGTTGTAACCTGAGGACTACCTGTACATCTTTTCAGGCTATAACCAAGAGGGCTTTCAGCTTCCTGGAGCTCTTTGGGGTTGGAGAGGTCCAAGAACAGCCTTGGATTGCTCTGGAAATCTTTAAATAAGATTTTACTGCACATTAAAATTAGTGAGGCTGTAGAAACTCAATGCAAGTCATTTGCAAGTAAACTCTTATATACGCTGGATTAAGATAAAACTTTACAGATAGTCCTTGACCTATAACCATTTGTTCAACAGCCATTCAAAGTTATGACAGCACTGAACGAATAGTGGTTACAACTGGTCTTTGGCGTTCTGGCTATCCCAACAACCCCACAGTCACGTGATTGCAAACTGGGTGCTTGGCAACTGGTTCGCACTTATGACCGGTTGCAGTGCCCCACGATCATGTGATCACCATTTGCAAACTTCCCTGCTGGCTTCCCCAGAAAGTCAATGGGGAAGCCAGCAGGGAAGGTTGCAAGTTGGTAAGGTAAGTTTCCCCACCTGCACACCCTCTCCCAGCCCCTCCATGCTCCCACCGCACCAGCCACTCACGCACACTTGCACACCTCCCCAACCTGTGCTGTACCTCCCACGCACCCAACCTGCACTGTGCCTTTGTGCACCCTCTCACACCTTCACACACCCTTCCCAACCCATACCATGCCTCTCGCGCACCTTCCCTGACCCACACCACACCTCTCATGTACTCCGTCTCTCCCTCCCCCACCCAGTAGCACTTATCTGCCTGCCAGCCTGGGACTTGCAACTTCCTGCCAACTTCCCCACTTGCTTTGGTTGTGGGAAGCCAGCAGGAAGTTGCCTCGCCTAACAACGGTGGGATTTGGTTAATGATGGCAACCAGGACTGCAGGAATTCCTGTCGTTAAGTGATGTGGTCACACTTTGCGACCACATCACTTAGCTACAGAAATTCCAGTCCCAATTGCCGTCGTAAGTTGAGAACTATCTGTATAACTTTGAACCTTAAGTCTTTTTAGTTTGTACATAGCACAGTCTTTCTCTTTCTTCTAGCCCCCCATCTTGTACTGAAAGCTTATTGTTGTTTGTTATATTTTAAAGGTCTTGGAAATAGACATTCAAGTTTTCATTACGGCCTTTAGGGCTAGAATCTTGATTCATTTGCAGGAAAAGCTGAGATTTCAGCATAACATAAATAGTTGCAAAGATATATAATCCAGCAGATCAAATCCTCATAAAATACTATTAAATCCAGTGATAGGAGCCATTACACTTAATATCTTCACATCTGCACTGATTACATATTTCATTTCCCTATGAGATAATTTAACATCTGTCATGATACCTTTAATCCAGGGTTTGGTCTTGGCCACAAGATTCCATTTCTATTCCAAGCATGGCAGCACAGGGACATGTTGACTGTGTTTATATGGCAGGCCAAATTTAAAAACTTGGTTCTCCCATTGCACATGACTAATCACAGTTTGTGGCATAACATATTGTCCAAACCAGAAACAATTGTCATTTGGGGTTTCCAGAAACCAAGACTTGTCATTACTGCCAAAACCTAAATACAAGTCTCAGTTTCCAAAGCCAAATGACAGCTGCTTCGGGTTTGATTGAAATGCTACACCACAAAGCATGGTTAAAGAGCTGTGCATAGGGAAGAGAAAACGCATGTACTGTATGTTCACTGAGATTTTTTAGCTTACGGCATCACACTAAACTAGGATTGCTTACCCATGGCTTACCATATAAACTAAAATTGGCTGGACTCGCACAAAATTCTAAGCCAAATTAAACCATCCCCATTATTGTTTATTGTAAAATTTGAGTCACTCTGTGAGACTTCTCTAGGCTGGTTAAGCAGGAAAGTGAAATAATAGATTTCCAAGGACACAAAAGCTTATTTATTCTAGAAATGTTCAAGAAGCCATTATGACAGAATTCCTGCAACTACTATTAATCAAATATGAGCTTTCCTTATCCTGAAGTTAAGATTCACATTCTTATGCCTCTTTTCCTACCCCTCTGATATACAGGAATGGCCTAGAAGCCAGTCTCTTTGGGAAAGGACAGTGGTTTCCATCTGCCTCTTACTTGGGCAATGGACACTATCAGGCTGTTTGATTGTGACTGG
This sequence comes from Python bivittatus, assembly GCF_059951505.1. NCBI lineage: Eukaryota > Metazoa > Chordata > Lepidosauria > Squamata > Pythonidae > Python > Python bivittatus. Next base: position 3,077,530 of record NW_028277054.1, read on the forward strand.
CTGAGAACTGGATCTCATACCTTCTTTTGAAAGAGATTTTTGAGTCTGGACTCCGTATGGAGCTAGCTTGTATATACCAAATAGCATTTGGACTCCATCTACTTCTTGTTGCAGGAACTCAAAGCCAAAACCATAGATAAGATTTTAGGCAAATGTGGAATACCAATGGATTTCATATCCCCCATAAAGATACAAGTAAGTTTTAAGTGTGAGTTACTTAAAAATATGCCACTGATTCTACCTTGTCTGATTATTGAACTACGTGCAGGAGGGCAATCCCTGTGTTATCGTAAAGGCTCAAGTAGTATCTTGACAACTTACATACACTGATGTTTTGATTCTGTGAAGATGTGGAGGGTAAAGTTGCCTTCCTTCAGTGGAAACTCTGTGCTAGGGATAATGAGGTAATCTCCAGGGACCAGCTGGAATTCTCCTGTGATATCCTTCCTTTGCCCATGAATGTGTCCCACAGCCTTGAGTTTTGAAAGCAATTCTTTCATATGGGCTGAGGTCTTGCCTTGTAGATCCTGGAAGGAGGGAAATGCAGTCAACCCATGAGATATTTCTGCATGGGAAGCAACGCAATTGCCCTGGCCAGTCCTATAACTAAAGTGAAATTCTGGCCCAGCCCTACAATTAGACTGAGCTCCAAAACACCACTGCTCTTAAGAAGATGGGAAAGGGAGCTAGGCCAAGAAAGGCTGTGGTGTTCCCAATAGTTTTGGAAGGGAGTGCAACTATGGAAGCATATATAAGGCTGACTGGAAGACTGCAGTGGAAGGAGGAGAGCTTCTGCTCGGACATTCCTGCTAGACAGGAGATGGGGTAAGTAGTAGAAGTGAATTTTAAAAAAAAGTCTCCTGTAAATCAAGTGTGATTCATGATGTCTTTGTAGCCATGTCCATACAGGTTTTTTGGCAATAGTATGAAAATAGTCTGCCATTTCCTTTTTCCATGACTTTTTTCAATTTCCCAGTCTAGTTTACAACCCTGATATTTCCTGCTTTTCATTGCAAAGATGCTGAAGTAGTTCACAAATACAATAAAAACGCGGCCATCCAGTGAAACTTCCTTGAATGTTACCTCTTTGGACACCTGCAAAACAGAAGTAAAGTTGAAGTTGGGGTGCATTTGTGTAAGGAAATCAGTTGACTGCATGGGTTGTGGCAATTGTCTTCCTTTGCTCAATTTCACCCCCCCCCTCAAAATCAGCTGCTCAATTAATTGTGTAAATGAGCACATTGTATGTTTCTCTCCAGCCTTAGTCTGAAGTAGAATTATTTCTACTTCATTAATATTTGGGCATCAGATGGGGATCAACAAGAGCTTGGCCTACCACTCTAAACATGTTCCCCATACCCTGCTCACAGGCATAGTTGGTTGCCATCCTAGAATTAAACCAGTTCCATTTATTGGTCTCAAAGTCACACTGGAAGATATCAGTGTTGGCAAGCAGGAACTTCCTACTTGTCCTGCCCACTTTCTGCAACAAGGAGACAAAGACTTTGCATTTGGGCTGTTTTTCCAACTTCTCCCTGTCTGGCTCCAGCAGTGAAACAAAGAACTGGGGGTTCATCCAGTAGGTGCCATGGAGAAAACTGGTGTCTCAAAACCACTCAGCTGTACAGACATATTCTGAGGAAACTCGGTCACAATTAGAAGAACCAGGTTAGAGAAGGCAGTTTTAGGCTGGAAACATAAGAGTCCTGCCTTTATCCATGATGCAAATAGCTTGAAAAATGCTATCACCATATAAATACATAAATTAACTATTGGGCAAAAACGTGTGAAGCCATCACTATCTTTATACAACAGAAAAAAATACTATTAGGGATGCTATCTCATACAGGGTTGAAGTGCCATTCATCAGTCGGCATTGAGCAACCCAGAAGTTGTAACACTGAGCATTTTGACAGGAAGCCATTCGCCCTTCTGAAAAATGCCCCTTGAGAAATAATGGTCTAGTAGACCTACCTGGAAATGGAAGATGCCTGCATAATTCTCATCAAAACCTTGATCTGGAGGGACTACCCTTTGCAGAAGTTGTGGATGCAATGTGAGGCAGGCCGCTGCCGCTAGGAACCAGCAATTACCTGTCAGAACGGGAGCATTGCTTTTTGCATAGACACTGAACATAGCAAATACATCACACTGGGGATCGTATTCAGATCTTGTGAGATCTGGCCAGCGAGACAGAAGAACAAGTAAATTTCCAAACAATGAGTTGTTAGGGCCCTTGTCTAGATTAGAGACAAAGTGCTTCTCCAGTTAAACTTTTTTGTACACAGAGAGGGAGAAGAACTGTGCCTTCCTATGGGGCATGTGCTGTCCAGAATTAACAGCCCAGCCCTCAGACTTCCTAGTGGTTGGGCTGGAGAAAGGGCCATTTTGCAGGGGTGAACAAAGCATGCACCATAATAATCAGAATATTAATTATTACTGCTCAGGAAGAATAGAACCCTGTATTGCTGGTAGATTTTGCAAGCTCCATGTTCACTTATTTACATGTTTGCATACTATCTTTCTGTCTTAAAAAAAACCCTCAAAGTGCCTTATAATTTAAAATAAGGTACAAAAATGTAAGAAAACGTTTTAAGATTTGTCTGTGCGCTCTTAGTGTATTACAGATGAAGATATTGAGTCATGTATATGTATGCATGTTCATGCAGTATTACAGTGTAAAGGAAGTCAATGTTAAAAGCTCACAATTCCTCCTGAACTTTTACCAGCAGCCTGAAATGTAGAATTTTAACAAGCAAAATGCAGAATCCTTTTGCCATAGAGATACAATTACGGGGATACTTTTATCTACTAAATTGCTTTCTCAGATTGCTATAAAAGACACCATGAACAGGAACAATTGCACTTTTAAATGACATTTATAATTCAGTATTGAAGTAGAACTGCAAAAATACCAAGTTTATGACTGGGAAGGCTACCTTTTTCTGCCATGGCTCTTATATTCTTAATATTTATACCACAAATCACCATTAAAAGTTTCCCAGCATGTAATTGCAGTTAAAGTAATCAGTTAAACTGAAGGATTTACAGACATTGCAAAGTAAGACAGCAAAAGAACCCTTACTCAAATATTTTCCCTGGCAGATATCAAACCGACTCATTCCTTCATGGATAAATTTTGGCACCCAGGGTTGCAGATATCTTGTTGCAAAATTTTAAAAATAATTTAAAATTATTTACTTATGCAGTATAGCAATATATTCCAGTTGTGAATATGATTCATTTTTACCTAACACCAAAGTAAATTTGCCCCAAACTATTCCTGTTTCTGTATTTGCTGTAGGATTTTGTGTGTCACACTTTCCTCAAGGAGCCCAGCTTCAGTTATTCTCATAGCCAGCGAGGTTCTACAGTGACTTTTGTCCTTTCTTTGATCAAGCAAGATACCCCCCTGATGCTACTATATGCCAAAGAGACCGCGTAGAGGCTGCCTGTTTTTCTCTTCTTTTTAGAACTGGTTCTGATCAAGAGTAATTCAGAGTCAAAACCATATTTTATTCATAACCCACCTTTGGTCTCATCCAAATCAATGTCTGCATGGCCCTGGAAATAGGGGCCAGCTGCTAGTAACCAATGGAAACTGGGCATGCTTTGAATTCAGGATCGGTGAGAAGCTCTTTCTTCAAGAGGCATTGTTGTTTCAGTCTGAGATAATCTTGACCATGATCAGGGGAAGCTTCATGACTTCCTGTAGGCTTGGAGTCCTTAATAAGATGAACAGTGATACCAGAAGAAGCCATGGCTGCTCCAAGATGTAGCTGTATTATTTACATAGTTGGATTTTTAAACAGTGCACATGATGGAGGGGATTTATCTTGGATGCCAAGACCTTGCACGTATCAGACTGGTACCAATAATTTGTTTGATGGTGGGTTTTTTTTGTTTTTTTGGTGACCAGCCCAGTGAGGCCTTTTGTCCTCCAGTGCTGGGGAGGCATTACGTTTCAAAATACTTGAGCAAACTTGTAGCAATATATACTTCAAGATTTATGTGACTGGGGCCATATTAATGAAATAACAAGAAGACATAACTGGAAAAATACGCATAACTGGAGGTCAAGGACTGAAATAAACGGGACCTCAGTAAATGATTCAGCAAATCTGCCTCTTGGAGAAAAAGTCTTTTGTCAGACACTGTTGCCTTTGAGTTCATATGGGGTTATATGAAAGAAAATTAGTTATCACAAATTACATGCAAACCTACACAGGCCTCTTCAGAGAGTGGATCCTGGTAGCACACTCTGTTCCTTGGAGGGAAGGCTGTTATCTCTAAAAAGACAACATCCCAAGACATGGGCCTTGAAAAAAGACAGATGTTTGTGTGAATACCATGTCCCTGTTTCTTTGGTTCTCATACCATTGCTCAGCCACTTCCAACACATCTGAGGAACATCAGCCAAGATTGTCAAAATTTGCTTCTTTGAGTTCTTGTAATCTCATGCTTGTGTACTCAGTGGCTTGGGGGAGCAGAAAGTTTTTATGCTAGACTCCATCAGTGATCTCATAAAAACAGCTTAGTTCCAGTTCAGTCTCAAATCAGTTAATCTTCTCTGGACTCTGCTACTACATCAGAAGTTTCAGGCCCCAATCCAAGTTCCCCATCCCCAAAAACCCAAAGTTGCTGTAATAATTTTTGTTCTTTATTATTATCAATCTTATAAATAAATAATTTTAGTTTTGCTAAAGCAGAAAAGAATCAAAGCCATCCAATTATTTGCTCTTTGTATCTCATAGCCTCCCTTGATTAAAAAAAAAAATCATCACTTTAAATGGACTGAACATCATAACATCTGGAAATCAGTATAGCAACTCTTTATCATTGCTTAATGTAGCTGCCTAGACTCTTCTTGTCTTTCCCCATCCCTGTTCTATCAGTTCTTATCTCAATCTTTGGCAATCCTGCAATGACTCTATGAGAACTACAAGTGCGTCTTTGGAACCTGTTTCTGGAGGCAGGTTGATATCTCACCAATGAAATCTACTTACTGTGCAGACATTACCAGATGAGCACATTTAATAATCCTCATCTGTTGTTTTCTGAATGTGGACCTCTAATTAACTAATTGCTGTTAAGGGTTCAACATTTGCATACTTATGTTTGAGAACCAAGGAGATGTTTCCTTGGCCCAGACAGACCCACTTTATCTACAATACTTTGCAAAATTTGGATTTCCATCATCCTACTTCTTCTTCCCCCCACATTTACTTTTAATTAGTTTTTCCTCCCTGAACCACATGGTGGCATCAGAGCCCTTTAACTGCCAAACCCACATTCCTGTAACTTGGGGAGGGGGGGGTAATGTGCATCATTTTTTGCGCATTACTTATTCTCGAGTTCTTGGCCATCCCAGCCTTCTCCTCCCTTCCTGGATAATTTATGTTAATATATTCTTCTCCCTGCATGCCTCTTGACAGCCAGCTTCTTTTCATGCAAGAGAACTCTTCAGATATTCTTTGGGACCCCAGAAGTGGGGGGAGGGGAAAATCAGGATTTCTACAAACAACAACCAAGAGGGATTTTCCATCTGAAAGTGACATTGGTATGTGGATATTTGTGTCCCAGTCTGCCCTCGTCTACAACATATTTTGTGCTGGCTGATTGCCTCTTCCCACAGCCTTTCCGAAAATAAAGTGACGTATTTTATTCAAAGGCTGAAGAAGCTCAGTGATTCCCCACCTAGAAGGACTCCTTTCTGCTCAGATTTTCTTGAATCCTGTGCCAAAGTGAAGTCTGTGTTCTTTCACCTGAAGCTTGGAGAAAGCAAGTTTAGAACTGGAGGAACATCGAAGGACTATCAACTTCTGCAAAAGAGATTCTCTCTCCAGGAAATCAACTGAACTAAGTTCTGGACCTCCTATACCAGCTTACCAAAAGTTCATTGACTGGAGATCTGTTGATCCATTTGATACTGCATTCCTAAAGGATTAAAGAATCCATAAACATACTGGATACTCTTTATTAGCTAAGATTTTTAGCTGATTCAAGTCCCTGGATCTGATTGTTGGGCCTTGCCCATTGCTGACATTCTAGATCTAGTTCTCTTTAAGATCTATGGTTCTCTCTGTCAAGGCTTTTATTCTCTTTAGTTGTAGCCTCACCTGTGATTAGAGTTTATTTCCCAGGTAGTGGACAGAGTGCTATTTTCACAGGGCAGTCAATATGTTCAGCTGGATGAAAAAGAACGAGAAGAAAACACCAGAAGTGATCCGCACAGTTACTGAGGGCCTGAAAGACCTCTACAAGAGGAAGCTCCTTCCAGTGGAGGAATTTTATCGGTTCCATGATTTTCACTCACCAGCTCTGGAGGATGCCGACTTTGACAACAAGCCCATGGTACTGGTGGTGGGCCAGTACTCAACTGGGAAAACTACCTTCATTAAATACTTGCTGGAGCAAGATATCCCTGGAAGCCGCATTGGACCTGAACCCACCACAGACTCTTTCATTGCTGTCATGCATGGTGAAACGGAGGGGATCATACCAGGCAATGCTCTTATTGTGGACCCCAAAAAACCCTTCCGAAAACTCAATCCTTTTGGAAACACTTTTCTCAACCGGTGAGTACCCCAGATCATTACCTATTCCTTTCCATTTGCCTGTATTTTTGAATATGTAACTTACAATTAAAGAGATCTAAGGTAGTGGCCATCAATCATTCCAGAACCAGGGCGTTTATTAATTTCAGTATGCCACGTGGCACTGAATTTGGAAAACTCTGTGTGTGTGTGTGTGCGCGCACGCTGACCACATATGGGCAAATTATCCACATGCAGAACTCTCCTGCTTACCTCACTGACACCCTTCCAAGGAGCCGATGATGGCATATGTGGTGTTTCTCTTTTCCTTCACTGCTTTTAAGCAGCACAACCGCTCTGTGAAATAGACTAGGCAGAGAGACGTTGACAGACCCAGTTGAGCTTTCTGGCTGAGTGGGCTTTGAAACCTTGTGTCTCCACTCCAGTGCCACACCCTAACCCAGCCTCCCCAACAGCACCTGCTAAATGGACGCAGCGGGCATTGTTATCCCAATAAAGCTGGAAGGCATCAGAGAGACAGACTGGGAGCAGAGGGTGGGCAGATCAGTAGTGCATCACTGATGTGTTGCAGTGGAATGCACTGACTGGGGATCATAGGATTTGGAGTCCAACATATCTGAAAACTGCCAGATTAGAAAAGGCATTGTACCAGGCTGACTTTTTCCTGTACTTTTAACAGCTTTTATGAAAGGCCTTAAATATACGTAACACAGATTAGAAGAGGGAATTTCAGCAACTTCACCCTATCTAGGCTGGGAAAATAAAAGCTGCATTTCCCCTTATTGCCAGCTGAGATGAGAGCCCCAAGGACTTTGCTACTGGTTTCACTTTTTAGTATTTTTCTCCTCCTTCAGTCCACCAATTGAAGGACAAATCTTGAGAGGCATGGGGGGAAGGAAGAGTCTGAATTAAATGCAAACCTTGAGATTGTAAAATAGGGTTAGAATTTTCCTTCAAAGACTCTCTGAGAAAGAGTCTCTGCCCAAGCCTCATGGTTTCCTCTTCCATCCTTCACCCACTGTAGATTCAGTCTAGATTATACAACACATTAAAGCTGCCTTGTTTTAATCATGGTTTGTTGAATAAACCATTTATCTGGGTTCATATACACTAAGCCATACATCCTTGTTTACTGATCACCTTCACTGGGTTTGCAGTACATCCTAATCAGATTAAATCAAGGTGTTTGGGGTTTAGGAGAATGTCTGGATTCGTAAGTCCAATAGATAATAATCTCTGCTATTAAAGGATATTAGAGATAATGGTAGGAAAAGGGAGAAGCACTGGCCATTCTCACTTTGCAGTCCCATTTCCCCTCCCCTCCCCAAACAGAGCAGATTCACACATTGCACTAAGCCATAGTAAAGTTTCTTTGGTTCTAGCTTAGTTGGTTATGTGAACCCATCCTTTGTAATCAGGGTTTAGCATGTTGTATAAATCCAGCCAAGATTGGTTCCAAAAACTTATTTTCATTTTTTTTCCACAATGTATCTTTAAAACAATCTTGCCAACTGATGAAGAACTTCAGTAAAATTACTCTTGATTGCAGTTTGTCTCCAGAGAATGGGAAACTCTGAGATTTGATGCCTCTAGTTAGTTTCCAGAGAGCTCTACTTTTACCATGTTGTTTACATAGGATGGGCTATGCTCCTTCCTCAGTCAAGTAGTTTATAAAACATCAACTCCACCCTGAGCACAACTCAATTTTGGCAGCTGTTGTCCCCATTCTTATTTGCTTTATCTCTTTCCCCCTGAAGGGACTATCAGCTGGGACTCCAGAATTGGATTTAGACCTAACATAAGCATTACAGTAGATGAATTTTGAAGACTGAAGGAGCATACACAATGGATGGATGGATTTCTGCCTTTTTTCACCTTCAAACACATCTATCTATCTAGATGAAAAGATAGTGAAAGTGAAAAAAGGCAAAAATCACCAGCATTCTCTTGAGATAATTGATTCAACTATAAATCACTGGAGCTGCAAATCAGTCAGGGTCTGAGTTCTGGATAATGCTTTTCAACCCTTCTAGAATACGCACTGCTGTTTAGAGAGAAATGGTTGCATGTGTTCAAGTGGTTTGAACGGGATTGTGAATTTTAATTCGTTTAAACCAGGGGAGCACAGTCTGAAGTACCAGGGCTATAGGGAGCTCCCTGTAAGCCTTGGGTTTAGCCCTGAAAGTTTCCACCTAATTATCACTTTTAATATGACAGAAAGGTAAATTGAATCCACTGGAAGTGATGACATTAACCTTATTGAATTAATTGAATTTCAATCCAATTTTGTTTTTTCTCTTGCCCCCATTATGAAGTAGGCACCAGCATGCCATTCCAAGACCATGCTAGATACCAAAAGTGACATACCCATTTTTAAAAAAGTAGATTAATTAACATACATATTGATTACCCTGATTTGTGAAAGACTTTCCTGATTAACGTCTCCATGTGAGAGAGAAAAGAGCACACCAGGCCTTCAGAGCTTTCAGTAAAAAGATTTTTGGCAGTTTGTTGGGAGCTTTGTCTATGCGATCTTCTCACTGCTTCTTAGTCAATGAGAAAAGAAAATCAGAATTGTTAGTTTGCTACTGCTGGGCTGAAGGAACTGCAGGCCCCACTATAGAGACTCACTGAGAGTGCCAAAATTCCTGGGAAGCTTCAGCCGTGCAAATAAAGAAAGAGCAGCTGCTTGTGGTGCTACGGAGGAGGAACAGAATGGCTCCTTTCCAAAATGCAGAACTGAGATCTGTATCAGCTGCCGAGGTAGCACTGTCAAAGGGTGAAAGTAAAAACTAGCAGATACTGCAAATGAGAAATGAGCAGTTTCATAAACTCCAGCTCACTTAATGCACTGTTGCCGCAGTATCTGAGCATGCAAGAAACTGTGCTTCCAGAGAGGCTTTGATCCGCCACTTTCTCCACCCCATGTATAATTTGATGTACCTTGATTATGCCTTCTCCTCCTCCTCTTTTATTCCAGCTTAGAAAATAACTCAAACCCTATTGCCATTATAATGATGTTTGTTTGTGTATTCATCACATTTATACCCTGCCACAATCCCACAGGACTCTTGGCCATTTTACAGGAATGCCCAGATGACTAAACCATCCACAGCCCATTTAAAAATAGAAGCCTTAAAAACATAAGAACCAAAAACCAAAAATCCAGGTGTCAGATCCCAAATGCCCTCTGGAACAGCTCTGTTTTCAACTGCTTCCAGAAGGTAGCTAAAGTTAAGAGTTAATCTGAGTTCCAGTGGGAGGCCATTCCAGAGGGCTGGTGCTGCTACAGAAAAGTTGTGCCTCCAAGCCTTGCCCCCTGACCTCAACTCCTGAAAGTGGGGAACCACCAGCTGCTTTTCAAAGCAAGATTGGATTGATCAAGCAGATTCAAGGGGGCAAATGCGGTCCTGAAGGTAACTTGGTGCCAAGCCATAAGATGTTGGAATTTTATTACGGACAACATGCCTTTTTTCCCACAGATCATTTGGTGGCCTTTTTAAGCCGTTTTTCCAGTGCTGTGTACCCAGATCTTTGCAAAGCCATGTCATAAATGCATGAAGATATTGGTAGTTTGGCATTTTTCTTTGTAGTCCCTCTCCTAATTATCCTCCATGTGAAATGTACCTTCTCACTTCAGTTCAGTGATGGCTGATTTCATGCATCTCAAAAAAGTTCCTATACCAACATTTTTGTAGAATGTATTTTAAAGGTCACTTGATTATCTTTCGATAAACAAATCCTTTACAGTTCTTTAGTTGATGGACAATACTACTTCATGAGCCAAAACTGTCAGATGCAAGAAAGATTCTTGTTGCATTTCTTAAGCACAGAAGTGGAGGGAACAAATTCATGTGAAATCCATAGCCTGAAGTTTACTCTAGTCTTTTTTTTCTCTATAGGTTTATGTGTGCTCACTTGCCCAACCAGGTTCTTGAGAGCATCAGCCTTATAGACACTCCAGGAATCCTGTCAGGTGCTAAGCAGCGTGTGAGCCGAGGTAAGGTAGAAGGAGGTTGGAACCTGCCCAAGTTCATCCTGTCTTGTTGGAGAACATGCACTCTCAATGCAATACTCAAAACTACTCTTGGAATCCTATGGTTCAAAGCGACCACAAGGCCATCCATTTCAGGAATTGAAAATCTGTGGCCCTCTAGGTGATTTAGAATTGCAGCAACCCTAATTCCCAACTTTTGGACATACTAAGTCATATACAATTAGACCAAGATTATCCAGACATTATTTGTAAGTCATAGTCCTTCCACTATAAGCCAGAAGCAGAATTACACCTGATTGTATTAGTTTTCTGCATATACATCTTGCTTGTTTTTTTCCACACTGGTGTCTTTAGCTGCAGGGTAAGGAACCAGTAACATTTTAGAACTTCAATTCACAGCAGCCTCAACCTGTCTGGCCAATGGTGAGGGATGTTATGAGTTGTAGTATAGCTCTATCTGGATGGTCATTAATTCCCCACTGTTCCTAAACAGAATTCCTGTGCCTCATAAGCTTAATAATCTATCCACCCTACAAATATGCTTGACCTCATCTCCTTCTCTACTAATTCACACATATCTAGAGTGCTCTTGATATATTTGGAATGTGAATAGCCCATCTCAGAGCTGTGTTTCTCTGTGGATTCTTGCTGTCTGTTTCTCCTTTTCTTTCTTGCACATTCCGTTCCCACTCAATAGTTACCTTTGTAGCTGCTTAATTCCTGCCTTTACTAAATATTTCCTTATCCTGTGTAAATTTTGTGCATGGAAGTATAGGTAACACGCACGGCCGCCCCATTTGTGACTCACAAAGGCAGAGGCAATCTGTTAGCCCCATCAAATAGCCAAATGAGCAGGAATGTTCTGATTTGCCTGCCCCAGAATACAAACATGGAGTTAAAAGATTGTCAGGATCATTCAGGCCACTGTGTGATTCTAGCTGATGCATTTTGTATGGTGGGTTCAAAGAATGAGAACAGGAGAGGTAAAAGTCTCAGTGTTTGGGCAGAAAAAAATGTTAGGAAATATAAAGAGAGAGAAAGAGAGATGTAAAGTTAGAAACTTAAGTCTGACTACTAATTAAGATGCAATAGGGAAGAATAAATCTTCAGAAATATAGGGGGATAAGATTTAAAAATGACATAAATAAGAAATCACATTTGCAGGACAATCTGCAGGGGAGCGGGTGTTGTTCAAAAAGTCAAAATGGTGGCCACGACTGCACAGTTGAAGCCCCACCATTTTTTTACATGCATCACTGTTAGGTTTTGCTTGCAAGGCGGTGACTGCCATCTTGACGCAAATGTGCACAGTAGTTAGCTGAAAATATCACCCTTATTTCCCACATATAAAGCTTTTTCTAATGAAAGCCCCATTTCCTGCCTAATTGTCACCATCCATCAGAAAGAACATATGACAGAGGTTACAAAACTCCCTGGCTGTGTCAATACAGCATGGAATGCCCATATGGTGGCTTCAGATGATGGCTGGGTTCCCACAACTTGCTAAATGAGAACTGACTTCTCACCACACATTAAACCACAAAGCACCCAACCCCATTTTAGCTTAAAGTTTTGGGCAAAAACTTCCATGTATTGAATATTTTCCTTTTTCAATCATATTCCAATTATTATTTGGAGGCAAATTTTGGAAGGCTTTCAGGAGCCACAGATGGCTTTGAGACTTTAGACTATTTATCTGTTTAGCAGTTGTAGACGTTTCTAGAAATGGCAATGAAGTGCTAGAAAAAGCTGAATCTATTGTATTTCTGCATGCTTCAATGCTGTCAAAGGCATAGGAGAATTAGGAGGAAAACCTGGCAAATTTAGTCGATTGCTCTCTAGCCTTGAGATTTATCCCACAGATCTTCCCACGATCATCTCCGCTTCCTCTGTTTTGAAATGAATTTGCACCCTCTTTGTTTCCCTTGAAATCAACCTTTGAGACTGGATCAATATTTACCAGCAGGGGCAAGAGCACAAGAGAGCTTTAGTGCCAAGATCTGTCCATAGCAATACCCACAAGGGAGGGGACCACACCACCTTCATACTTTGCGGCCAGTGCCAGCTTGAGATGAGAAACTGAGTCTGGCAGCACCAATAAATACAACCAAGATTTCCCCAGAACCAAGTGTGCTATCTGGGAATGCTAGGTTTGTGGTCCCTACTTCTTTAACATGAGTAGCCTTAACTCCTCAGGAGTTACTTCCTGCCATCTTGACCAACCACACACACTCGGGTGTCTCATGCTGCCCTCTTGCCCCTTCTTTTCCTGAGGACATAAATGCTGCCCTTGTTCTTTCTCCCTCATGATCCCTTCCTGCTTAAAACTCACAGAGTTTCTGCAGAGTTCTGCATTTGTCTTAATGCCCATTGGTGCTATAACCAAGACTGCTTTCAGACAAGAATTTATTGTGAAATAGCTATGGCATATTCACTTATAGCATACTAGGGATTCCGTCAATGTCATTTGTAAATCTTTTTTTTTTTTGTACTGTTTTGACCTTGCTAGAGAAAGCCCAACAACTTTCAGAGGGGTGGAGAAGCTGTGCACTCTCCATAGATGTAGAAGTCCCTCACTCTTTTTCTTCCTTCTTTTTTAAAGGGGCATTGCTTTGACATAGAGCAAACAAGTACAGCTATGTTCTGGCCAAGGCCATTTCAAGCTTTGAATAGCCTGCCAAGAGTTGTGGGTGGGGTCATCCCATCTGAAAAAAAATCATGGAACCAAGAGAAAATAAACTAAAAATGACACATATGTACTTGGTTAAATATGTAATGATTTACACGTAATCATTTATTGCATTAATGAAACCCATTGAATGCAGTGATGATTTTCTCTTTTGCTTGCTTATTTTTCATTTACTTCATGCTTATGGCAATAGTTTTGCAGGGGGAAAGGAAACCACAACTGTGCACCCTAAAATAAGCCAGAGCTAAGTAAACATTCAGCATAATCTTTACACTAGCTGCTTGTTTTTAAATGAAGCTTTCAAGAAGGACTAAAATGACTTTTTAAAGTAAAATATAATACAGTGCTGTGACTATGTTGTGATGTGATGTTAAACTTGCTTTATGCTTGTTATGTGCCAAGGACTGCAAGCATAATTTTTAAAGGTACTAAGTGTCTCCTTGGATTGTGAGTTACCCAGCAGCCTTCTGAGACAAGGCAGAAAAGAACAGTGGATATAGATTAACAGGTGCAGTTAAGACATAGGTGGTAAATGGAGGCTTATTGGTGGGTGGGGAAAACTATGTAGAGGCTGGGAAGGGTGCCTGGAATGACTGATGAATAGAAGGAAAGGACAGGCCTGTTTCTGAGTGTTTCTGGTGCCTTTGTGTCTAATTTTTGTACAGATGTTCCACTTCCATCCCATCATGTCTGGTCAAACTGTTATTGAGCAGACATCCCATCAGCCTTTCCAAAGCTGGCTGGAACTGGTGGGAACCCTAGTTTAACAAATCTAAAAGACATCCAGTTGGGACAAGCTGGTATATCCATTAGAATGAGACTTTTTCAATCCTCTTCAGCCATCTAACTTCCTGGAGGTGCAAGGATAAAAGTGGAAGCCTGCCAAAAGACGTGGTTTGCTGGAACAGGCTGTGGAAACACACACGTTCCCTAGAGATGAGGCCAGCCTCAGGGCTGGGTGCTTTCTCTGGAGCCACACTGAGCTCAGTGACTTCTCCTAGTGTTTCTTATGGGCCTGGTCTGCAGTGAGCTAGACTTAAGAAAAGTGGGGTGTGGTTCCATCACCCTCAAACCTTACAGTTTTAATTTCTACCCTAACTAGAATTTCCACCATTTGAGCTTAGAAGTAGATTCCTTGATCACGGTCCAGTTCACTGTTGTTCTGTGCTGTAAGCACAACAAATACTGTAAACTCTATACCCAAGAATTAAAAAAAGAAAGCTATAAGCTGGCAGGATGTGTGGGGCTATTTATGCAAGGAGATTCCAGGGATGGGGCTGTCCAGTCCTTTCCTGGACAATTAAGCTAATATGTCTCACCCTAGTTGCCCTGTGAGGACAACATAGGATATTTTGGACTCTCCCTCTGATGTTAACTTTCCTGTACTCACCTCTCCTTGGAACCACAAGTTCCCTCTCTGGAAGGGTTGGGTTTGATTTGAGTGGATCTTTGTTCCACTGGGGAGAGGGTGGAATCTCTCTTGCCTCTCCCCTCTTTCAGGAAGCCCCATAGAGAGTCTTATCTTCACATTTCATGCTAAAGTATGCTGAGAATCTGGATGTGCCCCACCTCAGGGTGAAGAAACAGGGGAAGGACTGCTCGCTGCTCAGATTTGGTCTTGTTTATTGCAACTGCTTGCCAGGAATTTGCATCCACATGGATGAGACTTTTCCTCTGCTTTCTTGGCAAGTGGCATGTTAATTTTGTGGCTCATAGCCGAACCTGATTCTTCTGGGGGTCAAGAGCAGTCTCCTCCATCAAGCTGGTGCCCTCTGAATGTGTCAGGAAAAAAATCTTTCTGAGCAGGCTGCTTTGGGGACCAAGGGCTCCTGACTGATGCATTATCAAACAACCCTTTCTAATTTCCTACATAACAAATAGGCTTATTGAGACATGCAGTAAATATAGTCTGTATATGCATAGCAACTCTCTTGTCTGAGCCATTATTGCCTCACATTTTGCAGGAAGTATATGATGCAAAAGTCTTCCAAATGTCTATGGGAAAATACAGTCCTTGTGCCCTGGCAACCCCATGCCGAGAGAATGCCTCTTGCATGCCAAGGCGGAGGAGGAAGAGGTCTTTCTCGGAGCAGGATGTGTGGTGTATCCCTGCAAAGTTAGTAACTAGGAAACGAGTGTGGGTGAAATATGCCCCATGCTCAATGTTTGAATAAATAAAAATAAATAAATGGTGTTCCCTTTCTGAACTGTTTTCTAGCCTGCCTCTGATTCTTCACTTTCATTAATTTCCATAAAATAATAAGATTAAAAATGGTCAGCCCCATCAGAGGTTGTAAAATGCTATGGAAACCTTCCTTCAGTTAGAAAACCAGCAGAGCAGGCAACAGGCTGAACTTGCTCTGGATAACTTTCTCTTGCAAGGAGAATACTTGTCCTTTCTTAGGGGGGGGAATCATTTAGGCTTCATCTGAATTATGTCTAAAAGAGTCACAAACAGACAAGTACCCAGCACAGCTTGCAGTGGAAAGCTGTCTGAAATCCTTGCTTCTCATCTAGAACCTGTGGCTGACATGATGGTGAGGATGACAAAACAGAACTTCTTCTAGCCTCTGCACTTTTAGGATGACCAAGCATGGCTTCTGAATAGAAAATGTGGCTTCAGGCCAGCTCTGAGCCACCTTCCCCCTTTATTTTAAAGAGGGCATCATGCCCTAAGCAGCCACTGTACAGGTTGCAATCCACAACTGTACTCAGTACACAACTTGCAACATCAAGGAAACCTCCTGTTTCTGCTACTTATCTGGTAGGAAGTCTAAACATGGAGATACAAGGCAAGGAGACCAAACTGTTCTTAGTTGATAAGCTATGAGTTAAACAGGCCTGCTTGCCCTGAATTTGACGTAGTAAAATACACAGACCTCCTCCTTTTATACTTCATACAAAGAAAGTAACTCACTAGCATTTTTACAGTTTCGACTGCACAATCTGTGGGCTGTAGAGCAGGATGGATTCCTCCCTACTCACCCACCCTCGTATTCATCTCCTGCTATGGATTATAATTTTTTTGTCTCCCTTCCAAGGAAGTATAAAAGGGCTGCCACAGGGTTGCCAGTCTGGGCCTGCCTGCAAACCGCCCTGTTTGTTGGCTCCTTCACCTGTACAGTTACAGAACCATGCATGGGCTTCCTAAGTCAAGAGGAAATTCCTGTTGCGAGTTGACGCATGCTGGATCCATCTGCCTGCCCTTCACCCTGAAGTCTTGCTCTCTGTCAAAGATACTGTGGTGCTTGCATGCACAGAAAAACTCCACACTCTCATCAGAATGTCATTTGAGGGCATCCTAAACTGCAGCCCAGTGCCTTGTAACAGCTGTGTGATCAGCACAAATTCAACAGGTAAAGCCTGATAGATGCAGGATGTGCCCAGATGTGAGCCTGCTTTTGCATTGTGTTGGTGCTCATCCATCCTTTGCTTCTGTAGAACTACAGGGTAGTGCCCAAACAATGAGCTCCTATTAAGTGGTATATTTTGATGCCAGCAAATTACAGCATCATTTTCTCCTGCTAAGTGTTCTGTTGCAAAGGAAATCACCATATGGCATCCAACTGAAACAAGGTGAAATCTCTTTCACCTTGTATATACTTCCCCTCAGCTTCTCTCTTTCCCAACCTTGCTCTGCTTTTCACCTGAACACACCCTGGACCTAGGAATTTGACATGCTTATGTTCTGGCATCAGGTTTTGCTTTCCTAAATCAAGCAGGAAGTCTAGAATTTCAGAATAGTTCAATCAGTTGGGAGAACGGGCCCATATAGAAAAAAATAATATTCCAAAAATGCTGCTTGTTCAAGCCATTGGATCAGGTAATTTTACAGTGAAGGAAAGGTATCATTATTACTAAGGATGCTAAGTCTCCTTGACATGTGCTAAGTTTTGTTCTACGACTTGAAGTGGGATGCAACTTGGGGAAAATTATACTTGATTGACAATATGACCGAGCATTAGGAAATCTCTATTCTCAACCCGGCAATTATAAACTTCAGTGATATTACTCTTTGAGACAAGCAGACCATCCCAATTAGACCATCAGTCCCACAGATACTGCAGCAAGAGACTGAAATTTAATCTGCGCAGAAGGAATAATGCAGATAGGCTCACGCAAAAGCTGTTAATTCTTACACACACTAGTGAAATTGTGCACAAATGTCAACATTGCAAAAATTGAAACACAAAGGTCAACACTGCAGAAATTGAAACAAATCTGTCTGGCAGCGCTCAGTCATTTCTTAATAGTTGGCCTTGCAATTTAAAACAAAAACAAAAACTTATCATACATCTTTCATAAATAAACTGTATCCTGTTATAAACTTTCTTACTGGTTTTAGCCAGGCCTATTGTGCTTGACAAGTATTTGTTGATAAGTTTTTGCACAAGGTTCTGATTTTTTTTTCATCCATAGTATTTTTATCTTGTGGGAGGGGTTAAAGCCTTAATTTTTTGGTTTAAGACTAACTATTTTTCTTTAGTGAGTTTCCATACCATCCATTAGGAAGCATTATTTGCCCTTCATCCTCCTATTACATGAGTAAAGAAAAAGTAGAAAATCTTTTCCAGCACACGGTTGCTTCTCAGCTACCCTTCCTGAGTCTCCCCCAGGCCAGATCCTTCTTTTCATGGAGTTAAGCTGGAGTCCAAGAGTTTTCTGCCCCTGGAGGACAGCACTGATGTGGGCTGGCCCCTGCAGTGTGGGCTCTTGATGGCTGACTGCAGTGTGAGTTCTGCTGAAGATGAAAGAAGGGAAAAACTATAAGTGCCTTCCTTTGGAAACTTGCCATCTGCAAGGAATGTTAAAACAATATCCTTGTATTCTTGCATCTAGAGAGATCTGTCTACGCAAAAGCCTGCCATATTTAAAGTTCACCGGAAACACAATGGCTGACAACAAAGGCACAGGGACCATGATATCCGTTTCCTGCAAAGGCTCCTGGTCCAGAGTGGTAGATTTTCTAAAAGGCGGACTCCAGCTTCCTTGGAAACTATGATTTTCATCCTTACGCTCACTTTCCTCCCCCCAAGTATCAAGGGCATGAGTCAGCTTGGCTTTATCTGTTCAGTGGTGAGGGGAAAACACACTGCACGTACCCAGAGGTACCCTCAACCTTTCAGTTAGGTTATGCATTCCACCTCTCGTGCATGGTTTAATTGGTTTTCCTGCACATTATAGAGGGTAGTTGGTCTGGGTGATCTTTGTGACCTTGTCCAACTCTCCCATTCGATGATTCTGTGACACTCCAGGCCTGACCCTAATGCTCAGTTCATCTCTATGCTTGAAGGTTTTAAATGCTGTCCTATCAACCTTTCCTTGAGGCAAACTGGGAATAGAGAAGGGTGGCTTTGTCTGACCTTCTGTATCTCAATCGTGTGACACCAATCGGGAGTGGAGGAATCCAGGTTCTTCCGCTCAAGTCAAGCGTACACCATGATTTAGGCGACCTTTGGCAACCTCAACTTCCCTTCCAGGAGCCTGGGAGTCCTCTTGGTGGACTGAGATAAGGCTGCAGGGCCAACCCCTCCTCCTCTTATTTAGACCTTCCATCTTTATTAGTTTTCTTTAATCGGTCAGAACAATGAGGCCCCCTGGCTCAAACTTTCCTATGGAAGGAGTCGGTTTCCTTTTTTGGTGCTGTGGAACAAGCCCTATGAACCTCAGCTGCCAAGAGGCAGGCAGGAACGGCTGGGCTGGTGGCTCCACTCCAACGCCTGAGAAAGCACGAAGCTTGTTTAGATTTGACTGAGGGAGGGAGCTGAATCCAGTACACGGAAAATCTGTTTCATTGACAGGAAGAGGGTATCCAGGTTGGTGGGAGGGGAAGGAACTGTACCAGAACATGTCTTGCTGGACATGTTTTTTCTCTCTTCTCTTTCTAAACAAAAGTTCTCTCTTGTTTTGAAAAGACATGGAGACGGGTGGAGGAACTTACTCGTGTTGATCCATCAGGTTGAGATTACGTCTGATTCTCTGTTGCTCTCTCTGCACTGTGCAGGTTCCTGACAAGAGGGCTTGGCAACAGCCTTTCCCAAAATTGGATAAATAGGGCCCAGCAGGGTTCTTCCTCTGTCCCCAATAAATTAAAACTGGAACCCAATCTATTTCCAGCACTGAAATTTATATTTCAGTATAAAAAGCTGTTTTTATTGTGTCTGGGGAAGCATAACTCTTTGGAAATGCATGGATAGACCCATTCAAATTGCTTGCTGGGATCCTGCACTCTATCCCACCAACTAGAAATAGGGTATTTTATTTGGGAAGTGATAATCTTCAGGACACCTCACATGGAGACTTGTTCTGAATTTCCTCAGCCTTTGGAATTTCTGCATTACTTATTGTTACCACCCCTCAATTCACCTTCAATTCTTGGTAAAGAGATCTCTAACATCTTCAAAGATTTCTGTTGACTAACACTGCAGAATCCGTGAGCTGGATCAGGCTGTACTTTCTTCTCTCCCTCCCCTGCCCCAAATCAGACTGCAATATTCTAGAGGTATAAACTCAGAAGTATGTCCTTTCTCCTTAGTAAGTGTGTGTTACAATCAGAGCTTGGACATTTAGGTATTAAGGATTTAAAATATTACTTGACAAAAACTAGTTAGATGAGCTGAAATATTCTGTGAACTGTTTGAGCAGCATTACAGCACCCTTTGTGGCATGCGATCAAATATTCTATGCTTTCTGACCCTGGTATCTCAGTTTTGAACACTCAGGCAAACTAGGGAGCAGATGAGCCACAACTGAGTAGTAGAAGTTCAACTTCTTATCCCAGGCTCTGATTCCATTCTGAAACCACTGGAGAACCACACCCAATCATTATAGAGCAGGTGTGGGCAACCTACAGCCCTCAGACCTTTTATTTGTTGTCCTGAGAAGTCTTGGTGGCATCATTTTTGCTGTTTCTAAGGTGGAAAAGTGTACAGCTGTTGTCAAAATAAATGAAAGGTTTAAAAAGCAAGGGAAACTATCCAGCTACTGTATTCCCCCCCCCAAAAAAAAGAAATCAAATCCTGTCCGTACGATGGGGCTTTTGCAATGCCCCATATAACAATGTCATTGTTCTACCCACTCCATCCTGGAGGCCCTCCTAAAAAGAGTGGTCCCTGCCACCAAAATGGTGCCCACTTCTGGTGTTTTTCTTGTCCTGGCAACTGCCTGGTCAAGTTGGTGCAGTTTTCTTGGCAAGATTTTTGGAAGTGGTTTGGTGTATTTCTGGTGTACTCCACATTATATTAGATGGACCAGAAGAAGCAATGTCCTATATTTTTAAAGTTGTCTTAAAATCTCAACATCATTGTTTCTCCTGATTTGGAGCCCTCTCCACCAGTTGATGCACATTGACTTGAGAAGAGGACTACAAATCAGGAAAAGTAATGGGAAGACTTTTCCGAAGGCGGTACCATGTTGCATAGCACTAGGCTACTGAGGGTGAGAAAAGAGTAAAAATTATTGTGCTTTGAATGAATGTGCAAAATGACCTCTTATTCCCCAAGGCTCTTCTCTCCTTCATAGGCTATGACTTCCCAGCAGTGCTTCAATGGTTTGCTGAGCGCGTGGACCTCATCATCCTTCTTTTTGATGCTCACAAGCTGGAGATCTCAGATGAGTTCTCAGAGGCCATCCGGGCCCTCAAGGGCAACGAGGACAAGATCCGGGTGGTCCTGAACAAGGCCGACATGGTGGAGACACAGCAGCTGATGCGGGTCTACGGCGCCCTGATGTGGTCGCTGGGCAAAGTGTTCAACACGCCCGAGGTGCTGCGTGTCTACATCGGGTCCTTCTGGTCGGAGCCACTGATGATCTCTGACAACCGACGGCTCTTTGAGCTTGAGGAGCAGGACTTGTTCACGGACATCCAGAACCTGCCCCGAAATTCTGCCCTGAGGAAGCTTAATGATCTGGTCAAGAGAGCCCGTTTGGTCAGGGTAAGTACTGGGAAGCTGAGAGGCTAAAAGGAGAAAGGAAAAAGGTAGGAATAGGGTCCACAAGAAGAGAATTGCAAGAGATCAGTGAGGGAACAGCTGACTGAGTCATTCAGCCTCTGCTCCATTGGGATACAGACCCAATGACATTAAGAATATACTCAGTTCTATTGAAAGAAGAAAAAAAAATAGTATTTGCCCATTAGAGGTTTCCATTGTAGTGATAAATCTTCTACTGCATTATTCTTGACCACTGGTGGAATATTTCCATTCCAATGGAACTGGAGGGCAAAATACATAGTGTGTATTAGGAAGACTTTTCTTCAGCATGTGAAAGATAGATGAAGAAATACAAGGCCATCACAGTAGCAGGAAAACACTGCAATTCAGTTAAAGAAAAAGAAATAGGATAAATGTCCCAGTGCTATGGAGAAAGTGGAAAGATGGTGCCAGTGGAAATACCATGGCTGTAAGCCATGGACCAAAGGAGATGATTGCACTCAGATGGAGCTGGAAAGGAGGTCTTGCCCTCAGAGGGAAGGTTATGCTGCAAAAGTCCATCGTGTTTCTGTGTGAAAAAATGGCACAACAGATACTGTTTTGCAACAGCCTCAGGAGGCTCCTCTATTACAATTGGGACCAGAGAAAGGGGCAGACGTTGCTCCACCACCACTGGAGGCAAATCAGTTAATGGCCCAAGGGAGGCCCAGTTGCAGCAGCCTTGCTCAACGGAAGGAATTTGCATCACAGCAAGGGTTTGTGGGTGAAGGAAGGGGGCTTTCCTGTGCCCAAAAATCTGACTGTAATGGGACAGGGAGATGAAAAAGGAGAGGGATGTTCAGTGTGACGGGGGGAAATAATGGGCATTGCTCTTCTGGGTGTGGCTGCAGAATTTGCTTTCACCCATCTTGGTGACAGAACTTGATGATCTTTCCTTGCCCTTAATTTCCCTGTTGTCATCAGAGCGATAAATTATGTTTCCTTTCTCAAGATTTTTACCTTAAAATAGCCATCTCCGGTGTGGTCCCTTCCAGATGGTACATTAGACTACCATTCCCATCATCTTCTCTTATGCAGAGGCTGATATGGGACATGGATTGTAATACAGTCTGGCAGCCACCAGGATGGAGAATGTTGCTTTTAAAACTCTCCCCTCCCTGGACAAGGGCTTCCCTCCTTCCCATTGGAGAAGGTTGTTGCCGGACACCCAACTTTTACTGCAGCTTTTCCTGTTGTCCACAGTGGCAGGGAAGGACTTCTGCTCCCTCCCCCAAACAATGGCTGCATCCCCACAGAGGAAGTCTGCATTGTGCTTCAGGGTACAATCTGTTTATGGGCTCAGCCCCCTTTTCCTATTTCCCAAACTTTGTCTCTTTCTCTCTCTCTCTCTCTCTCTCTCTCTCTCTCTCTCTGCCTTCTGCTCTGGTTTTCCAATTAAGGGTTTCTAATGAGATTACGCCTTCCGTAGTCCTGATTAAAGGGATGGCTGTTGCTTCGTCATTCCGGGCATTCCTTTTGCAGTGGCTGAATATGGAAAAGCCGGGGAGCAATAGAGGAGCAAGATTGCATCCAAAGATTGGTCCTTAGGATGCATCATTTCCTAGCTGTAACATCCGCCCTTCTCACAAAGAGAACCATCCATCTTTTTGTTCCCTCCAAGGGACATATTGTATCCCTTTGCCAGCCAATTATGAATCTGAGCTAGCTCAGAAAATACCATATGACATGATTCTTCGTAGCAGAATCATAGAAAGATTTTTCAGACTGAGTCAGAGTCTCGACCCATCTAGCTCAGAACTAAGCATTTTCACTGGTGGCTGATCTCCAGGGTTTCAACCTGATCTGGAAGTGCTAGACCACTGTTTTTCAAACTTGGCAACTTTAAGATGGATGGACTTCAACTCAGCATGCTGGCTGGGGAATTCTGGGAGTTGAAGTCCACCCATCTTAAAGTTGTCAAGTTTGAAAAACACTGTACTAAATGTTAGGCACTGTGTACATGGTTTCTAGATAAACTTGGCCAGGCAAGGTCAACAAAGCAAGAACTACAGATTTCTGTAAGGTTTATTTCATGCTAGAATTAGGGGCAAATACAGAATTTTGGAAATTGCAAGAGGAATTTCCAACCCTCGTTTACTGTGAAGTAATTGAAGTAGAGGGTACTTGAATGATTTGAAATGCTTCTTCACAGATTTCTTTCTACCAGGGCTAAGTTACTATTTATGAAATAAGCTGCCAACAGACTCACCCTCTGTCTCTTAAATGTTTGTGTCTGCGTTCTCTTCTCTTCCTTTCCAGCCTCCCCACATTCTCTCCCAATCTCCAAAGTCCTTTCCAACCCTTATATTCTATAACATTATACATCTGCAATTTTAAACTTGTAAACAGTGGAGCCTGTCCCTAAGCTATAGACCAGTGTTTTTCAACCTTGGCACTTTTAAGATGGGTGGACTTCAGCTCCCAGAATTTCCCAGCCAGCATGCTGAGTTGAAATCCACCCAACATAAAGTTGCCAAGGTTGAAAAACACTGCTATAGACCCACCTTCCCCTGCCATTCTTCAGCATTTATTTATTTGTTTGTTTATATTAGTTACAAAGATGCTTCCAGTGAGATTTTTGTTCCTAGCAAATGAACCAAAGAACTAAACAAGAACTGGTCCATTTTGTTTACTGAATTGCAGATAGTTTTATACTTCCTTCATAACAATGACTACATTCAGTGACAATTTCACATGCATATTTCAAATCAGCCACAGACTAATTGTGCTCAAAATGCAGATGCCTACTCAATTAAACGTTATGTAATTGTGAACTGCAATTAACTGGTATAGACCCCTTCCACTTTGTGATTAATTTTGAAAAAGGGCAGATCCAATTTCAGTGCTCCTCATGGTAAGAGAGGGGACATTTCAGCAGAAACTCTCATCAAAGCATTTGGGATTCCTGACAAAGAAATCTCCATGGTCACCCCACCTGATGTATCTTTGTATTTAAGACGGAAGAATTCTTTCTAATGCAAAGCTCCCATACCACCAGTGTTTTTCCCTTTTTTTAAAGTGGACCTTAAATGCAAAGATTCATCTAAGAGCAATCTCAAAACGATGGACTGGCCTTAAACAGGGGTGGGGTGGGAGTGGGGGTGTAGAAATTTGCAGTTTAGGGCAGCCTATCACACTTTGTCCATTGGCAGGACCAGCATTAGTTTTACCACTGTAGTGATCCCAGGCAAGCTCAAACTAGTGATTTGAGGACTGGAACTGGACAATCACAGGGGAGTTGCCTTAGGCTGGAGCATGGAAAGAGTGTTTAGATTTAGATTTAGTATGGAAAGGGGAAGCCAATTTGTGCCATTCTTTTCATAGTCAAAATGTTAAAACATGCCCTCACCTTTTAAAAAATGGGTAGATGTCTCTATTTATTTATTATAGGAGGGTGCCTTGGTTTCCCAGAAAGAGAGCCAGCATGTTGCCCGCAAAAGCACAGGAAGTTTCTGTTTTCCCCATTCTTTCTCTCTCTTCACAAGCTTATCTTTTCCTGTCACCTGAAAGGATGGATTGGTATTTATGAAGGCTCTTCAGTAGCAATTTCCTTCTGTTTTTATTTATTTATTTTTAATTGCCAAGCAGCTGCTTTCTCTCTCCTTGTGGGCTTTCCTTCATCAGAGGTGCAGGGCAGGCTTTACAATCTGATGTATTCCTAAACATTTGTGGATGGGCCTCCTTTACTCTCTTCCTGTTCCCCCCAGCCACAGTTGAGATTCTGCACTTTTAGTTAAGCCTTCACCTCAAAGAGAATGTCATGGAGGTTTCCTTAAGCTCCAAACTATTGGTGATGTTCCTCTGTGCAGGAAAGAGCAGAGGTATAAATCCAGGCAATCTCTGAGAAGGTAATCCTGGAAAAGTCATCAAAGCTGTCTGCTGGCCAGATGTAGGGAAGGAGAGAGTAGAGGTCTTCATTATGGGGAGGCCTGCAGGCTAGAAATATAAGGAACTTCTGATGCTTCTTCATACACTCCCTAATTAAAAACTGGAGGGAATATGCCAGTGTTTCACATACATCTTTACCCATTTGATGCCCACCAAATGTCTTGGACTTCAACTCCCAGAATTCCTGGCAAGTACTTCAGAGAGCTGGAGTCTAACATATATAGAAAAGGTCAGATTGCTGTGAGCCTGAAAGACTGGTCCATGAAGTTCAAAGCAGTATAAATTTGGGGGTTCTGATACCTCTGGTTTCCTTGCCTTTTTAGACTCTGAAAAGCACTCTTCCTTGGCACTTCTTTCTTTTCTGGCCCTGTTACATAGCTTTTCTGTTTTGTAAGGGTTTGGGTCTTTTCCCATCCACTCAACTTTTCATCTTTCAAATTCTTAGATTTCCTAACATTACTGTCTCTGTCTGCCATCAAGCATTGCCCTGCTCACCCTCTGTGGCTTTTCCCTACCAAAGTGAAGTTTCACTTGCCTCACAGAGTCTTCCGGCTGTGTTACCATTTCCTTCCCCAGAACCCCTCTTAGAGGGAGTGGAAACATTCCATGACATCACAGCAAATCAGCCACTAGTGAGCAAGCAGCAGTTCTGGAGACAATCAGCCTTTGCCTTCTTCATACAGATAGACCCCCATTTTCCATGTGCTTTTATCTCAACCATGAGATCAAGGATAGAATGCATTATGCGCACCCTCTGTCCACCTCTCCCAGGTCCACGTCCACATCATTAGCCACCTAAAGAGGGAGATGCCCTCTGTCTTTGGCAAGGAGAACAAGAAGAAACAGCTCATCAACAAGCTGCCTGTCATCTTTGCCAAGATCCAGCTGGAGCACCATATTTCACCTGGCGATTTCCCTGATTGCAACAAGATGCAGGTGAGGACAAGTTGCATCTAATCCCTTTCCCATGACAAGAAACCATGTTAAGGCAACTGCTCTGCCTTGTTCATAGATTTTTTAAATTATTATTACTGGAGTACCTAAATGTCATATTTCATGTTTTTATCCTAGGAACTATAGGGGCCTTTTTCCCAAGAAAAGCACAGCTTGTTTAATCCAAGGAGAAAGAGACAGAGGCCTTTTCCTGGAGTTAGGAATCACATTTTCCCAGTGCCTAAGCAGTGATAGCTTGTCATAAGGAAAATGCAGCTCTGTCTCCCCTTCCTCCACCCCTGGTTCTGTGTATCATGAAATATACAAACATCATATGGAAACCTAAGCTGTAAGCAGCAGAGGAAGCTGTGAGATAACAGCAAAGAAATAGCAAGGAGTGGAAGAGTTATTGGCCTCTTGAGGGCCAAAGCTCATGGCTGTCATTTATTTGTTTGTTTGTTTGTTTGTTTGTTTGACTTGTCCCCGCCCATCTCCCCACAACGGGGGACTCTGGGCGGCTTACAACAAACTAAAATCAGAAATACAATTAAAAGTTATAAAAACTAAACATTACAAAAATAAAAAAGCTAAAAAATCCAAGAGGCCGATAGGGGCCACACCAGGCCGCTAAGGGGCCAGCCAACCCCATTTCTGATATCCTCCCTCCCCACCCCAGGCCAGATGGCAGAGCCAGGTCTTCAAATCCCTCCGAAAGGCCTGGAATGAGGGGGCCTGTCTCACCTCCGGGGGCAAGATGTTCCAATATGGTGGTACCCAGTGTGATTCCTTATTTCACTTTAAGTCCATCACTCAGTACTCTTTAACATCCAAGCATCTGAGTTGTACAAGGGTAAATACGTGACTGAGGCTTTGACTTATCCTCTTCCCTGGTTTTCCTGTAGGAGTTGTTGATGGTGCATGACTTCACCAAATTCCATGGGCTGAAGCCCCGCATGGTGGAGGCATTGGATGAGTTGCTAACACTAGACATTGCCAAGTTGATGCCCCTTTTGCGCCAGGAGGAGGTTGAAGTCCCAGAGCAAATTGTCCAAGGTGGAGCCTTTGATGGCACTCGCAATGGTCCCTTTGTTGAGGGAGCAACCGAAGGGGCCTATGAGGGTATGGATGATGATGAGTGGGTTGTGACCAAGGACAAGCCCAAGTATGATGAGATTTTCTACAACCTCTCCCCAATGGATGGCAAGCTAAGTGGCACCAAGGCCAAGAATTGGATGGTCACCACCAAGCTGCCCAACTCAGTTCTCGGGAAGATTTGGAAGTTGAGCGACGTTGACCGGGATGGCATGCTGGATGATGAGGAGTTTGCTCTGGCCAGCCACCTCATTGAGGTCAAACTCGAGGGCCATGGTCTGCCCTCTGACCTGCCCCGCCATCTTGTTCCACCTTCCAAGCGTCGGCAGAAGGGCTCAGCTGAGTAAGCAGCTTCCTGAGTTTGTCCCCTTCTTAACACCAGGCTTGAACTGCTTCAGTAGGTGCTGGTTCTTCTCCAATTTTCCTTGAAGCAAACTTTCAGGCTTGAATTCCTTATGAAGGCCTCAATTTTACACAGCAGCCATTTGGAAAACTGCTTTCTGCTCTACTCTTCAAACCAGGCTTCCAGCTCGAACTTCTCTGTCCCTTCCAGACTTTAAATGACTCCTGTCCGCCTCAAAAAGCCTAATTTCTTCATGCAGAATTAAGTCTGTTGATCTCACAGTGTAGCTTTTTGTGTCCCTCTAACTGCCTATGATCCTAAATATCTATAATATTAGACTTCTCACAAGGTCTTTTTTCTCAGAAACCAAACTCAGCTTCATTTGCTTCATGAACTACCCGAGTAAGAATACTACTTCCTCCATGCCTAGTTCCAATGTTCCTTTGGGCCGCAGTCTGGCCCACATCAGACCCACCTTAGGTTTTACTTCTCTTTAATAATTCACGGCCAGATCTGCTATCAACTTAGGCTCCAAATGGCCTTGATCTTCTAGCTTTCTTTATCTCTGGTCTCACTAGAAATGGTAAACATCTTTTCTCTGTTCCACCTTGCCTTTGGCCACCTTTTGTCTAAAAACATCTTAGTTGATTGCTTCTCCTACAATAATCAGTTTTTGATGGACTCTCTTCAGTCAAGTGAAGGAAGAAGGACAAAGGGAGACCAGAGATAAATGGCTGGAAGCTGTTCATGGGTTGTTCGGAGCCACAAACAAAGCTGATCACAGAAGCCTTTATTGTGGTTGAGAAACAGACATTCTTAATCCAGTCTGTCCTTCACCCTGAATCAGACAGGGGTGGAAGAAATTTGTACTGCCTCCCCCCACAGTTCCCGTTAATTAGAGGAGGTGAGGTAGGATACATGGTAAAATCCCAACCTGACATTCCCTAGGTTCAGATCCCATTGTGGTTTTCTATTTGATGTACCTAACCAGGCCTGTGGATGATTTTTTTCTGCCATTCTTAAGCTAATGTTATTCCCCATATGGGTAAAGACTTGGGCATTTGGGGATAGCAAGGGCAAATAACAGTCATTAAAAATGATAAAGTGATAAGAAACCCCTAATTTCAAGAGACACTCATAGAGCAGCAGAACCCACCAATAATGCCAAGCTGACAGTAAGGGCAGGAGTGGCTGGCAAGCATGGGAAGTGACTCTGTGCTCCCGACATCCTGACAACAGATTTAGACCTGCTCCCTCCAGATGGTTGAATGACTTCAAGAATTCCCAGCTCTGCTGGCTGGAAATTCTAAGATTTGTTGCCCAGCCTAACTGGAAGGCACCAAATGGAGGAAGGTTGAGGGTGGGCCGGGGGTGTAGCACAGGTGGGGATGGAATGAGTTGCTCCTCCTTAAAGCAGAAGGTGTTCCATATTCTCCACTCCTCCTTCTGGGGTGGAATTGGCAGAACAGAGTACCTGTAGAAGCCCTTTCCCAGAGCAAGAACAGCGGTGGTGAGAAGGCTGTATTGTACACAAGAGGATACTGCTGAAGCTCAAAGATACTGAGACTGAACCGGGACCAGTCCTAGTATTGGGCAAAGTGATGAAACAATCTCACATCAGATTTGTGAGTACCATGGAGGGCATCCACTTTCAAGGAGGCCTACAGAATGGGTTGTTGGTGAACTTTCCTCCAAATTCTTTTCTGCCTATCACTGCAGCAGCTAGCTTGTACAACCATGTGGCTTCCTTCCCCAACCCTAAAATACTGCTGTGCCCCAGCATTCATGGGGTGGGACAGTAGAGACTTATTCTGGAGATCAAGTGATCTTTTCCCTTTTTTCCTGGTAAGTGGCCAAGGAGAAGACATGGCCCTTGTAGTCCAGGAGGATCCATCTAGTTGCAGGGGATAAGCTAATTGCTGTGGCTGAGCAAGTTGAAGAAGGGTCAGTGTCCAAAATCAGTAGCTTTCAAACGGAAAGAAAGGCAGCAGAAAATGAGAGGAAGCGGGGCGGGAAAAAAATGAGAACCATCTGCTTTGTTGGAAGGAATAGCAGGAAAGGCATGTTTCCCAAGAATTTGGTACCGGGTTCTCTATCCAGTGAGGAAACCATAATGTGAAATCTGAACTTCACTTGTAGGATATATCAGTATTAGAGAGATTCTGACATTTCCCAGTATTGGCTAGAAGCCAATATTTCAGGCTAGGAAGATTTCAAGCTCCATGTCACAAGAGAACAGCTGCCTCTCAACTACATTCCAGGGGATGTATATACAAATAATGTGTAGACCTTTTTTTTTTAATGCCCTAGCAACAGGAAGCTTGAGTAGCCCAAAGCTGCATAGCCAAAACCAAAACCTTGTGCTGCATTTGCATTCATGCTATTGATCTCAAATCAAGTTGGACTTTAAGTCCAAAGGCCAGTGGCTTTTAACACTCAAACCCTACCCCATGGCAACCTGTCTTGCAAGAGTGATGTTTTACAGCTGTCTTGCCAATCAGGACAAGCATGAATCCCTTCTGGAGGATCACAGGGTCTGGAAAGATGCTATCCTTTGGTGCTTGACCAACTGGAGAGCTCCATTTGGTGTTGAGGATAACTCTCTCCATCTTGACCTCCTATATCCCTCTGCAGACGGGTGAATATCTTGCCCTGGGTGCTACCAAGATGCTTCTTCAGATCTGAGTGAGGACTGTACCAGACTAGGATACCTACCCTAGTTTAATACCAGAATTACTATTCTGGCTTCATCCAAAGAACCCTGGGAATTCTCTCTGCAAAGGAAGCCTCAAGCACAAATGTGTCCAATAGTGAAAAACTGGAGAGCTATTGAACTAAATAAGAAGCTGGTGTCTCTTTCTCAGGTTGGTAGCAACGCCCCGTGATTCCTTGGAGGACTGTGAAACAAGACAGTGCATTTTGAGGAATCCCATCTGTGAATATGCCATGTGGCTGACAGAATAACCTTAAACAGTGGATGGCTGATCTTTCAATGTTAGGCTCCTGAAATAACAAGGGATTTTTAATGGCCACTGGCTTTATCCAGGTCTTTTCAATAATGGAATAGAAGGCTTTAAAAAAATATTTTAAAAGTCTTCTATACCATTATTAAAGACTCAACTCTGGTATTGAAAGGTTGACCATCCAGATTTGTGGGCCCATTCAAATTATTGGCTGAGCCACTGGGATAGAACACAATGTGTACGATTAACCTGTTAAGAGTTAGAATTGAATAGAGAGAAATATTAACAATCACATCATTTCTATAAAAAAAAAAAAGGCTAAGGAAAAAATCCACATGTATCTAGTGGCTATAGGATGTTGGAACAAGGTTTAGAGGAAGTCTCAATTTCAGATATTGGTTCAAAGTGCCAAGTCAAATCTTCAGCATCCAAATTTTTGTTACATATATTTGTATGCCTTTTCTTCATCTTGCATAGCTTTTTAGCTGTTTTTATCAGGGGGGTAAAAAAGTAAAGAGGAATGCTGGAAGTGAAAAACTTAAGGTTTCCAACCATTTCTCTCAAATCTTGAGATCTAGCCACTTGCTTTAAAAGAACTGAAAATCAGATACTCATGCAACTTGCAAGCTTAGTGTTGATAGAGCACACACAGTATCCAGTCCACATTTGCTTTGTTAGCAAATTTCCAGTACAAGGTTTGGTTCAGCTTCCAGCTGCCATGAAGATGAGTGTATGAACAATAGGTCAGGACCGCATCCAAACCTGTTTTATTCCACCCATACCTGTTTTGTTTAATTTCTTTTCGCTGTAGTTAAATCTCACATTTGATCTGCTTCCTTTCCACCATTCACCCTTCAATTTTATAATGTATTGCTACAGCAAAAATGGCATGCATATTATTATTTTTTCACACATTGTAACACAATTTTGTTGTAATCTACCTATCTTGCTTGGAAGTTGCCTTAGGGATGACTTGAGGCTGTTTGGGAGAGTTTTTGGACCTTTGAGCAGAACTAAAGAACAAGGAATAAAAATGGAGCCTGTGTGGGGTTTTCAGGGTTGAGGCATCTCTTGAGTTTCTTTATTCCTGTAAACTCCCTTAATCCACTGCACAGGCCGAGGTCCTATA